>NW_006440645.1:2193974-2224442 GCF_000325575.1 Pteropus alecto | reverse complement strand
TGTTCGGTGTCCAGCGCTCCCAGCACGCGGCCCCTTCCGGGGTGGGAGGCAGCAGGCGGGGACCGCCCGTGCTACAGTATCCGAACCGGGAGCAGCTAGCAAGGGCCACATTTGACCCTTTCCCCGGACATGGGGAGGTTGAGGCCCCAAAGGAAAAGAGACCTACCCAATGTTATTTAGCTAAGAACAGGTATTGGCTTGTGGGTCAATCTATCTCCTTAATTATTCCAGTCATACCGCAGCCATCCCTGCAATGATGTGGGGATGGAAGATAGAAACAATATGGTTTTATCACGTTGATCAGAGGTGGGAGTGAGAATTTTTCTAGCTTTTCATTGTTTTAAAAAATGGTAATCTTTAACTGCTTAGTAGTTTGTCAGTTTATTCATTTGAATACGAAGTAAACTTTATTTTTTGATGGTATATGTTTTGTGGGCCTTTAAAAGTTTCATTTGTTTTGAAGGACATAAATTAAGTTCTGAAAAGATACACTAAAACCCTAGGAGTACATAGCATTTTGAGCCTGCATTTCTGTTTTAAGTGGTTGAAACTGAAAAAATTCAGATTCAGAATATTATTTACCAAATAGAGAGAAGAAGAAGGCCAGTCTTCTCTGGTCCAACTGTATAAATTATGCATAATATTTAAGAGCAAGATCTGGTTTCCATTTCGGTTATTGATTTGAAATAGAGCATTTTGGCATAAGAAATGTAGACAGAAGCCATTTCCTGCACCTAATTTATTCCCTCAGAAGCAAGCAGCAGCTTGCTGGAGACGGTTTTATGTAAGATTTGTCACAGATCCTGTGTGCTTTGGAAATGTTTTACATTTCATTCAGTTCAATTCAGTTTTCTGTATGATAAAATGTGGGTGAATATATTCTTCCTAACAATATCTTGGAGACTTTATGCTGTATTTAATTTGTGAAATTTGCTTTGACTTCCTTGAAAGGGACTGCTAGGCAAATAAAATATTTGACCTAAATCTGGCAGGTGAATGTCTTTCTTAAATAGTTATTGACACTCTTCATGATTTCTCTCGTCTCTGAGGGGTGCTCTGAAGGAGTGGGTGAAAATATAGCTGCATTCGACTTTCGTGGTTTATTAATCTTTGTATTTGTAACTTTTGGGAATAGATTGAGAAAGGATAAAACCTCAAAGATTAAGATCGCGCAAGGGGATGCTAGAAAATAAATCTCAGGCACTAATAAGTAAGTGAATAAATCCTTTGTGACATGTTTTAGGAGCACTGATTATATAGAGAACTCTTATAGACAACAGGTCGAGGACAATAAACGGCAAAGACAATAAATGGCACTGGGTGGGGGAAGTGGCCCCCAAATTCTGTTAGGTACCCTTGGCCACAGGTGAGAGGCTTGCTCAAAGTAGAGTCTAGATTGTCTTGGGAATGGAATCAATGTCAACCATGTCTTTAGTTTTTATCCTCGAAGGTAAAATTCATGGCTTGACCTTACGAAATTTAGTCTACTCTCAGAGTAAGTAAAGAGAAGGCAAACATTTCGAGCCAACACAAATCATCACTGAAAGACTGTGGACCGCAGGTGTTCACGGTTCTCTTCGCGGATGGGTGCGCATGCGCGGGGCGGGGCGGGGCGGGCGGGAGGAAGGTGGCTGCTGTGATGTCGGGGGTGGCCAAGCAGAATCAGCTTTGGCCGAGCAGAGCTCGGCTCCTGAGTATAATGTGAATTTAGAGGAATCCCTTCATCCTAGAGTATTTGAGCAGTTCCGTGCACCCCACCGCCCCCGCCCCCACCCCCACCAGTGAGCCTTCAAGCTAAAACGCACCTCCTGGAAACTGCAGTGTTGATACCTCTGGAAAGTATAGGATTATAAATCATTATACGCCAGAGACTTGATGGGGTTGGTTAGATAGAAAATTGGGGGTCAGACGTATTCCACACTGGAGAACTGTGTGGGAGATGGGCCTGGCAGCAGTCCCTGGGGACATGGAGACAGGGTGGGCTGCAGCCCGAGAACATCTGACGCCCAGAAAGTAAAGAGACTAGAAGAGAGAAAAGAACGCCAATGGGAAATGTCGATGAATGCCTAGACCCCCAAACCGCTCTCTGCAGAGATCGTTTTGCTAGATTTTTAATTAAAAAGAGACTAACGAACACCTTTTAAAGCTCTAAGGAAAAGAGCGCATTCGTGGGCACAGAGCAGAGCACTGGGGTGTGCAGTGCTGCGAGAATTCACGTTCCTACGTCTGTTCAGTTACAGCTGCGGGGTCTCTTATTCTCTTATCCTGGGGTCCCACGAGCAAGACCAGATGCTGCTCAACATCTCCTAGAACTAATAACACGATGAGAAAGATCTTGGAAAGGTTGTGTTATTAAAAACAAACGTACTTACGCCCGACTCGGAAGTCTTCCACGCACCTCCCGGTTTCGGACCGCAGCGGTGCGTGCGCGCTGCATCCACCTGCCTGTGCGCCAGGCGAACGCACAAAAGGCCTGCCTGCTTCCTCCCTCGAATCACCACGCCCAGACGCTTCGTTTCTTATCACAGTTTATTGTTGTGCATATGAGGTACCATGCTGCTATCAGAATTATATCCAGGTTTTTTTTTGTTTGTTTTAGAAAGCTCAGAGAAAAAAAAAAGTTTCCAGTAATTTTCATTCAATGTGAATGATAAACATTGAAAGAGCCATTTCACCTCTTCCTGAGGAAGCTTTGTATTTTAAGCAATGAAAAAGAGATTCTGTACAAAGCCAGTTTTAAATCACATGGTCTCACGTTCTTTCCTCGTGTGAATTCTCGTTACTTTCGGAATAGCATAACAACGAGCAGTTGGAGTACACGATATGGCAAGTATGCCTGTCCTCTAGAATTTAAAGTTGTCTCCGAGATACACGGAGTGGTCACAGTCCCCTCGAAAGTCTGCTGCTCTAGGTGGCATGATCCTTCTACTGGGAATGAGTAAATTCTGGTATGACCTCTTCCTCTTTCTGCTTTCGATAGACACACATCCAGTATGTTTTTAACATTATCTCAAAGGGCGAGCTGTTCCATTGGCTCTGTTTACTTAGACAAGATCATGCCATGAGCAGTTTGCTCTAGAAGTTTAGATGCACATCTCGTCATTGAAACACGCACGTATCAGTTTTTCTGTTTTTTCTTTTGTCAGTAGAAATGTCAAAATGAAAACAAGATATCGCTGGGGCCTATTCTCGCTACATTTGACCCTCTTAAACCGGTTTTAAGTCAGCCATATTTATTTTCCTAGCACGTCGGGCAGTGCTGCGTCAGGAAAGGCAGCCGTAAGCGTCTCTGTCCAGGAGACTTCGATTTTGCTTTTACAGTCAGGGTGTCTTAAAAATTGGTTCTTCCTCCTGTTCTTTCTGCTACTGGCTTGTTTAAGAATGTGTGTATCATTTGGATTCATACAACTTTAAAAACATTTAATTAATAATTATAACGTAAAGATTTTATAGTAAGTGGAAAGATCTCAAAATCTGTTTTCTAATATGTGAATAATTGACACAATTTCACATATAATGGCAATGAAAATATTTGAACTTTGGATTTTCCTTGCATACCCTTTTTTTTCCTAATCATACTTTTGATAGCATTTTATAAAAGCTTATATAACCATAGCACGGAATTTATTTACTAGTTGAATTTTTTCTGTGTAGAGTACATTTAAAACTTAAGTAAATAGAAACACGGGAAAATAGGTATGACACTTTTTTGAATACTTTGTTAATCATATAATCATTTAAAATTCTAGTGTAAATATATTTTAAGAACCATGCCTGGCTCATCTTTGTACTTCCATTTAATTTAGTAGATAATCCATAAATTTAACCATGTTCTACTGTCTTCTATGAGAGTGACGTATGAAATAGTCTAAAAAAATGGGACTTGGCCCTTCTTGTTTTTTTCCGCCTCATATTAAAATTATTGTTGCAAATATCAGATGAACAATCATATATTAATGTTTTTGTTATAAATCTCCGCATTATACGATTTCATTTTGAACTATCTAAAACAATGCAGTCTCTCTCTCATTTAAATGTAAATAACATGTCACCTAGAGAAACTGTCCTTAGTTTTCATTTAATAGGCTTTGTTCTGGGAAACAGTAAAAAAAAAGCCGTTCGCATTTACAAGCTGGTCCATTTCTGGGCGCGTCACATACCTCGGATCCCGTGTGGGCGTTTCTGCAGAGCAGTGAGGACTGCAAATGGGTACAGAGGTCGTCAGTGGGGTGTCGTCAGGTCCCTGCAGTGTCTCCCCTGAGAGAATTTAATCGGTCCACTTAGCATTATCATTTACTGTTTTTGGAATACTCCTTATGTTTCTATTTCCCAGCCAACGGCTTTACAGCAGTATAAAAATCACGTGATGATAGAGGAGTTAGTAATTTTTACATAAATGCACGAGACTGTGTGTTTGAAAAAAAATCACATTTTTTTTTGCTATAGCAGTTATCTTTTTTTTTTTTGATGCAGATAAAGCTCATACATAATTTTTCCACTCTGATCTAGCACAAACTGTAATTTACAATTCTCTCTAAATACTTCAGTGGGTTTTATTTTGGCAAGCATTTTTCATAGGTGTTTTATGCTACGTCGTGATGTTTATTTTGCTTCGTTTTGTGGTCTAAAAATCTACAGAGACAATCTTAGTTCATACACAAAAGTGTCGATCTAACTGCGGGACGGAACAGCTCTGCGTGTGCATTCGGTGTCTCTGCCGGTTGCTCTTGACCCCCATGGGCTGCACCGTAGCCCACGGCGATCCCACAGGCCCGTGCCCGGGTCCAGGGAAAGGCCATCAGCCCCCAGGCTTGTAACAGAGACCTGTTTTATTTGTTCCTAATCATCCACATGCCAGCACATGGAAGGAAGTTTGTTCCTTTTTCTCGTTTGAAGAGGTATATTTTCAGACGGCATTTTGGTGGCTTTGGGAAAGGTGAGTGTTGCGTGGCAGGTGGAGCTCCAGCAGGCGTGCCCAGCGCTATCTCGCCTTCTGCAGCTCCTGTCTCAGCCAGGCCGGCAGGGGCTGCCCCAGCCGGTGCAGCAGCTTGGCCAGCTCCACGTTGTGGTCCCGGTAGTAGCTGGAGAGGAAGGCTCTGCTCTGAGGGGGGAGGGGAGAGAAAGGGACTTTTATCTTGTTGATGACAGTACATTTCATATCCTCTGACCGTGGTTAAATCTGCATCAAGTGCACCATACCTGGATTAAGATTTATATTGTACATGTGGACTATCGAGGATAATGTAAACACGGTGACTGTTCTTCAGGATACTCTACACGCATACACTGTTCACTAGGAAAAGAGCTTTCATACTGAATGTGATTTATTCGACTATGCAGAATTAAATATTAAAAATAACTAGATTGAGTTGCTGGAAATACAGCTTAACGACTGTTAGTATTTAATAGTAAGCGCTATTAAAATCGTCCCAGCTTTGGAGAAATAGTTTGGCAAAGCTATCTTATAAGATATCCCTTTGTCATCATTAATTTACATTTATATTTTGAAGGTAATACTTTAGAGATCCTTTAAGGCATATACGAAATGCCGACTGCTGAAACGGTATTGTGGTGAGCCTTAAAAAGCAAGTCGGCAAACCAGGTAACTCTGTGACCTGGGACATTTGTACTGTTCGACCCAGTGAATAAACAGAATGCCTTGCAAGCCATCCTGACTTATAGGGAGGTAGATTTCCCATCAATAAAGAAAAACATTGTAATAATCGAAGGGGGCAGAAATGAAAGGGCTGTGCGTGACGTGGCATGTGGTGGCGGGGGTGTCGATCTAGTTTCAGTGATGGGCCAGAAAGGTCGTAAGCAGGGGGCGCGGTTTCTGCATCTGCATCTGCATCTGCACCCTCCCCTTTATACTATTCTGAGATGTTCTGTTGAGTTCAACCTGTTCAAAGTTTTTATCTAATTCCTCGTGCTGTTCTTTTAAATGTCATATGTGGGACTGCATTTTAAATGCCATAGAAAAAGCCTCATCCTGTATCGATAACTTCATGTAACACAGGGATTTCTGCAGGAATGGAAATCACTGGAACCAGGCTGAGCATCTGTGCTCTGTGCGAAGCGTCGCCGTGACCGGGGAGAACCCAGACCCTTCTGTGGTTTACGCGTCCGTCTGTCTCGTCAGTCTGTTTTCGGTCTGCCTCAGCCCACAGACTCAGCGGGCGTGGTCAGGCCAGAGAAAGCTGGGGACAGCTGGCCGCCTCCCAGACATGGGACTGGGAGCCCGGTCATTCTGTGCCTCCTCTGCTCCGGCCAGACCTGGCATGCAGGGAGCAGCCGGGTCTTCGGATGGCATCCAGGTCACGGTCCCCTGCCCCAGTCTCTCTGAACTTTGCGTCGTTCATCTTTATGCCCGGAGCCCTGCTCGGAACAGCTCCTGTCAGCTACAGAATAGTGTTTCTCACGTGGTGACTGACTGACTGACTGTCCCACACTGTGACTCACTTCAGCGTTGAGCGCCCGGGCACCCGTCTCCACCGTCCATCCCTTTGGAGTCTGGAGTGACCCTCCTGTTGCCGACATCAGTTTCAAACCTGGCAAGGGTTTTAGCGGCAGAGTAACAGTCCGGCGCTTAGTAAATCAATAACTAATATTACGCAGGCCACACTACTGCAGAGTGACTTAGCGAAAAACAACTAGAAACCTTTTAGCCCTGTTTTCAACTTCCAGTCGATGTAGTTCCCGCCTCGGTTTCAGTTAACACTGTCTGGGTGCCAGCACTTCTGTGAGCATATCATTCTTTCTGGAATGAGATACTATTTTATCTGTTCTGATTCAGAATGAGAAATCCTATTGTTCTCCTTTGTTACTTCTCTGACAGGTGACACTCCACTAGAAAGATTAACACAAGCAAACTGGATGCACTGAAATCCAAATGTCGCGTTTAATTTTTAGAAAGGCTAAATTTTTATTTTAAGCACTTTTCTAAGGAAGTAGATATATTATTATTTAGCATTTTGCTTCTTTAGTTTTGCATTTTAAGCCCTCTACTTACATCAGGACCCATTGGGGGGTATTTTCTTCCTTTGCTCTTTCCAAGGCATTTCGTTTTACCTTCTTCCAGCAACTGACACCAGAAACCTTTATGGGAATCAAACCTAAAAAAAAAAAATACAGAAAACAAAAAAGCATATTTTTTCCCCAAGCAATTTATAGGATATAGTGACCCCAAACATGACTATTTTTACTTGGATATTAATCTGTAACCAGAGAAACTGGCATAGTTTTTGACGACATCACTTTGCATAAAGTTCTGGCATTCTCCTGAGCTCTCAGTCCATCTGTCGTAGCTGTGTGTTTGCCAGGTCCCTAACAGAAAAATTGTCAGCAGACGGTCTCCTATTAATAGACACTAATAAGCCCACATCCTTCATCTGGAAGGAAAAAGTTTTATAAATTTCCAGCCCATTCTTTCCCTTTGCAGGGTTCAAAGTGACAAGTTGGGCTTCATCGATATCTGTGGATTTACAGGTCACTGGTGTCACACAATTACAGGGTCACAGAAGAGGAAGGGTTTTGTTGCTCCACAGAGTAATTAACTCGAGGATTCTCTAGCTATAATCCATTTAATTTTGTTCCAAAGCTACTCTCTTATTTTGCCATGAGCTCTGCATGGAAGTCACAGCGCCTATAAATGTGGATTCGCTTGGCATAATTTGTAGTCAAAATAATAGCAGCACATTGTTTTTTAGTTTACCAAAAATACTTCACGTAACCCTCGTCTGAGCTTTCATTATCAGTCCTTAATGATCGGGAGTGCGGGTTTCTTCCTTTTTATGGCACTTAGCATAGCGTGTGGCTCTTTGTGAGTGTTCACCACATGGTAGTCGAATGAAAAATGAAAGGGAAAGAAACGTTTGTTGCATTTTTAACAGTTTTTTCGAGGTATAATCTGCATATCATAACACTCACTCATTCTAAGTGGACAATGCAAGAATTTGTAGCAAATTCATAGAGTTGTACAGCTGTCACCACAGTCCAGTCGTAGATCATTCCTACCGCCCCCCACGTCCCTTAGAGCCCGCTGCAGTCAGTGCCTGCTGTCACCCCTAGTTCCAGGCAAGCACTGACCGGCGTGCTTCTCCAAGTCTTTCTTTTCTTGACATTTCCTTTTTTGTTTGTTTGTTTGTTTTTTTCCTCCTGGTGTGGATATGCCAAATTTTGTTATTCCATTTACCAGCTGACGGACATCATTTGGGTCGGTTCCAGTTTGGGGCTGTTATGAAGAACGTTGCTGTGAACAAGTCTTCGTGGACGTGGGGTTTTGCCTCTCTCTGGGTAGAATCCTAGGGGTGGAATCGGCATGTTTGTAAATGTCCGTTTAATTTTTAAGAGGCTGCGAATCTGCTGTCGCAAAGCGGCCGTCTATTGTACATCACCATCAGCAGCAGACGAGGGCTCCAGTCCCTCCAGATTCTGGAGGACGTTCCGTATTGTCTTTTGGATTAAGTCATTCTGTGGCATTTCAGTGTCGTTTCAATTCACGTATCACTATGTTACACGTTGATTATGCCAAGTGACAGTGTGTCTGGAGATGGATTCGTTTTACAATAAAGTTGCAGACAACTTTAAAAAGCTCATTTTAAGGTTTCGGTTTTTTAAAAGAAGTACTTATTGCTGACACGCCATTCAGTTACTAAAAATTCACAGTGTTGTTGTTCTACGGTTCTAACACCGCGTACCGATCTGAAGAGCTTAACGGAGGCTCCAGAAGACTGTTAGGTTTCAGTCCTGCCTCTTCAGCTTCCCTGCCGAGTGACTTCGGGCTGAGCTTTTCGGCGCCCCCAGTTTGTTTGGTTTTTTAGTTAATAGTACTTAGCACAGAGTGTTGTTACGAAGCAGTATATGTAAAATACTTAGCGCACAAAAGTGTGGTCTGATCTTGAAACGTTACAATCACTTCAAAAACAAACCCATCATAAGAGATTGGAGTAGACTATGCCCTTCTCCTTCCCTATTCGGCACCTCAAGGTGCTCCTTCACAGGTCAGCTAGGGAACCAACAGGTTTTAGCTACTATGGCTCCTGTTTCTGCTACTAAGAAGAGTGTTCATGTGGCGCCTTTTTACTCAAATGCATCTAAAATGGCAGGGGGAAGGACTCCTGGGCAGTATGAATTTGACTGCCAGGGGAGGGGATGGTAGGTACAGGAGAAGTCCTGAATTTTGAAACAGCTTCAGTTCTTTATGACTGAACAAAGCAAAGACAAACACGCGATCTTTATTCAACCCCTGGCATTCAAATCCTGTCGTCCGGTTGTTGACGGTTTCATAGTAAATGAGAATTAAAACTCCACATAATTCAGTCAGTTTCGTTCATGCTGACAAACAGGATAATTGACTGAGAAATAAAGATGTCGGGTTCAGGTATTTCACTAGTATTCGTAAATGTGAACACTCCTGTCGTGGTCATTGACGGCTGGGTACAGTTGCGAATGGATATATTCATGGAAAAATTAAAAGTTCATATTTTTCCTTTTAGTTGATACGAGTTAGCACAATTCCATGATAAGCATTATTTCCTCTGCTTTCTCTCAAATGATCAGTCAGCCTTAAAATACTGTATAGCACCTAACTTGAAAGCTAAAATGATGTCGGCATACCAAGCCTATTTTCAATTTAGGGATTAAGGTTAAATTGAGCAAGAATTGTAAAACGTTAACATACTTAATTGAATGAGAAAGTTCCCATTTACACTGTTTAAAATTACACTGCTTATTTCAGATCACACCCACACTTACTAAGAAAATCAGGTTTTTTTTTTTAACATACTCAATATGTCATTTAAAGTCCACGATGACAGTATTAAGTCATTTTAAAGCATGGTAGAT
Source organism: Pteropus alecto (assembly GCF_000325575.1). Taxonomy (NCBI): domain Eukaryota; kingdom Metazoa; phylum Chordata; class Mammalia; order Chiroptera; family Pteropodidae; genus Pteropus; species Pteropus alecto. Next base: position 2,214,599 of record NW_006440645.1, on the reverse strand, counting down.
TATCCTTTACTGTATGAAATTTGAGAGTCTTGACTACTTTCTTTAGTGATTGTGGAAAGGAATAAATAACACTCTCGACGAGGGAAACTTAGTGCCATTTTTCTACTTTCTACTTTGAAACTGGAATTTTATAGATCTCTTACTCAAATGCATCTAAAATGGCAGTTTATAGATCTCTTAAACCGGAGTACTCTTGGGTGCCAAGGTTGTGCAGTGACACCTTTGTAGAGACCTCGTTTCATTCCTTCATTCTACTGTGTGCGAAGAACTGGACTCACACAGCTAGCGGAGAATTCATGCCTGTTTGCAGTTCAGTGCCTTCTGAGAGGGCTTTAAATGGACTTTAAGTAGCGAAGAGACAGGCTTCACTATCGCTGGCAGGAAAAACACAAAGCCATAAACGCCACCCCTGCGAGCACGCGTTTTGTACCCGGTCATCCCCAGCATGGCCAGAGCACCAGTGAGTCAGTGCAGGGCCCTGAACTAGCGTAGCCATCTTACGAGAGGCGGATTCAGAACAAGGCAAAGGGCACGGACGCAGGACGACTGAGACCAGCTGGGACTCACGACGACAGGGAATTCCAAATATCCCACAGCGGGTAACTGCGGGAGTGCACGAGGCGTGTCGGCCCGACTGATGAGTGACAGGGAGATGTGACGAGCAGCTGGATGGCAGTGCATTATCTCTGCCGGGGGGCGAGAGCGGGGGCGCCCGGCATGCAGAGACCGGCGGACCTCATCTCACTGCCCCACCCGCCGAGCCGCCAGCCGGGCCGGATGCACCCCCGGCGCAGAGCGAACCCCGGTTCCTTGTGTTCCGTCTCTTCAGTTGACACTCCCTTTTCTCAGCAGTGGAGGTGGATGAAAAGCTCGCTGCTGAGCTGGATGCGGAGGGGACCGACACGCAGCATGCAGGTCAAGGAGCATTCCGTGAGAAAAAGAGATCCTGGCTTTATAGAACACTCCACCACCTTTTTCTGAAATACAAGGCTTTGCTACGCACTCTATAAAAAAGACCCAAAGATAAGCCGACTTGAAATAGAAAACTGTTTAGAAAAGAGCAGCTTTCTCTTCTAAGCGATCCTGAGAAAGATATAAAGAGAAAGTGGACTTGAGTTTCTAACTGCAAACTAAAATCACGCAGCTTCCTTTCGGGTCACGCTGGAAGTGACATGTGAAGCCTCGCATCTGCAGTGGCCCCCGAGCCAAGCTCTGCGAAGCCCTGACAACACCTGCCGCACAGAAAGCGCGGAGCCGGGAGGGCTGACGGTACCAGCGAAGGACGTGACTCTCAGGAAGGAAGGAGCTTGGAACCCGAGCTGCACCGGCTCTAAACCACGACGTCTCCCTCACGTGTCTCTCCGCATGTGATTTACGCAAGATGGAGGCAGTACTGGGTGTTTTTCTGCCAGTGTTTTACCGTAAGGAATGATGACAGATCAAGGAAGCCTGCCTCTCAGCTTCGGAATGGCCTTAGGATGGAGAGCACGAAGAAAAGACAAAACCAGCTGATGTGTGGAACTGAGCTTTACACTGAGAAATGCAGTGGAAGAATTCAGCGATTCAGCCTTTTCCAGTTTCTTTAAGGCTCAGTCTTCAGTTAAAAACTCTGTGTATCATAGGGACAGTCAGGTCAGTGGCCCATCCAACTCGGCATCTTCCAGTCACTCTAGGCATGTGCCATAGGAACAAGCCTGACCCTCATCGGTCTGAGCGCCACCTTGTGCAAGGACAAATAAGATGGAGGTCTTATTCAGCCTGCCGAACGAGGTCCAGAGTCAGGGTTCCGGGGAGCTGGGAGGGGCCCCTGGGGCGCATAATTCAGGAGGCGCTCCCTGCCGGCGCTCGCAAGGCCTGGCAGGTGTGTCTCATCACGTCCTGGTGCCTCTCCTGGTCACCCTTCTCCCTGCCCAGCCCGAGTCATTTACCTGAGGTCAGAGGGAACCAGCAGAAGGAAACCAGCCAGAGCTGTGACTGCCGAGGCCTCCGAAGGAGAGGCGGTGACAGGTCGGACCCACGGTGAGTGAAGACCAAGAGGCGAAAGTAGGAGTCTGCAGGGGTGGTGACAGCACACGTCCCTGGGCCCGCTCAGCCACCCGCCGGGCTGTCCTCGCCACGTGACATAGTCTGAAAATGTCACGAAGGGGAGCAGAGCGAATTCATCAGCCGCCTCGCGAATCGCCTCTTTGTGCTTCCGAGAGGCCCCGGCGTTGCCTGTGACCTGGGCTCGGCAGCACCAGCTCCTCGGAAGCCTCGTCTGAGGTGAGTTGTTGGTTTTGAGGTTTACAGCGGATTCGTTGCTCTCCTTTCCTCCCAGGAGAATTCGTCATAGTTAGAAATCAGTAGAGGATTTAGGACATTTCTTCGCCACAGCATTGAAACGTTCTTTCCCAGGGGCTTGAGACCTCAGTGGAAAGAGTCAGTATGCGAACAGCAGCTGACTCAACAGCTGCACCCCCAAACTGCTGAAAACGTCAACAAATTAATTAGAATATAAACTTACGTTAAAGCTTCTGAGTAATTATAATGACGAGAGACTCCTAGAAACTTCTGTACGTCGTCCATCACTGTAGCAGGGTCTGTTCTTAGCTGTTGCCCATCAATAATCAGCAACTAAATGACCAGAGAAATAAAAAAAAAAAAAAAGACACCGCACATCAGGAAAAGCTGTGGGACTGTGTGATGGAACACCTCCGGACCGCGGACGCGCACGGCGACACAGCACCCAGGGGCCCGGCTGGCCCCATCAACCCTGAGCAGAAGCACGTCGCGGGCGCGAAACGCACTCCCGTCCCGCAGGCATCGTGAAAACGGAGCCACTCGAGGGGACAGACAGAGCGTAAGAAACATGGCTCTAAGGTCACCAATGGAAACCAAGTTTAGAGACACAAAACGTCGACTCCGCCATGCGGGCTGGGAGGGAGCGCTGTGGAAACGGAGCCGGCCGTCCTGCGACCCGGTGTGCGAGGCAGAGGCCCTGCCACCACCAAGGCCCGGGCCGGAGGAGGGGCTCCGTCAGGCTTTAAGAGCTATTTGGTAATCCTTTTGGGGAAAAGGGAGGACTCCCAGAGGCCCGAGTGTGGACAGAAGTTCCTTGTGCACTAAGTGGAAGGCTTGGCTTGCCGTGGTGGCGAGGGCGGTGGGGTGGACCCAGCAAGATCAGTGGCAGGACACCGGTGGGGCCACCAAGCCTGCGGCGCAACGCTCGCTCACGCCTCCTCTCCAGTGTCTGGGTTAGTTCAGACCAGCACTGTTCTAGAACTTTCTGTGAAGATGGTCATATTCTACAGAGGCAGTGTCCCACAGGTGGCTACTGAACGTTTGAAATGTGGCTAATGTGGTTGAGGAATTGAAATTTTAATTTTATATGATTTTAATACAAATTTAAATAGCCACACGTGGCAGCAGCTACCTGCGGGACAGCAGGGTTCTGGACACAGAGCACACGCCCCGTCTGGCGTGACCGGGGTGCATTAGGCAATCCGCGCAGGCCCGACTTTGCAATCTTGGTGAGACACAAGGAAGCCAAGGAAAACAGGGCTTAAGAAAAATCCAGCGAGGTGGCTCAAAGGGGAATAACGGCAGTGACTTAGGCAACACGACATTTGCCTTGTTTGGTTAAGAGGTTCTCAAGCTTTATTCTCAGGATAAGAATCAGGGGTTTGAAGCTTTTAACGCTTTTTACAGCCAGGAAGAGGATGCGCTAGAAAACGGCGCGGGGAGAATTATCCTGGAATATTTCCGACAGACAACCAAGCGGCTTCCCCGCCGGCGCGGCGCTGGGATTCTCTGCCGCTGTGTCATTGTTTACAGTAAAGCGCCCAAGCTAAAGGTGTTCCCTGCACCCGGGCAAAGCCGGCAATGCGGTGACACGTGACGCGATGCTCAGTACCTGCAGCGGCGGGAAGTAAAGGAGCCACCTCTCGATGTGGCTGGCGTACCACCCGGGGACCAGGCACCTCTTCTGCAGGGCCCGCAGCTCGGGGGGCGCGCGCGGCCCGGCCGAGATCACCTCGTAGAAGCTGAACCTCAGCGCCGCGGGGTCTTCGTGGGATCGCTGATGCTGCACGGGGAACTATGTCTTAAGGATTAGAAACGACATACTATTTCGATGATTCTGACATGCTTCTCACACTACACTTTAACATCTCTGACACTAAAATGCAATTTATAATGCAGGATGCCTTTCACCTATAATTGTCCGCGTTTTCAACAGTTTCTTATAGGTGCATAAAACAGTGGGCATCATACCGTCACCCACGCTGCCTTACATTAAGTGAAATAATGGTCAATACAACAGACTCTTGCAGCCACGCGCGCTGCAGTGCGGGTCTGCGCCGCCCAGCGCCGCCGTCAGGACAGCCACGTCGGCTACTTGACGTGCAGAAACTACTGAGCACTGCCCTGGACGTCACCCGAAACCCACAACTGTGACCGCGCACACCTAGCATCCGAAAGCCAGCGCTTGTCACCCGACGGCGACCTCGGCGACACATCGGGATCGCGCACTGCACAGAAACTGCGGAGAGCACACTCCACCCGGGAGAGCGTTTCGCGATGGCTCGGGCCGGGCCCACGCGTCTGAGGGAACCGCGTTTGCCCCGAGTCGCCGACGACTACGCGGGCCCGGTGGTTTCGCGGGTGTTCACCTGTCTCCTGAACGGCAACTTCGGTGCAACTGACCTTCAGACTGCCGCACCGCACACCCCACTAGACTGTGCAAAGCCCCACGTCTCGCCCCTGGGGAGTGATTTATTCGTAATATTTAGGACGTTTTGTTAGCTTACAGCCTTAAAACCTCCTTTTTTAGTAAAGTCTCCATTTTTCAGGGGCTAAGTGCTTGCCAAGCTCTAATTTTCTTTCTGTTTGAGTCAATTAAGGCTCATTTCTCTTTTCTCCAGACACCCGGTGGAAAAGGTAAAAGGCGCAAAACTGGATCAGGCAATTTGCAATTTACTGCATGTTTTGATTTGAAAGATGGCTCCCGGAGTTTGCGGTGAATGATCAGTGTGCAGTTGTGGATTTCAGCTTTCCGGGGCGTCTCACTCCGTATTAGGCAGATTATTGCCAAAGCGCCTACCTGAGGTCCCGTCTGCTCCACGCGCCCTTCCCCCACCCTGTCCCAGCCTCGCGACCTTTGCTGATGCTGTGTTTTCCCTGCTGTGGACCTGGAAAAAACGCTTTTGTTACATGACAAGAGGACCCGGCGCTGGGAAGCTCTATTCTCTGATACTGTGGATTATCAAGACTGTACCTGTTTGAAATCCGGTCTGCGAGAAGAACACCCCTCTCCTGCCTGAACTCAGAGCTAGTTGGTCACTTTCCAACAGAGACTGTCTCACCTCCACTCAGGTGCAGGGTTTCAGGTGAGGGGTTTCGGATCAACACTCCACCCTCCACACCTGCCTCAGCTTCACAGTTTCCAAGGGAACAGCACCGCTAACCTGACTTCAGCCCGGACCGGCTGACCACCGCCTCACCAGCAGCCTGCTCTGGCCTATCCCAACACTCACTTTAATTTCTCCTGCGTTTCTCCCCGTGCACATCGTGCCCTTCTTTAGGGGTGCCTTAGCAGTCCCCCTCACCGGCACCCGGCCCCTCCACTGCAGCCGAGCAGTGCACCTAACTGGGGGCCCCGGCCGTCCGTGCCCAGGGGCACCTCACTCTGCAGGAGTCCGTCCACGCTGGGCACCCCCTGATCGGCACACGGGTGTCGGTACGCACCCCAATCGCACAGAAGCGGACTCGCGCATAGTACCCACATTTATTAACTGAGCTTCAGGTCCCACTTAGAACACGCTTTGCACATGGTAGTTATTAAAATCAAAGGATGGACGAATGTGTGACCATCAGGACAAAGCTGAGGATAACTAAGGTTCCCAGACGCCAAGGACACTGACTATTAAGTTTGTGTTCTTGTATTTAGTTTTGTCTGCTTCTCATTGAACCTCTTCCAGTGGGTGATTAAAATATCACCGGAACAAGGTTTTTTTTTCCCCCTATCATTTTTAATGATTTATTAAAATAAAAATATGTGATGTACAAATATTATTATTAGAGTCTTTTAAATTATTTCAAAGTGACTGTTTCTGTGCTAAGTTCTAACCAGTGTCAGAAACATAATGGCCATGAGTGTATGAGAAAGAGGCTCAGGGCAGCCTTGGACTGGCGGGGCCTTCGGGGGTGGAGAGTCTTCATAACTGCGTGTACTGAAGAAATAATAGACGTTCAGCACAAGCAGTTTTTTTTAAGTTCTTTTAGAGTCACGGTCATCAATCTACTGGCCCATGGGCTAAATCTGGTTTGAGACTTGCTTTTGTAAATAAAATTTTGTTGAAACAGGCTAAGCACATCATTTGCATGTCGTCTATGGCTGCTTTTGAAATACCGTGGCAGACTGCAGCATGGTCTGCAAAGCCTGACGTAGCGACTCTGGCCTGTGCCTTCTGCTTTGGGGAATCAATTATATTCCTCGTCTGTAAAATGAAGATAACAGTAGTGGCATCACACATGTCTTAGATGAAAAATAACGATTTTAAATTATAAGATTTTACTTTTAAAAGGCAGATATATTGAAGCACAGATATACATATGAATACATATTTTTTTATATTTTAATTTACTTTTTCATTGCATTAATGTGTTTTATTAATTAAATGAATACCAAATTAATAAAATCTTAAGGAGAAAGTTAGTTTCTCCATGGCAACGAAGAAAAATTTATCCACTTCTCTGCAGATAGAAAACGAGCAGATCTCCTTTTCCGTTAAAACCCGAGGTGTGGCTACAGCGTCCACACTCCCCTCCCACCGGCTGGGTTCCGTCTGTGTTCCCTTACCTGGTACCAGGAGTACGCTCGGTCCGATGGGTCGATGAGGATGGTGATGATCTTGGCTTTAGGGACCAGAGACGCTGCTCTCTTTGGTGCTTCCTCCGAGTGGAAGTAACTGGCGCTCTTCTCAAACAGAAGGTCAGTGGTGGCGTTAGATGGGACGGGGAAGAAATCCATATACCTGGAGGAGGAACAGTTCTCAGAGTAAGACAGGTTTGTACTCGCCCCCTGGTGATGAGCAGTGTTAAAAGCGTCCCAGGCATTCATCGGTTTCCTCAAGGCATTTGTCCCACAAAGATTTTAGCAAGAGAAAAATACACAGAACACTTAGTGTATTTTGAGAAGGGTTTTCTAAATACATTTTCTTTCTGTTTTGCTTAATACCGGAAAAAAAGGCACAGGAGAGAAACGTGTAGACGCAGAGCGATGAAGCTGCAGCTGTAAAACGCGAGGGTTTCTCGCACCTCCTACTAACGGCGTCACCCCCACCCCCGTGACTCTGGGCTACCAGGGCAGGGTGGCTCAGTGACCACCAGACGCAGGGTCGCTAGCGTTTGAGCGACGACTAGTTTCCGCAGAGCGTGTCCTCGCGTAGCCACGTGACGCGTAAAGCTTCGGTGGGTTCCGCTTCCCACACTGCAGAGCTGGGCTGCAGCGGCAAAGCGACGTGTTGATGCTCCGGGCAGTAAAGACATCCATGTGTGTCCTCTGGGAGTCGTCTCGTGGGTGCTGTCGTACCGGCAGCCTCATCGGGGGAAGGAGACGCGCACAAGTGTCTGGCAAGTTGATGTGCCGTCTGCTCTGCTGTACGTGCCCTCTAAGGAGGCGCCACACGTCAGGGTCCTGCCCACTGGGGGGGGGGGGTCACGCTGGCTGCAGGGGCGCTGAGGTTACCCGGCCGTAGAGTCTAGTGGTGTCCTGTCCGGCCCAAGCTCGTCTCGAGCTTGCTTATTCTGGGGAAGCTGCACAGATCAGCGAAGGAAGGCAGAAGGTGCTGCGCTCAGATAACTCTAGTTTCTAAAGCCTGTCCCGGCTCCCTGGCAGCCATCTGCGTGGGACGGCGTAGGCCTCGCGCACCTCCCAAGCCCTTCCGGATCTTGGGCGGCTGCTGCGCTGGTTCCGCCAGGCCCGGGGCTCGTGGCGAGAGCAGGGCCAGCTGTTCGCCTCTACCCACGGGTCCGTGTAGAGGCTGGTACCTGCCAACGGGCGCTTGCAAATGTTTGATGGATAAACCATTCGGGGGTCAAAGCGAGTGCCCGCCTCATTTAACATTTGCTACTTTCGTAACACCTCGGAAATTGTCTTAACTGAAAAACGTGATTTTGGCAACGCTCCACATATTTTACTTGGGTTGACCTGAGTATTTCCAGGTGATCTTAGCCAAAGCCAGATGAGGACGTTTAGAGGTTCTAAATGCTGAACAGGTGATGGTTCTCCACGCCCACCCCGCCCTCCACCGCACCCCCATGTAGTTGTAAAAATAAATTACCAAACCATGAGACGTAAACTTAACTGTGCCCGAGTTAGCAGACGGAATGCCCTGGGGGATTCTGTAAGAGACACCTGATCTTCAGCCTCGCGGCTCTGTGGCCCCAGAGGGACCGCGGAGGTGCTGATGCTTCGTGAGAGGCCGAGCCCGTGAGGGTCCTGCCTGAACTTGATGTCCTTCAGAGCAAAGCGACCGTCATTGCTAATGGATTGACATTTGCGGTTGCTATTATTTGTTATTTGTGTTAATTGCCTTTTAAAAACATATAATTTGTCAATCAAAAGTGTTCGCAATTGGGGTGTTTTCAGTGAGTTATAATTAAAAATTTTAATTGCGCTTTAGCTCTGCTTGTTTATGTCATCCCTTCGTAAACTGCTCACGGGGCTTCCTGTCCTGTTGTCGAGCGTACACACATTACTGGCTCAGGAGCGGCTTTTTAATTTTTGACTGATTATCCTCATAGCTATGCTTGAGCTCCAGGGAGACCAAGTGTTGCACGGCCTCCCCACTCCAAAAGCACTTTGGGATCACTTGTTCCAGCCCCGGCGTTGACGTCCTGCATCCTAACTGCGCGCAGGCAGACGTGTGAGTCAGGGGGCAGACAGCAGCCGAAGTGGTCAGTGGCTCTCGGTTCTTACAGCTGCCGCTGATCAGTGCACAGTGAAACGACATCAAGGGCCGCACCGATGTGGCTCTCAGACTGCACTCAGCCCGTTCCTTCCTCTTCCCATCGGGACTCACTGCCCACAAGTGACTCTTGCGGGGGTCGGTGCTCATAAAATCGAGATCATGCAGCCTGATGATAGCAGAGATTCCTACATGACAACACTTTATGCTCAGATACACGCACGATGTCTACGTTCATGCTCTAGACTTATTATAAGAATTCCACTGTTTATACCACTTTCTGCCCAGAATTTATACCTTAACAGCAAGACTCCTAGATTCATTTTATGACTAACATGTCTGTAACATCTATTTCTACTACGTGACTATATTTTGTGTACATCTGATATTTTAATGTTTAATTCAACTATTTTCCTCTGATAATTGGCATATTTTTAATTTTAAGGCCAAAAATTTAATTCAAAGGCCAAAAATTAAATTTTGTATACGATTGATATCTTCTTTGAGTTTTCATTACTTTAATTCAAAGGCCAAAAATTAAATTTTGTATACGATTGATATCTTTTCCGTAGTTTTCATTACTTGTGAAATACATACACATTTCTAGTTCTCTTTATTTACCTTTTATGCCAAAGCAAAATAGAAAATTATACACGTGTAAGGCAGCATCGCCTGAATGCAAAGTGCATAAGAAAGCTATGAAAGCGTTTTCTTAAGAGCAGAGAGGAAGTTAGTTCCTGGGTGTTCTGGTATTTCTCAGACGTCATATCTCTAATTGCCATCGAATACAATTAGCGAACGTTGAAATTACATGTGGGCCTCTTGAAACAGCAAGACCCTTCACAAACTGAGAAAACTTTGTTAGGAATATTTTCAGTGCTCCCCCAGGTATTCAGTTTCCAAGGCACATTTATGTGTGGCTACAAACTTAGAAGTTTATAAATGTCAGCACTAATTTTATACCGTGCACAGTACATATACTTTTAGATTTATACTAATAACCCGTCTTACCAATCAATCCCCCTGTGGTAGTTATTTCTATTAAAGAACTGTACCTCCTCAAAGGTTTTGGGGCTGGGGGAATTACTAAGGATGGAAGGGTGCATAACCAGGAACAGATACAAAGCGGTGGTTCCTGAAAAGACAGCAGAAGTTTAGAGATTAATTCAATGAAAACACAGTTCCGTACTATTAGCACTTTAAGTCATTCATAAATCAAGCACTACAGTGGTCCAAACAGATACACATAAATATTTGAATTAAATCGAAGAGATACCCAGCATTTGGAAAGAAGCGCCTTCTAAAAAACGGGGCAGAGTGACGGGAGGAGGGGCTTGTGGCAGAGACCGAGACAGCTGGCTTTTGACTCCAGCGCAGTCACTGCTCTGGGCTGTGACTTTGCTTCTAGCTTTTTCTTGTCTTGGCTTTATTAGTGGAAAATCAGCTGCCCTGCTTATTTCATAGGCTTTCTCTGAGGGTGAAAGATAGATTGTACCTGAAGATATTTTGATATTCATAAAGCACCATATAAATGAAGGATATCATTATTTAACATAAAATATTACATTACCAAATTCAATACTTAGCTTCTCCTATAAAGTTCTTCTTGAGGCCTGTGAAAGCTTATTAAATTTGAGGCAGAATTTAATCTTTCAACAAAGTTGTTCAAATTCGAATGTACTTATAGAAAGTAGTGTCAAAAGTTTGCAAAAAAAGATCGGTGCCCTTTCGTTCAAACTGCTAAATTTGAAAAAAAAAAAAAAATCTTAGTGACGTAACAAAATTTGCAGTGTTTTGGAAAGAGAATGACGTACCGCACATATTCATGTAGATTCGTCAGTAGTGGGGAGTGAGTCAAAGGTGCGATTTTGTAAAAAGCGAGCGGTGTCATAAACTGTACATTCAGTACTGTAGAGCGTAAATTGTGAGCCGAAGGGCACAGCTTAGGTGACTACGAGAGCAAGTGGGTCATTTGCCGGAGGTTTGGCCAGGTGCTCGCAGCTGCACCTGTGTCTGTAAGCTCGTAACATCAAAATATTTCTGGTCCCTGTATTCAGTCCTCCCGAGAGAGAGCCGTGCCCTTCCGCTGGCGCGTCTGCTCTGCTGTGCTTCACCTTATCGTACAATCTGACGGAGCGGGGCCTGTTCATTGAATTCCATGTCGGTAGCTAGCGATGGCATTCGGACACGGCCTTATAATATTTCTCTCGCTTGCAGAAACTACTGTTCTAATTTTGTTTAGTGATAATGTCACGTGGCCATCTGTATCAAATTTGGAATAGTCTTATCTCTCTGCTATGCTTTATTTAGTATTGTACTTAAATCTACCATATTAATACAACAGAAAAAGTGTTAAAACAGCTCTATCGACAGCAATATTGTCTAAAACCATGACTTGAAGGGGGGCAGTGTTCCTACATTATATCTCAGACAATGAACATTTATCTACCATCGTAGATGGCTATAGGGAATGACACATGACGTAAAAATGCTCTCAAGATTGGTTTAAAATGGTGGTTCTTGAACTTCAGCAAGCAGCGGATTCACGTGGAGGGCTTGTGAAAACACAACTGGCCCTGTCACAGAATTTCTGATTCAGCACACTTCGAAAACCACTGACTTAGCAGAAATGTGGAACAAAATCTAAAACTTATCAGGGAAAAAAACGTTTCATTAGTCGAAATCCATACTAGAGTAAATCTTTCTAGAGCACGGTCTTTGAGTCAGACAGATTCTGGAGTCAGGAATTTTATTTCTAACACCAACCAGCTATGTGAACTTGAACAAAAAAATATCTAAACTGAGTCTTAGTTTTCTTATCTCTTCAGTGGGGAAGAAAATACATAGTTACCAGGGTTTTTGGGGGGTCAAGTGAGATAACCTATGTGGAAATGCCTGAGGACCTCTGTATCTGAATAATAGTAAGATTTTTTAAAATAACAACTTTATTGAGATAAAATTCAGTAATGCCTGTTATAAAAATGAAAAGAATAAAATCTCGTGAGAATAGGAAGTGTGACTATTAAAATGTAAAGAAAAGAAAACATTAATTCTTAGATCAACCGAAAACATTCTTTTCTGAATTTTTAAGAACTGTATTAGTAATGTTTGATTTTAAAGTATAGTATAATTTGTCAATGGTCAAAAAATCGAGTTGTGGGTTCTGAATTCTGTCTTTATCTACACATATTCTTGGGTCTGAATAAACATTCCTGTGTGTGTGTATAATAACTACATAATCACATACGCGCATTCAAATATCCGTCCACAAAGCTTCAGTTTTTACATTTTTGTCAGTTTTAACACTAACGATATTTGAATATCCAGATGACTTTGCATCTGTGTAAAATTATTCAGAAAAATACTTTTGACAAAACTAAAGTTAAAACGAAGCTATTTCATTTTTATGGGACCAGTATGCAAACGTATGAAGATATTTTTGTTCATTTAAAAAATCAGTTTCACAAATCTGTAGACACAAGAACACGGATGAATCTCAGAAGCCTTGTGCTAAGAAGTCAAGCACAAAGACTGCAGACTTCACGCTTCCATTTATACGACATTTTAGAAAAGGCAAAAGCACGGTGGCACAAGCCGTCGCCTGCGGCGGGGGATGGGGAGCACCGTCTGCAGGTGGACAGGAAGGAGCCTTTGTAGGGACGTGAATGTTCTGCATCGTGAATGGCGTGGCGCTTTGCACAGCTGTATACAATTCCCAAAACACATCAAACTGTGTTTTAAATGGGCGAATTTTATTACATGTAATCTGTACCTCTATAAAACTGGGAAAAATTCAATTTCTATAAATTTCTATCTCTGTAGGAAAGAAAATAGTGCCTTCTAAAGGGAAACGTCATATACAGACTGTAACATAAACCTTTGGAAACTCGACTGAGTTTAAGATGACGAGCAGTAATTCTGCTTTCTAACCGTCTGCACATCCAGCGTGACTCAGGAGAACACACCTGCAGCCAGTGTCAGTGACGTCCGTGCTGCGAACTTGGTGCGCCATGCGTCAGAGGGACGTGATCAGTGATGACGAAGCTATGGGGTGGCAGTGGGAGTTTGCTTTTCTAGTTGCTTCTTGACTTTAAATAGATAAGGACGTGTGAAATAAGTAAGGACAAGAAAAATATTTGTCATGTTATTGTTTTCAGATTGATATGTGCCAAGGGACCCCCAAAAATGAACAGACTAAACTCTCTGTACATTTTATGGACTTCTCCCCGGTTGTTTCTGAAGTGAGGAGAGGGGAACGTATTCCCCTAGGAGGGAATAGGGTCGCAATAGCTGTTTTCTGTGAAGCCAGAATCCAAGGGCCCCGAATAATTTATCACGTGGGATACAGCATGAATGTCTGGCATTTTGAAGCTTTCTTTGACTTTAATGCTGATTCTCACAGAAGCAAATTCTATGGGGGAAAAAAAAATTGCACACCAATCTAAGGTGCAAACGATTTCTCCTGGCTATGAGTAAATACCTTTCTTAGCACACAGGTTTGTTTCTGTCTAGGACTTCTGCTTGTCAATATCCTTTAGACTTTTAGAAAATAGTCATCTCTGCAAAAAATAGTTTAGAAATAAACTCTAACAAGAAGATGGCAGGATGAGGCCATCTGTCAGGGACTTGTTATAAAGAGTTACAGGGACTTACACGTGTGCGTCTTGACTTTTGATGAAATCCTGTCGGTCTCTCTCCAAACACACGATTAGTTTTGATTTTAGAAATGTTAATAACAACACACTTCAATTAAGATCTTTGGGAAAAAATAACATTTGCCACCAAACTGACTGCTGGGTATTCAAACTGTGTGACATCTATTTTCACCCTTTTCTTTTTAAAAAACACTTTGACAAGCATTTAAGCAATTTATCAAGCCAAACAAAGATTATGTCAGAATACGATGTGTTATTCATTTATCAGTATTTAGAGGCAGTTTGAGAACTCATTATGATAAGAACTCATTGTTCAGGCATCAGGGTTGTTCCACTGTTTTATGTTACCCATAAAACGTTCTCACCAGTTTTCTGGGGTCCTATTACCAAGAATCTCGGTAAGCGATCACAGGTTTTCTCCTTAGGCCAAATGTCTCTGTGGCGTTTGTCATCACAAGGATTCTGAACGGGAGAAGAATACAGAGACACATGTTTTTGTTGAGCGCCTACTGTGTGCTAGGGTTTTTCGATTTCTGTTCTTAAAAAGATGTCCCAGGAAACAAGGCTGTGTGGCTCTTTCTCTTAAATGAAAGCCTTGAAGTGACATCATGGAAGCTTTCAAATAACTTCTTTCCATCCTGAAGTTGAGTGTCTACTGAGGAGGTTGGGGAGGGGAGACCCGCTGTGGACAGCCTCACAGCACTGGGGGTTAATCCTCCTTCCCACTGTTGCCAGGGCTGTGTGTGTGTGTGTGTGTGTGTGTGTGTGTGTGTGTGTGTGTGGTAGTGAGCTTGTGGGGCAGAGACTGTGCTTCCTGTAGGAGATACATTTTTAGCATTCAGTAAGTCACTGAAATATATAAGGTGTCACATTTTTATTCTAAGTAACTTGGAGCTTTCCTGCTGTGCTTCAAAGGAATATGGATCTGGCCATAACAATGCTACTTAAAGAGACAGCAGATTTCTTTCAGCCAACTTCAAAAGACGGTAAGTGTGTATCTAAAACTATAACTTTACAGACTATGGTGCTGAAAAGCACTAAATTTCAGCGAAAGAGTAAAGTGAGGGTGAATTACTACCCTAGGGACCTGCTTTAGGTCTGTAGTACTCAGACCAAGCACACTGTGCAAGATTTATCTTGAACACCCTAACTTTAACTGCAAGATGCGTATTATGCGAAGAATTAACAGTACCCTTTAACACTATTTCAGGAGTGGACAAACAGGACAACATTCGATTTCAGTTAATACTGTAGAGACGTGTAGTTAAATAACCTGTCCGCTTATTTACAGTAAGTACCAGATGTTAACACTAAAGTGAGGATATTCTTTTTGGCTGCTATTCTGGAAAAAAAATTGGTTTCAAACCTGTTACCTGAAATAATGATGCTTTCAGTTTAAAAATGAGCTGTTGAATTGCAGGAAAATTGCTTGTCTTTCCAGTGGCTAGCATTTGGTGATGTTTTGTAGTAGTCAAGATAAAAACAGTTGTTTGTTACAGCAACTGCAGAATAATATGCAGTGATCATTCCACAGCCACTGGCTTTAACCTACTGAAATGTGTAATTATGTCTCTTTTTGGAGTTATTTGTACTCAGGAGGTAATTAGCTCAAGGTCGAAGCCGAGTGGATTGAATACAGAGTTCAGAGCTTTCTGCAGCTCCATCCGTGAACTTCACTGAGTTCCATTCCAGATGATGATTATCTTGCCATCATCCGTCCGTCACTCCGAAGGAGCGTCAGAACAGCGGCTGAGGGTGGTGCCTCTGGAGCCAGGTGGGCTGGAACTGATTCCCACTCTGCCGCACACTAGCCGAGTGACCTTGCTTATGTGTCTCAGCCTTTCCGTGCCTCAGTTCCCTCATCTGCAAAGTGGGGATGATGCCCGAATGTACCATGTAGGGAGCTGTGCGGACTGAAGGGGCTGACATGTGGAAAGAGCCTGGCCTGACCTAGAAGAAATGCTATGTAATTATTTGCTAGGATCAAGACTTTCCCCAGATCATGGAGTGGGCAATTTAAGTCCAAAGTCTATTTCTGCAGCTCTAGGCCGTGTGAGAGAATATGCGTCGAAACCTGGGCTACGCCTAGAACCACCTGAACGCGCCGTGTGCACGTGGTGTCTTCTTCTGAGAAGCTCAGTGGTCCCGCCACCAACCCCTTTCCCTGTGCCCAGCGTCGTTCCCAGCTAGCAACTTCCGCAAGCTGCCCGGATTCTGCGGCAGCTGGCGCACCCCGTGGTTCAGAGGCAGGTGGCAGCCTGAGCTCTTCTCACCTGCCCCCCGGTGTCGTCTGGTCACTAGAGATGGGGCTGTGCCCAGTTGGCTACCTGCCTGCCACACACCCTGTTTATTACCACCTTCTCCCGCTCCGGCCCACTGCAGTCTGCAGACTGACCCCTCACTGCCGACTGGAAACACTGCATCCACTGAACCCCGCACGGAGCTTTCAGAATTCCATGGTCTCTGCTGGGCACAGGGACAGAGAACCTGACCCACCATGAAGCAATGATATAAGACTACGACGCAGGAAGGAACAGTTCCTCAAACCTATAACATTTCCAAAACGAATGGGTTTTTAATTTTTGCCCCCAGATGCCTTCACTTTTTAGATTCGGATTACTTTACAAAACTCCACGATATGTTCGTGGGAGTAATTAATTATAGCAATTATCGAACCCATCTTACCTGCCAGAGCGGGTCTTTTTGATCAGGAAAGAGCTCAAAATACTTGTGAGCCAGCTGTGCTGGGGGCAGGGTCTGAAGTCGCAAGTTGGTCCAGCTCTGCACGAAGTTGGCCAGGTTAACGAAAGTGTACAATCCCAGTCGGTCGTTCCCGTAGTTGGACAGGTGGGTCATGAAGATGCTGATCTGGAGGAAGGAAGCGAACTGCGGCGTAAACGCGTTATCTGAACCCTCAGGGCAGAGTCCCCCAGCAACACTGCTTTTTCTCACGCTGCCTTTGCACAGGGTTTCACTTCGTGACACACTTTTTGAGTGTTGGACGTACCCCCCAAGACTTTCGTCATGTTAACGCGTCCTGGAGGATGCGCTGTTAGCAGGATCTGGTGAGCACTCTCTTCGAGATTCTATATATTTCGTAACAAAAAATGAGTTCACCTGCCACGTGCGCGTGTTGGTGCAGTCAGATCGATGCCGACCAGCTCGTTCTAGATGTGCGCGTGTGACGGCCTCATGACAAGTGGAGGCACATGCTCCCGGGAGCCGGGACTGTGTCATTTCGATCTACTTAATTTGGCTCGTAATGCGGTGCTTCGGGTTAAGGGGTGTAAATAATCAATGAATCGTCATCATTAGCATTAACCGAATATGCTCTGACTTGTCTTTATTAGAGGCCATAATGACAGAAGCCTAGTGACTAAATGTTTACTAGTTAATAGTTGTGGTAACTATTAACTATTTTCCATCAAAAACACCTCTCAAACCCTTTCCTGTATTTATTATTGATATCAAACACTCCTTTAAGAAAAGTTTTCAGTGCTTGGCTAGTTAAAATCAATCCCTTCTATGGAAGCAGCTAACCTGCATTGTGTTCATGCATTAAGAAAATCACATTTTATTTATAATGACTTTGAATTCTGTAGATTTGATTAAATTAGTCTGGAAGGTAGAATGTGCATTTTTAAAGCTACAGATTTAAGTGAATTCAAATAGTTTTTGGTTAGGGCTGACAAATGGAAATAATTCTGCTCGAGATTTTCAATGGCAAAGAAAAGCATTGTGGCATTTATGCTGCTATAAAAAAAGATCATAAAAATAATTCATGTGGTAATAGTACTTTCTTAAAATATATACTGTCATGTGAATGAATAGTAATAACGGTTATTATAATCATCATCATAATGAATCTAATAGGTTCATTCATTAAGAGACCGAAAGAAATAGTGAAGAAAATTTATTGAGCTAAAGTGGCAGAGATGAGAGAAAGGTTATATGAAGATGAGATATAACGAATCCAAAAAATGTAATTACTTCCAACTACGAATAAGAAGAAACAGTGATAACCTATATGATAAAGAACAAATCCCGCAGACTTTCACTGAGAAGCTTCAACTGTGATCAAGAATATTTCATTATGTTTCTAGTCACTCCAGCTGAACGTATATTAAATCTTAGAACTTTCACAAACAAAGCACTTTAAGGCTGATTTCAATAGCTCCCAGCAGACATATGCAGTCATGAAATTGATAAGTAAGACTTCTACTATTTTAGATGTTTCTGAAAAACGAGACTTAAAATTTAACCTTCTGATATTCCTAAAAGGACTTTTATTAAAATATAGCTAATATGCAACATCGCATTAGTTTGAGGTGCACACCGGTGTTACCCGACACTTACACACCTAAGGAGAGATCGCCACGCCGAGGCCAGCAGCCACCCGCGTCCAGCAGCCACCCGCATCCAGCAGCCACCCGCGTCCAGCACCCACCTGCCCCACACAGCCCCTCACGCTGTTGGCTGCATTCCCTGCGCTGCCCACTGCACCCCAGGGCTTCCTCATCTTATACCTGGAAGTCTGAACCCCTTATTCCCCTTCACCTTCCCCCCAACATTTATCGTTTTTCCATTGCAGTTAGCATCCAGTATTATTTTATGTTAGTTCCAGGTGTACAGCGTAGTGGTTAGACGCCTGTATAATTCACCAGGTGGTCCTCCTGACCGGTCCAGTCCCCCCGCGTCCAGCAGCCACCCGCGTCCAGCAGCCACCCGCGTCCAGCAGCCACCCGTGTCCAGCACCCACCCGCGTCCAGCAGCCACCCGCCCCACACAGCGCCCTCACGCTGTTGGCTGCATTCCCTGCGCTGCCCACTGCACCCCAGGGCTTCCTCATCTTATACCTGGAAGTCTGAACCCCTTATTCCCCTTCACCTTCCCCCCAACATTTATCGTTTTTCCATTGCAGTTAGCATCCAGTATTATTTTATGTTAGTTCCAGGTGTACAGCGTAGTGGTTAGACGCCTGTATAATTCACCAGGTGGTCCTCCTGACCGGTCCAGTCCCCACCTGGCACTATGCAGAGTTAGTACCATTTTATTGACTGCTTTCCCTGTGCTTACTTGACATCCCTGTAACTGCCAATCTGTACCTCGTAATCCCTTCCCCTTATTCACCCAGTCTCTGCCCCCCCCAACTCCCCTCCCAATATTCTCTCTACATTTGGAATATTCTACGTCTTTTGCTGAACACGTAATATCTCCCAGTTTTCTTTGTTATATTTTAGTTTAGTTCTCACCAGTGAGATTGGTGAGAACAGCTATGTAATGAGAATGTTTCAGTCAAAGCATTAGCTTGATTTCCAGACCGTATTTCTTCCTTACCCCTGTCCTGACCTTTGACATCTATAATGTCACTTTGTTTTTGGTAATTCCTCCCCTCACAATTTCTGCATGGAACAGAAAGAAACAAAGAAGCTCGAAAAAGTGGCCAGTTCAGGGAAAGCAGACATCCCTCTTTCCCCGGATAGACTTTATAATTTAAGAGTGCTTCAGAACTGAGGGTTTCTTTGTTTATTTTTTTAAAAGGATAGAATGTATCAAAATAAACGATCTTTGTTATACATGCAGAATCCAATGAGGAGAATGTCAAAGGAAGTTCTAATTGCATTTCTATAACAGGTTTTGTTATAAATGCACTATATATAATTAGTTGCTACCAAGAAGACTCATAAGCTGCTTAAAACTCAAATTATTAGAGATTCTACCAAAGGCATAAAGTTTATCTAATTAACAATAACAGCTGAAACATATTATTTTGAGCCTGGTAGATAAAGATATTTCTAAGAAGGCACTTCTCCGTGATTTTTTTTTTTTTTTTCTGTAAAAGACAAAAGGTAAATACCAAATAGCACATTCCCTGGTACATATGAGAAAGGCAACAGATGTCATTTGTAAGTGTGGCTAAGAGACAGATATGGGAAGCTTCATCTACGCTTTCCAGCCTCCACCATGTGCGTCTAGTTGGCTCCAGGTATCAGAGGGGGGGGTCACTGCCAAGAAGAACGCGGAGAAAAACCAAAGTCTGGTGCAAAACAGGAAAAGGGTTTTCCTGTTTCTTTTGAGAAGGTCGGAGAGGGGCGAGGAACTAGAGCATAAGAAAAGTGTGTTACTCGCAATGTTTAGGACAAACCGTGCCACGTGTCACCGTGCTGCTCAGTTCCAATCCTCAAATGTTTCTTTCTCAGCGCGTTTGCCCGGTGTCGGGCGGAGGCGCTGGCGTCTGTATTCAAGCCCAGCACACCTTCCGGTGCTTTCCCCGCATCTGCTGTCGACTCCGCAGAGATCTCCTTCAGTCCCTTACTCCCCTGGCTTCCCCTTGTTTGAATCCTCTCTCCTGGTCCTTTCTTGGACCTGAACGTGTGCTCGAGCCTCTGGCATCTCGAGCTTTCATCGTTTCGAGCCGCTGTCCTTTGCAGCCAAGATCTTCACAGCAGCAGTGTCTGGGTGCTGTCTTTACTCCTTACTTCCGTTCGCCTTTCAGTCCTCTGAAATCTGGCTTTTGTCCGCTGACAATGCCTCGTCACAGGAAGCAGCGCGGCGGCATGTCACACAGCCCCGGGGACAGGCGGTGACCTTTATCAGTTTGCTCCCTGTGACCACACTTAAGATTTTCTCCTTCTCTCTCTGTTCTGAAACTGTTTCTCCTAGTTCTTCTTCACCCGTCTCCTTCCCCTGGTCCCTCCTTTCTCGTGGTCCCCATCAATACCTGGTGTTTTGTTCTCTGCGTGCTGTCCCCAGGTGGAATCACCATTGTGACTCCTAGGTCTCTAACTGCCGTCTGCATCTTTCTCCTAAATTCATACAAGAGCATCTAAGGGTCTAGATGACATTTCTACCTGAATGTCCCATAGCTGCCTCGCCGATGTCCCATAGCTGTCTCACTTTAACCGAGGCGAACCCGAAGGTGTCGTGTTCACAGTCAGGTGCAGGTAAGCTCTAGGAGAGCAGGGGCCTCGTGTGCTTCATCGTCAGACCCCTAGCACCCAACCGACCAGGTGACGGCGCAC
>NW_006440645.1:2193290-2193940 GCF_000325575.1 Pteropus alecto | reverse complement strand
GTTCGCACCCAGCGCGGGCCTTCCTTTCGCAATCCCTATTTTGTAGACGATTCCCACTATTCTGTGGTCGTCCAGGCACAGCCCTGAGCATCCCAGGCCCGTCCGCACTCCGCGCTTCTTAGTGCACTGACCTGACCTGGCCGGCGGGGGCCGTGTGGTCTCTTTCACTAATCCGCGCCCTCCTCTCTGTGCCTCTCGGAACCTGCCTGGTTCGGGCCCTCTCTGCCTCGTTTCTGGACCCTCAACGCCTCCTGGCCGCTCTTTCTGTCGGCGCCACCGCCCCCGGCCCGAGCTCCGGGCAGCGCCGGCCGGCGGGAACAGAGCAAACCACACGTGCGATGTTATGTTTGCAGGGAGTGAAGTTAAGTTTAATGACATTTTTAATTTAACCCAATATGTTCCCAATGTTATCACTGCAGCACGTAATCAATGTGAAAACCACGAAGGAGCGGCTTCGCATTCCAAACACTCATTCTCCACCGTCGGGTGGTCGTTTGTACTTACAGCACCTCTCATCGGGAATAGCCCGTTTTCCGTGTCGCTAGTGACCACCGGACTGGGTGGCCTCGGCTCCAGACTCTGTGCCCCGAATGCCCCAGGAGCGCGCCGTGCTCCGGCCCCTCCCCCCAGCTCCCAGCCTCCCCGCCCCC
>NW_006440645.1:2186297-2193147 GCF_000325575.1 Pteropus alecto | reverse complement strand
CTCCTGCGCCCCATTCCGGCAGATGCGCCGCCTCCTCCCCGCCCCGCTCTGCGCCCCATTCCGGCAGATGCGCCGCCTCCTCCCCGGCACACCGTCCCGTCTCTGCCCAGCGTTGTGGGCCACGCCGTCTTCCGCGCCTCCTCCGTGTCTCGGGCGGGCCGTCTTCTAACTACTGTCGCGACAAGTCGTCTGGACTTGTCCACGTTACTCTCGCTAGACTGTGAGCCGTGAGGAGGAACACAGCACAGCAGGGGCCGTCTAGTGGCGTGAAGCAGCTGCCTGGTGGCCACCGCTTGGGCGGAGCGCCGAGGGATGGCGCGCTCTCCGGCTCAAATCGCTGCTTTCTGCTGCATGGCGCTCACGGCCTGCGAGGCACGTTGGGCGTTGGATTAGTTTCGACCACTTAGCTGTAAATCGACACGTTCCAAGTGAAAGAGAAACCAAATGCGAATAAGGAGTCATAAGGGAGATAGAAAAATGGTCTCTCGTCAGACCGTGGAGCGGAGACGGTCGTTTGAATATGTCCGCATGAGTTATTCGGGAGGATTCCAGGACACACATGATACGTGTGAGGGGCTCAGTGTGGTATCTGACAACACAGCAATCACCCGAGAAATGCATGCTGCCTGGAAGAGACGCAGGCAGTAATTTCATTGGGTAACGTGTGACATTTAGCTCTGTCTTTAAACTCTTGTGCCCACAGCTGAGCTGCTGTAATGATTAGGTCTGCTCCGGAGAGGACATGTGAACGTACTTCGGAGTTCATTTTGCTTCTTGCCTCACGCGCAGGAAAAATAAGTCACCCATTCAGAGCACGTTTCATTTGTTTTTAAAATCGGGGCGGACTTCGAAGCTGTCAGGTTGACCTGCCGTAAATGCTCATTGTACATTCTCAATGCTGCGTTGTGTATCAAATACTATGTTGGATCTAACAATTTATCTTTCCTGCCTTTAATCTCAAAGTCCAGTTGCCTCTATCTGCTCTCTTTGTAAAAAGCAATGAATATAATCCACTTTATGGCACGTTTCCTCCTCAGGCCACCACACATTCTTAAAACTCACGTGTAACTCCTACGTTAAACGCAGGACCCGTGCGATATGGTTGCTAAAGTCACCGCACGGCCTTTTCCCAGTGGATCCGGTGTCGGTGGTGTTCCCCTCAGCCTTGGGCGGAGGCTCAGGCAGGCAGCGTGGCCTCCCTAGCTTCTTAGGGGCCTGAAAGTTCTCGTGTAGCTTTAAGTTGCTAACACAGTCTTGACTTAGTAGTTTAAATCTCCTGGTCCAGGAAATGATCAAAGCTCGGATCTTGTGAAATGAGCTCGTCTCCTCCCTCCCAGGCGGCCCCTCTCCAGCGGGGGAGCTGGCGCCTCGTCGCCTGGCGAGGCTTCCGGCCCCGTCGTGTTTGGGACGTGGAGGCGACAGAGGAGGAGGGTTGCCGGGAACTATCGCTTGACCGACATTGTCACGAGGTAGCCTGTGCTTAAAGCCGTCTGGGGTCTTGGGAGACGCCCCTGCTGGGCCCCAGCCATGCAGGGTCCTTTTCTAGGCTGCTGCCCGTCCCAGTCCCTTGTCAGGAGCCTTTTGAGCAGGGTCCCTTTTAAAAAGATTCCAGGATGACACGCCTACTAAGAATTCTACATCTGGGTCCTGGGACTTAGGGCCCTGTGACCTGACTTTGGAAAAGACGACACATCCTTCCCAGACGTGGCCTCCTCCAGCATGGAGCATTTTAGCCAGTTGCGCTTGCTTTGTCTCTGCCGGCCTTGCTATGTCCCTTGTCTGCAGGGAACACACATCGAGCTCCCCCCCATGGTTCCGGCAAGGCAGTCATCACCCCTCTGCCACCCCCTGGGGAGAGGCTGGTGGGGGCCACGCTCACTGCACAGCCTAACTCTTTCCAAAAACATTCCTCACGAATTCTCCATAATTTCCTGGATGTGGGTGAGACATCTGAAATTTTTGAAAGTAGACCTGCTCACAGCTCACTTTGGTGTCTAATAGCTTTCATATCTTTGTGCTATTACAACTGTTTTATGCTAAAAATGACTTCCATTTTATCATCTTGTCCAATGGGATAAAACGATGTCACTTGCATTTCTAAGGCCTAAATTCGCCGACGGCTGTCTCCCCGCCTGGCTCATGACTTAGTCATCATTTCAGAATGTCTGAGGAGAGCCGCGCTGCAGAATGATTTGGCAAAGGGCTCTTACCATCTTGTGGTTGGGGCCTGACAGGCTTTCCAGGGAAGCTGGTAAATCAGTTGTTCTCTCTGAGGGACAGGTGTCAAAGGTGCCGTGATGAGGTCGATGTCATTTAAAGCAGTCGAGCTGGGAGCACTTGTCTTTTTTATAACACTTACGTCTCTCCATTTTTCTGGCTATACATTCAGACCTGCGAGTTCATCTTTTATTACAAGCTAATGATCGATGTTCCATCAGCATCCCTGTTAGGCGCCGGCAGAAGCGATCCCACTGGTTTAATGCGCGGCCATCACTTTAGTGGCCGAACCAGCGTCTACACGCCACAAGAGTGTCCCCACCTCTCGGGCCACCAATTTTCAATTAGCTCTGTTTGCGTGGCGTACCTCGCTGTGCTGTTCTGGTGCCGTCTGAGGGGCCTGTCGCAGTTACTTGGAGGACAGACGACAGCTGTTCTTGCTCCGCTCGACTCCCAGAGCGACGGGATAATGAGTACGGTTACACCTCACCGCAGATTTAAAAGCGATTGAGAGAAATTCTTATTTATGCAGCAACATACCACGAACGTGATATTCAGTTTTTCAATGAGCACATTTTTTTTTCCTCGTAGAAACCATTTTGCTTCTTAGTTTTAAAGCACTGCCTCCACAGCATAACGAAGGTATGTAGAGAAAACGGAATTAAACCTCTCTATCAGTGTTTAATTTAACAAAAAAAAAAACAATTTTAAAAAATCTTTCAAGGAAATGGACCCACATGAAAATCCGACTTTGGCTCATATGTGAATGAATCATATTTACTTAATCAAAAAAACAATTTAAAAAAATCTTTCAAGTAAATGGACCCACATGAAAATCTGACTTTGGCTCATATGTGAATGAATCATATTTAGTTAATCAAAAAGATCAGCTTCATCATCAGGAGGTTTAAATTAATTGTATTTGCATATAAAGCTGAATCCACCCTGATAGGGGGGAAAAAAACAACAAATATATTTATTTTGCGAATAAAAGAAAAAAAGCTAAGCTTTCAAAAGCCAGTGACTAATTGTTGTCATTTCTGAACAGTCAAAAACATGAAAAGATTTCTTCTTATTTATTCGCTTTAAGACAGCCCTCTGATAAAGTGATTTATAAAACATCGAAAGGTTTTGGGAGCATCGATTTCGCATAGAAATTTAGGTGGCGAGCTCGTTATGGAGACAGGAAGGACTCAAAGGACAAGCAAGAAGAGCCCTAAAGGGTACAACTGCGTGTGAAGAGCGTGGCTGGGGTCTGCGCCTCAGGGCGAGGGCTCGCCACGCCCACGGGCCGTCTCTGTCCTGGGAACCCAGCCCTGTTTCGTGGGACTCCTCAATGTCTGTACCCCGCCAAGCTCCTCACACACACAGGCCTCACCGTAACCCTGTCAGACTGACACTCACCCCACTTTTAAAACAGTCGTTAGGAAGCGTGATATTTGGGTTGTTTAAGCCGAGGGCTTGGACCGTCACTGCAGGACGTCTTTACATCCCCCCTCTACTGCCGGAGTCTGGACGATCACCTCCTCTCTGTCCTGAAAACCCCTTCATGTCCCCACAGTTCAGGGACTTCACTGTCTACTCAATTTTTTTATTTTCCATATTGAACTCGAACCCACCTTCTCCTCGGGGACCTCCGTTACTGAGGAAACTCACGACGATTTTTTTTCCCCTTTTCAAACTGCAAGGTGATGGTGCATAATTCAAGCCCAAATTACACATTATTTTGATTATTCTCCATTTTCTCAGATGTTGATTTCATATCTCCTAAAGTAAAATGTAAAATTTTTAAAAGAAGGGGTCATAGATTATAAAGCTTTCTCGTTCTATCTGGTTCTTTTGAGCGGGTACCTCATGTGAGAGGCTTAATAAATAGTTTTTAAAGTAACCTTTCTCAACCAGTTCCCCAAGGGGATTCTACCCTGGAGAAAATGATCTGGCTGACTATTAATTCCCACAAGGAGGGTGCTCAGACAGTTCTACTCTACGCGTGTAGGGGAGAGGTGAGCTCGTTGCTGCAGTGGATTCAGTAGGGCTTTACGACTTAATTATCCCAGGTCAAGGATGGTTTGGTGAACTGACCATCATCAACACCAAAATGAAAGGTTGGATGATAATTGGCCTTTGCCACAATCATATCATAATATGCGGCTGTCTATCTGTACATAATGCTGCTGATGCTTTATATAAGGAATTATGCAAAGTAATTAGGAATCACTTAAAAGAACTTGTTAAAATATGTAGGAAATAGGCTGGCTCACAGGTTTTTTTCTTTTCAAAACTTGAATTTAATAATGATAACTAGAGGCACTAAACGGAAGTGGCACTGTGTCAGAGGTATACCATGAAACACTGCCACGAGTTTTAGCCTTTTATACAACACACTTTTACTAGAGCTGGTAACGACACACTTGTAGTTTCTGCCTCACTTTGGGAGTGAGACTGTGCGACATGCTGTCCGCAGGGAGTGGGGGGAGCATAGACCAGCCTCTGACCCGCCAAGACCTAGCCACAGAGGACAAGGCACACAGACCATTGTGAACATGGACTAGCAATCCCACGCCAACAGCACACGAGCACGTGAGTCTCTTCCGCAGAGGCTCCCAGCTCACAGTGAACGTGCTGTTTTCCTGGCTGTCAGGCCCCCTTCACACACAGGTCCAGGCGGAGGAAGGGGCTTGGCAAGTCCACACGTCTTCAGGCAGAGGGAGCTACACACTCAGATAGCGATCAGCTGCCACGGGCGTGTGCCCTGCAGAAGATGGCCCATAGCTATGCCTCCCAGAGTGCAGGGTTGGGGGGTGGGGGGTACAGTTTTTATCTAGAACCATTTTAATCCTTTTGCAATAAGAAAGAGGAAGAAAAGATACTACCCCAAAGCTTTGTCTAGAAAAGAAAAGAACGTAGAAGAGACAGCCACTTTTAAACCAGAGAAGGTAGTAAATGAGGGCAAAGTCTGGTGATGGATGAGTAATAATCATTAATGTATGATATTAATATGATGCTGAAGAAAAGAATGGAAGTGAGTGAAAGTAAGAGGAGCCACGGCTACTAAAAGAGGGAACCATGAGTGAAGACCAGGCACGACAAAGGGGGAGAAGAAGAAATCGAAAGGGAAAATTCGTGGTTTGTGGTTAAAGAGAGTTTAGCTGGTAACACTGGCGTGGCTAGGATACTAGACATAGATAGGGTATTAGCATGGGTAGGGTATTAGCATGGATAGGGTATTAGCATGGATAAAGTATTAACCCTGGATAAGGTATTAGGGAAGGATAGGGTATTAGCGTGGGTAGCGTATTAGCGTGGATAGCGTGTTAGCGTGGATAGCGTGTTAGCGTGGATAGCGTGTTAGCGTGGATAGCGTGTTAGCGTGGATAGGGTGTTAGCGTGGATAGGGTATTAGCATGGATAGAGTATTAGCCGTGGATAAATTATTAGGGAAGGATAGAGTATTAGCATGGATAGGGTATTAGCATGGATAGAGTATTAACCCTGGATAAGGTATTAGGGAAGGATAGGGTATTAGCGTGGGTAGCGTATTAGCGTGGATAGCGTGTTAGCGTGGATAGCGTGTTAGCGTGGATAGCGTGTTAGCGTGGATAGCGTGTTAGCGTGGATAGGGTGTTAGCGTGGATAGGGTATTAGCATGGATAGAGTATTAGCCGTGGATAAATTATTAGGGAAGGATAGAGTATTAGCATGGATAGGGTATTAGCATGGATAGAGTATTAACCCTGGATAAGGTATTAGGGAAGGATAGGGTATTAGCGTGGGTAGCGTATTAGCGTGGATAGCGTGTTAGCGTGGATAGCGTGTTAGCGTGGATAGCGTGTTAGCGTGGATAGCGTGTTAGCGTGGATAGGGTGTTAGCGTGGATAGGGTATTAGCATGGATAGAGTATTAGCCGTGGATAAATTATTAGGGAAGGATAGAGTATTAGCATGGATAGGGTATTAGCATGGATAGAGTATTAACCCTGGATAAGGTATTAGGGAAGGATAGGGTATTAGCGTGGGTAGCGTATTAGCGTGGATAGCGTGTTAGCGTGGATAGCGTGTTAGCGTGGATAGCGTGTTAGCGTGGATAGCGTGTTAGCGTGGATAGGGTGTTAGCGTGGATAGGGTATTAGCATGGATAGAGTATTAGCCGTGGATAAATTATTAGGGAAGGATAGAGTATTAGCATGGATAGGGTATTAGCATGGATAGAGTATTAACCCTGGATAAGGTATTAGGGAAGGATAGGGTATTAGCGTGGGTAGCGTATTAGCGTGGATAGCGTGTTAGCGTGGATAGCGTGTTAGCGTGGATAGCGTGTTAGCGTGGATAGCGTGTTAGCGTGGATAGGGTGTTAGCGTGGATAGGGTATTAGCATGGATAGAGTATTAGCCGTGGATAAATTATTAGGGAAGGATAGAGTATTAGCATGGATAGGGTATTAGCATGGATAGAGTATTAACCCTGGATAAGGTATTAGGGAAGGATAGGGTATTAGCGTGGGTAGCGTATTAGCGTGGATAGCGTGTTAGCGTGGATAGCGTGTTAGCGTGGATAGCGTGTTAGCGTGGATAGCGTGTTAGCGTGGATAGGGTGTTAGCGTGGGTAGGGTATTAGCATGAATAGCGTATTAGCCG
>NW_006440645.1:2178279-2181800 GCF_000325575.1 Pteropus alecto | reverse complement strand
CCCTGCTCCCTGGCCCCGCGTGGCTGTGCGCTCCGGACACGCTGACCTTCCCGACCAGCCCCCTAACGCGGTGCTCAATGGCACGGAGGGAAAGGTATGGCAGCGCTCACCTTGGAACCCGGAGGCCTGATGATCTGCGACCAACTCCTCCCCTGAAGGCGGTATCCCACGACCTCCAGAAAGAACCCCGATTCTGCCGAGACCCAAGACTGAAACATCAGGAGCAAGTCCATCCGGATGCAAATACAGCTTCGGGGGGGGCCTCCGTCCAAGACAGGAAATGGCCGATGTCTGCGCCAGGCAGCACCGGCCTTGAGGGCCACAGGCGAGGGGGCCCGACAGAGCACGGCTTCATCAGAGGCAGGGAAGCCAGTGGGTTCCACCCTGCAAAGCGCGGTCTCAGAAGTAGCCACGAGTGACCACAGGGCCTGCCGAGGGCCCTCCCTGCGCCCGGAGGAGAGATGGGAGGGCTGAGGGTGGCCGCACAGGGTCCCGTGACCCCTGGTGCGGAGTCTGGCTTCCACTCTTCAGAGGGGCGTTTGGAGGGAGTGAGCAGAGAAACGGTGTAATCTGGCCTATTTTACCTTCCCCTCAGTTATTTGAGAAACATCATGAATCTGGAAAGCCAACCGTGAGGACAGTGGACGTGCGGCCTCCCCTCCCTGTTCTGCAGGTGCTTGCGTTCCACTACGTTCGCTTCCTATTTTCTCTTTCTCTCTCTAAACATATCTTTTGTTTTGCTAAGTCACTTGAAAATAGGTTGCAGCTACCCAGACGGTGCCACTAAATCCTTTGGCGTGGTCCCCTAAGAACTCGTACGTGGCCCTGTGGAATCCGTCGTCCTCATCACGCTAGGAAGACAGCGCCGGTTCGGTACCATCGCGCGTCCGGCCACGTGCGAGCTCCGCAGTGCGCCACAACCGTCTGGGGCAGGGGCATCGGCCGAAGGTGGCGGCCGGGATCTCTCTCTCCCCTAGAGCTTTTCCAGCTTGCGGGTCCAGACCTCTCTGCCCACTGGACCGCAGCTCCCCAGTTCCCGCCCCGTCCCCCCGGGTCCCGCCATTCTGCGAGCTGGGGGGCCGTAGACACCTCGGGCAGGCGCAGGCACAGTGTCCGCCCTCCGCGGTGGCAGGAGGGTTCCCCGGCTCCTCGGGGCCGCAGCACCAGGGCGGCGCGCGTCTGCCCCGCCTGCTGATGGGCGTTGAAGTGGCTTCTGCCTCTCCGCGATTGTGAATAACGCTGCCACGAACACAGGCGAGCGAGTACCTCTCCGAGATCCTGTTTTCAATTCCTCGGGATAAATACCCGGGGGAGGGCTGGTGCGCCACATGGTGGCAGTGCGACTCAGAATTTCTGAGGACACTGCACTGTTTCCAGGGCAGCGCACAGAGGACAAGGCACACAGACCATTGTGAACATGGACTAGCAATCCCACGCCAACAGCACACGAGCACGTGAGTCTCTTCCGCAGAGGCTCCCAGCTCACAGTGAACGTGCTGTTTTCCTGGCTGTCAGGCCCCCTTCACACACAGGTCCAGGCGGAGGAAGGGGCTTGGCAAGTCCACACGTCTTCAGGCAGAGGGAGCTACACACTCAGATAGTGATCAGCTGCCACGGGCATGTGCCCTGCAGAAGATGGCCCTTAGCTATGCCTCCCAGAGTGCAGGGTCGGGGGGTGGGGGGTACAGTTTTTATCTAGAACCATTTTAATCCTTTTGCAATAAGAAAGAGGAAGAAAAGATACTACCCCAAAGCTTTGTCTAGAAAAGAAAAGAACGTAGAAGAGACAGCCACTTTTAAACCAGAGAAGGTAGTAAATGAGGGCAAAGTCTGGTGATGAATGAGTAATAATCATTAATGTATGATATTAATATGATGCTGAAGAAAAGAATGGAATTGAATGAAAGTAAGAGGAGCCACGGCTACTAAAAGAGGGAACAATGAGTGAAGACCAGGCACGACAAAGGGGGAGAAGAAGAAATCGAAAGGGAAAATTCGTGGTTTGTGGTTAAAGAGAGTTTAGCTGGTAACACTGGCATGGCCAGGATACTAGACATAGATAGGGTATTAGGCATGGATAGGGTGTTAGCGTGGGTAGGGTATTAGCATGGATAGGGTATTAGCATGGGTAGGGTATTAGACATGGATAAAGTATTAGCCATGGATAAGGTATTAGGGAAGAATAGAGTATTAGCATGGATAGGGTATTAGCATGGGTAGGGTATTAGGCATGGATAAGGTATTAGGCATGGATAAAGTATTAGGGAAGGATAGGGTATTAGCATGGATAGGCTATTAGCATGGATAAGGTATTAGTATGGATAGGGTATTAGCATGGATAGCGTATTAGCACGGGTAGGGTATTAGCGTGGGTAGCGTATCGGCGTGGATAGGGTATTAGGCCCCAAAGCTTTTTCTAGAAAAGAAAAGAACGTAGAAGAGACAGCCACTTTTAAACCAGAGAAGGTAGTAAATGAGGGCAAAGTCTGGTGATGAATGAGTAATAATCATTAATGTATGATATTAATATGATGCTGAAGAAAAGAATGGAATTGAATGAAAGTAAGAGGAGCCACGGCTACTAAAAGAGGGAACAATGAGTGAAGACCAGGCACGACAAAGGGGGAGAAGAAGAAATCGAAAGGGAAAATTCGTGGTTTGTGGTTAAAGAGAGTTTAGCTGGTAACACTGGCGTGGCTAGGATACTAGACATAGATAGGGTATTAGCATGGGTAGGGTATTAGCATGGATAGGGTATTAGCATGGGTAGGGTATTAGCACGGATAGGGTATTAGCACGGATAGAGTATTAGCACAGATAGCGTATTAGCACGGGTAGAGTATTAGCATGGATAGGGTATTAGCATGGGTAGGGTATTAGCCATGGATAAAGTATTAGGGAAGGATAGAGTATTAGCATGGATAGGGTATTAGCATGGATAAAGTATTAACCATGGATAAGGTATTAGGGAAGGATGGAGATGGGGGGTTCAAAGAAGCATGAAGTCCTCTAAACCAGTGGTCCCCAACCTTTGTGGCCTCAGGGACCAGGGCCCCTGTAAACATCTAATGCCTGATATCTGAGGCGGAGCCGAGGCAGAGGCCAGCGCTGGGGAGCAGCTGCAGACACAGATGAAGCTTCGCTGCCCGCTGCTCACCTGCTGTGCAGCCCGTGTTAGCGTGGATAGGGTGTTAGCGTGGATAGGGTATTAGCATGGATAGAGTATTAGCCGTGGATAAATTCCTAACAGGCCATGGACCGGTACTGGTCTGCGGCCCGGGGTTGGGGACCCCTGCTCTAAACTCCTGAGCGGTCAAGGCTCGGGTCACGGACGTCAGCTGTTCATCTCACGAGGGTCATGGAACAGTGTGAAGGGAGAGGTGGCTTTTATCAGCTGGTCAGAGCCAAAGAAAAGGCACCGTTGTCAGTGACGACGGGCAGGCAGGCGGGAAGACGGAGGAAGGGCTTTCATGAGGGTGGCACGAGGGGAGCTCGGGGGCCTGCAGGGGGGAGGGGCGATG
>NW_006440645.1:2170061-2174441 GCF_000325575.1 Pteropus alecto | reverse complement strand
GAGGACACGCGGGCCGGGGGGAGGGCTTGCACTCTGGCTCTGTTTGCTGGAAGGTGTAACGCTTTAAGCACAGGGCCTGCGCAGGGAGTTACAGGTTGTTCTGCGTCCCCTTCCTCTGTAGGATTCCCAGATTTGCCCGATTCTAAGAATCACCTAGAGCTCCTGGTAAGTATACAGGGTCCCCAAACTGTCCCCTGGGCCTTCTGATTCATTAAGCTTGGATTTTTTATTTTTGTCAGGTGTCCCAGGGGACACTCATTGTTAGGCATGTTCAGAAATCCTTTTCCCGTTATACGAAGTGGCGGTCGTTGTTAGTATCGCTTATTTTTCAGTAAAGGATTGTTATCTTATCACAGTGTTTTCCAGGATTAGTAAATAAGAAAAGAAAGAAACATAACATTTCCCATTAGGAAACAAAGCTGTTTCCTTTTAGATGAACAGATAAGATAAGCACACATAGACACACACATGTAAATTATAATTTAAAAAATTTCGATGCGGGCTAATTTCCATTCATGGAGACCACCTTCTGGTGTGAATTTTGTCGTTTTACTTTCCTTGTAAATCCACTCGTGTGTCACTCCCAGCTGGAGACGCTCATTCTGTTCACATCCACGTTTATGATTTTTCCTTCACGAGAGGAGTACCGCTTCGATTTAGCTTGCGGGGACTTGGGAGTGAGGGTACGGAGGGCGAGAGGGCGGACGCTACATCAAGTCGGGAACCGCGCAGACGTGAAACACGGGCACACAGGGACTGCCCGCCGTTTCTGGGGGACATTCAGCAGCCGGCTGGGAGGACCAGCAGGCCGCCAGCTGTCGGGGCTGGCTCCGCCCGGGCTCCAGGCGAGTGTGCTTGAGCGTGACTCTCCGCGGCCCCGACTCCTCTGGGCTGGAGGTAAAGTGGGCGCTGACCGTATTACCAGCACGTCGAGGGAGGCAGGGCGCGCCGCAGAGGCTGACTGCCCATGACTCAGCCTGTTCACTGAGCAGGAGCGTCAGCAAAGCCTCGGAACATTCTGTGCCAGAAGCGAGAACGGGACGGCGACGTCCTCCTCGTAGGTACACAGCGTTCACGGACCCGTCCTCGCCGCTTTGTGAAGCACGTGCTTACAGCGCTGTGAACGCGTCGGGAACATTTGTGTCTGCGTGTACTGCATGTCTGTGTAGCGGTTCTGTGCCTGTGTGCCCGTAGCTAACAGTGACTCTGGGACAACCGCCGTGCTCCCTCCCCTGGTACACCTGTAAGGTAACTCGCAACCCCGCTCCGGAATCACAGCAAACACTCCGGGGTCCCTTACCCAGCCTGACGGGCTCCAAAACCTGAGGTCAGCCCCCTGACGGAGCACACCCATTTCTCAAGGGCACAATCGAATCAGCAGAGACCACAAAACTGATCAATGCAGAGTATCGCCTAGGAGTTTAAAACAAGGGGTTGTAAATTACACAGGGACTGGGATATTAGGGTCTGTCCTCGTAGTCAAGTGCATGGGACCCATTCACCGTTCAAAGATTCATAAAACTGTATTGCAAATCACTGTCGCAGCGAGCGCAAGTTCTTACTATGACCGATGCATCCTTTTCCGTAGTAGGATCTACGCAGGAAGGCAGACTACAATCAGGAAGTTGCTCATTGAGCTCAGAATCAGAAAAAGTAGTAGAAGAATCGAATTCTTCAGGGTCCTGGGCTCGGAAAGCCTGAGGGGCCCAGCTCCCAGAGGGGCCCAGCTCCCAGCGGCACCCGAGCCTCAGAGCCACTGGTCACACCCTCACATCCACCGGACCCAGAAGCCCGCACTGGGCGGGGCCAAGGCTGCCTCTCTCCTGGACTGTGCTGACTTCAGTTTGTCTTTGCAGCTTCTGATTCGTATTAAATTTACTTGGTTGACACTCTTTTCTTGGAATACTTTGGTGAGCGCAGAGCATGCAGGCCAGAGCGTTTTCCTGTTTAAGGATCACGTTGGCTTGGCTGCGGTCTACTTTAGGGCTCAGAGGGCAACCTGCCTAGTGTACGTAGGTGGGTATACGCCAAAAGGTAGAGTTTTTTTCACATAGGCCAAATGAAGCGCTAAACAGTGTAATGTAAGGCAGCCATCCTCGACCTCGTTGGCACCAGGGACCCGTGCTCCGCCCCTATGAGCGTCTGATGCCTGACGATCCGAGGCGGAGCTGAGGCGGTGATGCCGGCGCTGGGGGCGGCTGCAGATACAGCACAGATGAAGCTTCGCTGCCCGCTGCTCACCTGCTGTGCGGCCCGGTTCCTAACAGGCCATGGACCGGTACTGGTCTGCGGCCCGGGGTTGGGGACCCCTGCTCTAAACTCCTGAGCGGTCAAGGCTCGGGTCACGGACGTCAGCTGTTCATCTCACGAGGGTCATGGAACAGTGTGAAGGGAGAGGTGGCTTTTATCAGCTGGTCAGAGCCAAAGAAAAGGCACCGTTGTCAGTGACGACGGGCAGGCAGGCGGGAAGACGGAGGAAGGGCTTTCATGAGGGTGGCACGAGGGGAGCTCGGGGGCCTGCAGGGGTGAGCGGCGATGGAGGGGTCCTTTCCAGGCCCAGGGAGTCCCGGGGAAGTGAAAAAGAGTATTAGCATGGATAGGGTATTAGCATGGATAGGGTATTAGCATGGATAAGGTATTAGCATGGATACGGTATTAGTGTGGGGAGGGTATTAGGCATGGATAAGGTATTAGGCATGGATAAGGTATTAGCATAGATAGGCTATTAGCATGGATAAGGTATTAGCATGGGTAGCGTATTAGCGTGGGTAGCGTATTAGCATGGATAGTATTAGGCATGGACAGGGTGTTAGCATGGATAGAGTATTAGTATGGGTAGCGTATTAGCATGGATAGGGTATCAGCATGGATAGGGTATTAGCATGGATAGAGTATTAGCGTGGATAGAGTATTAGCGTGGATAGAGTATCAGCGTGGGTAGCGTATCTAGTCAAGTGCATGGGACCCATTCACCGTTCAAAGATTCATAAAACTGTATTGCAAATCACTGTCGCAGCGAGCGCAAGTTCTTACTATGACCGATGCATCCTTTTCCGTAGTAGGATCTACGCAGGAAGGCAGACGGATAGAGTATTAGCGTGGATAGAGTATCAGCGTGGATAGCGTATTAGCGTAGATAGCGTATCAGCGTGGGTAGCGTATCAGCGTGGATAGGGTGTTAGCGTGGGTAGCGTATTAGCGTGAATAGCGTATTAGCGTGGGTAGCGTATTAGGCATGGATAGAGTATTAGGCATGGATAGCGTATTAGCATGGATAGGGTATCAGCGTGGATAGCGTATCAGCGTGGGTAGCGGATCGGCGTGGGTAGCGGATCAGCGTGGGTAGCGGATCAGCGTGAGCGGATCGGCGGCGTGGGTAGCATATCAGGCAGAGGGACTGGTGGAAAGCCTTCAGTACTCTCTGTGAAGCAAGACAATAACCAGGAGGGGTCCTTTCCAGGCCCAGGGAGTCCCGGGGAAGTGAAAACTGGGAACGAGAGCCGAGCGGGAGCTGCGTGAGCGCTGGCGTGAGCGCTCCCGGGTGGGAAGCGGGCGGGAGCAGTCAGACACGAGCTACGCCCGACAGAGTGTTCGAGTTGGCAGCGCACTGTCCAGAGATCCCCGCCCCTTCCACGCGGGAGCACGCACGCGGCGGAGCGCACCGGGCAGCCCCGTCCAGGTCCCAGCTCGAGCGTGTCCAGGTCCCAGGCCAGCCAGCCGTTCGGAGTGACGAACGCATAGTTTTAAATCTGAACAAAATGGCGCATCGCTGCCTATATAGTTCATGAGATCTGATTTCTCATGTAAATATAAGTAGGGATCATTTGCAAAATAGCAGAGTAGAATTTCCTGTGCAGACAGATGCTTTTTATATTTATAAAGCTCGAGCTCCTTTTTTTTCTTCTTTTTAATGTTCTGGGAAGCTGGAAACCGATATGATTTTTCATATTAAGTTTAGTTAACATATGGCAAAGAGCTCTATGAGCCGGTCTCCAAACTCTGCAGTTAACAGTTTCCAGCCTCCACAGGAAGCGGAGCTGTGCTTCTGACGCATCCTCATCCCGAAAAGACGGCGGAGAACGGCCCGAAGTTAACCCACAGAGCCACGTTCGCACGAAGCGCAGCGCCCGGCCTGAACCTCAGCCTCGCAGAGAGCCGCGGTGGGTGCTTCAGTCCCATGTTTAAGTCCTTCTAGCAAAATACTTCAAGGCACATCAATGACCAAGCAGCAATTGAGTCCACCCTTCGGCTTTCAGTTAGACAGATATGCAGAAAACAAGGTCCAGACCTGGATCCTGCCTCCCCGAGGGGCCTCATCGGGCGGTCCCCGGTGTTTGTAAGTCTCCTCCCGGAGTCTTAGGCATGACGCAGGGACACCAC
>NW_006440645.1:2160892-2163803 GCF_000325575.1 Pteropus alecto | reverse complement strand
AGAGAGACCACAAAACTGATCAATGCAGAGTATCGCCTAGGAGTTTAAAACAAGGGGTTGTAAATTACACAGGGACTGGGATATTAGGGTCTGTCCTCGTAGTCAAGTGCATGAGACCAATTCACCGTTCAAAGTCATAAAACTCACTGTCGCAGCGAGCGCAAGTTCTTACTATGACCGATGCATCCTTTTCCGTAGTAGGATCTACGCAGGAAGGCAGACTACAATCAGGAAGTTGCTCATTGAGCTCAGAATCAGAAAAAGTAGTAGAAGAATCGAATTCTTCAGGGTCCTGGGCTCGGAAAGCCTGAGGGGCCCAGCTCCCAGAGGGGCCCAGCTCCCAGCGGCACCCGAGCCTCAGAGCCACTGGTCACACCCTCACATCCACCGGACCCAGAAGCCCGCACTGGGCGGGGCCAAGGCTGCCTCTCTCCTGGACTGTGCTGACTTCAGTTTGTCTTTGCAGCTTCTGATTCGTATTAAATTTACTTGGTTGACACTCTTTTCTTGGAATACTTTGGTGAGCGCAGAGCGCGGATCAGCGTGGGTAGCGGATCGGCGTGGGTAGCATATCAGGCAGAGGGACTGGTGGAAAGCCTTCAGTACTCTCTGTGAAGCAAGACAATCTGACGCATCCTCATCCCGAAAAGACGGCGGAGAACGGCCCGAAGTTAACCCACAGAGCCACGTTCGCACGAAGCGCAGCGCCCGGCCTGAACCTCAGCCTCGCAGAGAGCCGCGGTGGGTGCTTCAGTCCCATGCATGCAGGCCAGAGCGTTTTCCTGTTTAAGGATCACGTTGGCTTGGCTGCGGTCTACTTTAGTGCTCAGAGGCGCTTTGTTTAAGTCCTTCTAGCAAAATACTTCAAGGCACATCAATGACCAAGCAGCAATTGAGTCCACCCTTCGGCTTTCAGTTAGACAGATATGCAGAAAACAAGGTCCAGACCTGGATCCTGCCTCCTCGAGGGGCCTCATCGGGCGGTCCC
The DNA here is from genome assembly GCF_000325575.1 of Pteropus alecto. Taxonomy (NCBI): domain Eukaryota; kingdom Metazoa; phylum Chordata; class Mammalia; order Chiroptera; family Pteropodidae; genus Pteropus; species Pteropus alecto. The sequence goes on along the minus strand of NW_006440645.1, from coordinate 2,162,815 downwards.
CGGTGTTTGTAAGTCTCCTCCCGGAGTCTTAGGCATGACGAAGCGAAACCAACACACGCCTCCTCTGTGCCCTCGCAGGAGGGAGCTAGGCTGACCTTCGTGCAAAGTAGGCTCAGGCGTCACATTCGTGCTGTGTCGCGGACTGTGTGGATGGTAAAGCTCCGAACGCGGCGGTTACTCAGCACCGCATGGGATGGTCCTCTTGTCCTCCAAGTCCCACACCGCCGTCCGGCCGTGCTGCAGGACTCCTTGGCTGCTTTTTAATAGGCGTTTCTTTTTCGGGGAGGGGGGCGTCTCTAGTCAGCTTTCATGTCCCGCTGCCACTGCCCGAGCCTTGTCTCCTTTCTCCATGTTCTGTCTGTGGGCACTGGATCCTGTAGGTAGAGAACCCACAGCAAGAAGTGTGGCTTCATTCTGTTTCAGAATGACGCTGTTCGCAGCTGTGAGTGTAGGGGTGGCCCGTCAGCAGCCCAGGCACAGAGAAGAAGGAGGACCTTTCCCTCACTATCTGCTTCCCTTTGGTCAAATCACGGACCCTCTTTGAATCTCGGTTTCCTCGCCTGTACATGTGGCATAGGATCACTGTCAAGGCCACATCAGGCGATTTGCACGGAGCCACCCAGAGCCGTCGCCAGGACTGCTCAAGGTCGCGTACGGAAAGCGTGCAGCACGCTGCCCACGGGGTTCGCTCGTCTCCTTCCCACGCTCTCCAGGGGCCTTTCTTGCTTATTTCCTTGTTCCCGCTGCAGTTTATATAGTTGTTAAAAGGGAAAAGTGGAATTATGGGTGGGTGAACTATTCTTATTAACATTTTACTCATATCCTGTGGAATTTTAGAAGGTGTTACTATTTTGAAAATTGAAGAAAAATATACTTTAGATACTCAAAAAGTACTGCTGAATGGAGTCCCTTAATATAATACTTTGTCTGAAAAGCATTTGCATAACTATGAATTCATAATTAGACTGGTTTGATCATTCTCTGCTAATAAGAACGCTTGTGTTAGCATTTTAAACATCAGGCTTTACCCTTCTTGTTAAAAAAGGTGATGGAAACTCATTAAAGAAAAATTATAAAATACAGAAAAGCAGAAAGAAAAAAAATACCCAGTTCTCAACATCCAAAGACAAATTTCTTTTCCATATTTGTATGTACTTTTTAAACAAAATTTGGATACATTATAGGATACTCTGTATCCTGTCTGTACATAATATATCTTTTACTTCTCATGTTATTGCCAAATATGCATAGACGTAAATTTTAAACTACACGATAATCTAAGTGGACATAATTTGTTTGTTTAAACATTTCCCTTCAGTTAATCATCCTGTGGTTCATTTTCTTCCCGGCTACGATGGGCGCTTTTTCTGTATTTGATACTCTTTCCTTAGCATAGATTCGTAGAAGCGGAATTACAGTATCCAAGAGCAGAGAGACTTGTGAAGGCTTTTGCCAAGTCGGAACACGGCAACCTCAGGATGACGGCTTTACAGGAGGCCACCAGCCAAGCCCCCCTGGCGTCTCACTGTCCTGCCTCCTCCAGGCGTCCCTGCGGACGGAGACTCTCGCTGGCCCTTGCTCGCTTACTGATGCCGGGGCAGCGAGCATTCACCTGATGAGGCTTCTGACCTGCGATTTCCAGTGTCTGTCAAACGTCTGATTTCTAAGAAGAGGGACCTGGCACTGTCTCTGTCACCAGTATGGTTCCCACGCCCATGAAGATGGCATCAGCATCTCTACCGTACAGTCCACATTAAATGTTTCCCGTGTGGCTGACATTTCAGAGTGGCCTCGGCAGCACGGCAGAGGGGGCGCCCTGCCTTTGTCCCCCCAGCGCCCGCCCTGCTCCCTGGCCCCGCGTGGCTGTGCGCTCCGGACACGCTGACCTTCCCGACCAGCCCCCTAACGCGGTGCTCAATGGCA
>NW_006440645.1:2154455-2157098 GCF_000325575.1 Pteropus alecto | reverse complement strand
CCCCACCGGCACCGGAGCCTCAGAGCCACTGGTCACACCCTCACATCCACCGGACCCAGAAGCCCGCACTGGGCGGGGCCAAGGCTGCCTCTCTCCTGGACTGTGCTGACTTCAGTTTGTCTTTGCAGCTTCTGATTCGTATTAAATTTACTTGGTTGACACTCTTTTCTTGGAATACTTTGGTGAGCGCAGAGCATGCAGGCCAGAGCGTTTTCCTGTTTAAGGATCACGTTGGCTTGGCTGCGGTCTACTTTAGTGCTCAGAGGCGCTTTGCTGCAGCCGCCTGTCACCCCAGGACCGGTCAGTTACTGTGACATTTGACCTATTTAAAAACGCATTCATTGAAGCCCTGTTTATATTTTCCTTTTCAACTCAGAGGTATTTGCATATCTTTGAGAGCCATAGGTTTGTTGCCAATAGACATCTACGTTTTTGTAGTAAACGAGTCATTCGGCATCCTCGGACACCCGCATCTCTAAGCAGGGGCATTTCTAACCGAAGCTTACACGATGGCTGTTTTCCAAAGCCACTGTGATTAAAACCCATACCTTTCCTGTAGCTAACAGCAACTTCGATTCTATCACGGTTTCTCATTCTGACCGAGAAAAGAATGTCATCTGCTAAATGACTCGCACGCAACTGGGCCTTTCCTAAAGGTAGTGCAGACTCTACCCAAACATTTAATTTCGGGATGGAGAATTCATGGGACACAGGCCACCGCTCGTCACTCTCCTCTGCCAGGCAAACATCACTACTGCCGAGAGCTCTTCTTTTGGGCGGGACTAGACTAGAAGCAGCTTCGCTACCTCACGTCCCCAGGGAACTACGACCGGTCCAAACTGGAACTGGCTTGCCAGAGGATGCTAGTTTGGGTGCCCCGTCTTTCTTATGGTGTCTGGCAAGATCTGTCACTTACTTTGAATCCCTGCATTTATCCGAAAGTAACTGTCTGCTGAAAGATTTCTGAGTCAGGAAAGAACAAGTTTTGTGGGGGAGTTTCTTCCTCCTTTCATTCCCTGCGGGTCTTCTCATCGAGACAGACAGAACTGCCAAATAGTGTCGACAAAGGCCTGACACGTAGCAAGCTTTGCTCGACATTCAGAGTTCGGTCCGTTACGTTTACTCCAAATTAGTGTCCAAGATTCACACAAGCTTTACCACAGAATTTTTTTTTTTTCAGTTAAGAAAATAATTTGGTTTTTAATTAGTGAAAATATAATATTTCTTGTACATCTGTTGTACATGAACCAGTTTTGACTTTCTTCCATGTTAAATGAAACTAATTTGGTCTAGAAAGTTCTAAAATTACACCACCACTAGGAATTCCTTACGCGTCAAAGCAGCTACTGATGAAAAGAATCGAATTGATGATTGTCTATTCATAGTCCTATTGTTCCATGATGAGAGGAAATGTAAAACATCGGAATTTTATAGACTATCGATTAAAGGGTCTTAAAACCATTGGTGGAAATGTCAGCATATTGAGAAGAGCATATTATGAATCGAGTCTTCAGTTTATAACGGGGCATTAGTTCGATCCGCGCCTGTGTATTACTGGCTGAATTCAGAAAAAAGAGAAGCCACGGGAGATGATTCCGAAGACACTTTCACTCGTAAAGAATATGCAAGTTAGAGCAATCGAATTATCTCTGATGTGCGAGTCCGAGTTATTTACATTTTTGTGGTATGAAGGTCGGTACACTTCCAAGAGGCCAAATGCCACACAACCCCAAACTATTCTGTATTACGATACACAGGCTGATTTTGCCCAAAGATGAGTTCCCTGTACTTCTTTCTCATTTTCTAGGACCTGAGAAATAGTTATTGAATACAAGTCGATAATGAAAAACGCCAGCAATTTTATTTGCAAGACCTGTAAAATTAAGGTCAAGAGACGGACTTGCAAATTCTATTCTCTTTATCCTTATCCAACTTTTATGCTGAATTTTTTTTCCACATTTGGAAAATTACTTTTTTTCCTTCTCATCTCGAATGTCGCTAATGCGAGGGCAAACCCACACATCTCCTGAAAAATAAACACAGCTTTGCTTTTTTCAGACAGGAAAGATAATCTGTTCTGTCCCTCACGCAGCTTACTTCAGCTGCTTCATCCTTCTGCGCACAGCTGGACACTCGCCTCAGCCAGAGACAAGCGCCGCGGTTCGTCTGGAGTCGTCTGGAGGCGGCGCTCAGCATTGAGACGTGAGGTCAGAACGGCGCCCCGTAAACAGCTCGTCTGCCCGAGCCCGAGGCCCAGCAAGACAAGATCTAAACCGCGCGCACCCCACGTGACCACGTTTGCTTATGTAATTTCTCTCCTGTTTGGCTTATACTTTTACTTTAAAAAGGAAAAAAAAAAAAAAGGAGAGGAAGAAGAACGGAGGTGACCGCCCCCTAAATGACAAGACCGGTCCCCGGTGGGAACAGGAGAGTTTTCCAGGTGAAAACCTTGCCCTCCATAAAAGCGAGAGTCTCTGTGCTTTGGCCACTGCCCGGCGCAGAGGAGGGTCTGCGGGTGCCCCCCTGACCTCTACCAGTGCCGTGTACGGTGACTGTGCCACCCCCGACCCCCGCCAGTGCCCATGTTACGGTGACTGTGCCACCCCCCCCGCCACACGCGGTCCCACCCAGCGTTTATGCTGT
>NW_006440645.1:2151894-2153277 GCF_000325575.1 Pteropus alecto | reverse complement strand
CCTGAGCTTGTCACTGTGCACTTGAAGTAGCAGGAGATTCGTGAGCATGCCTTGGAGCGTGACCCGTTCAACACAGCCTTAGCCGGTCCGGTCTCCTGCTTATTTATTGTCTGAAGCAAATCCATCTTTGTTTTCTCGGCCTGGTTTCTTAAAGCACATTTGGTTCAGTAAGTGTTTATGTCACCTGACCTGTGCAGGACGTCTCAGGCTTTGCAGCCCTCTACAAATATACCATTTAATCTGGTCCTTTGAAAGTTTTCTTATAAAACGTAACTCTCAGCTCAATCGATATATCATACACTGCTATGTAAATCAAGATTTTATATAGTTTATTTATTTCGGTAAGTTGGTAAAAGTTATATCCTTAGAAGCTATTTTATCCTGATGAAATCATTAAAAGAACTTCCGTTTAGCTGCAGAGCATCAGCTCCGATGATGTGTATGTAGAAGAGTGTTACGCGTTCTCATGATGCGATGCACAAACTCAACAAGAGTTAAGGGCGGCGATATTAAATGTAGTCCCTAACAATTCGTGGAGATGCGCTGTCCTGGAAACTGAAGCTTTATGTGCCATTCATTCACTTATTTAACAAACACTCGTCCGAAGCTCTGTGCAAGCCCGGGCGAGCGTCGCATGCTGAAAGGGCAGGCCTGACCCCGAAGCACTTCTAGCTTCGGCCTGAAGCGCGCAGAGCCGCCTCCGGGACCTGACTGCCTCGCTGACTCCATCCACGCAGAACGGAGACGGGAGAGAAGGGAAATTTGAGTTTTGTCCATTTCTCGAATGACTCGAGTTTAGACGTGGGGGAGGGCGCACCAGGCTTTACTTCACCCTGCGACTCTGGGGAGGCCCCCCCCGGCTGAGAGGGAGTCACCGTGAGCCTTGGGGCCGTCCGCAGACACCCCGGAGGCTGGGGAGCCCCCCGCCACACGCGGTCCCACCCAGCGTTTATGCTGTTGTCGAGCTGGAACCTCGTGCCGACTTGGCTCCCGAGTGCCAGAGCCTGCTCCTTGTCCGCTAATTCCCACCCGCCCTTTGCCCTTTCACTGAGTGTCTGGAGAGGGGCTCGAGGTACTCACGGGGTTGAGGACCACAGTGAAGAAAAGCTCCCCTCCCTGGATGCTGCTGTCCAGCTCTTTCGGGCCCCCCGGATATTCTTTGTAGAAAATCGTGTGAGTGAAAAGCCCACAGGTTTGCCTTGGGAGAACCTGAAGGAAGAATGAGCAAGTCAGGAAAAAGTTCCTTTTAACCAATTCATGTGTCGAAACTCAGCTTTCTTCCCCCCTCTCTCTTGGATGATGGTGCGCAAGCTGGTATCATTATTCAGTTCTTAACTAAAGCTCAGAAAATCCTCCACAATCTGGGAGAGCCAGGATGACATC
>NW_006440645.1:2148548-2150932 GCF_000325575.1 Pteropus alecto | reverse complement strand
AGCACATTTGGTTCAGTAAGTGTGTTCAAAATGTCACCTGTGCAGGACGTCTCAGGCTTTGCAGCCCTCTACAAATATACCATTTCTTTTTCTTTAATTCGAATGCGTATGAAAATAACTTTTAATCTGGTCCTTGGAAAGTTTTCTTATAAAACGTAACTCTCAGCTCAATCGATATATCATACACTGCTATGTAAATCAAGATTTTATATAGTTTATTTATTTCGGTAAGTTGGTAAAAGTTATATCCTTAGAAGCTATCCTGACCTGATGAAATCATTAAAAGAACTTCCGTTTAGCTGCAGAGCATCAGCTCTGATGATGTGTATGTAGAAGAGTGTTACACGTTCTCATGATGCACAAACTAAACTCAACGAGAGTTAAGGGCGGCGATCTTAAATGTAGGCGTGGAGATGCGCTGTCCTGGCAACTGAATTTTTTTCTGGCCCCGAAGCCGTTCTAGCTTCGGCCGGAAGCGCGCAGAGCCGCCTCCGGGACCTGACTGCCTCGCTGACTCCATCCACGCAGAACGGAGACGGGAGAGAAGGGAAATTTGAGTTTTGTCCATTTCTCGAATGACTCGAGTTTAGACGTGGGGGAGGGCGCACCAGGCTTTACTTCACCCTGCGACTCTGGGGAGGCCCCCCCCGGCTGAGAGGGAGTCACCGTGAGCCTTGGGGCCGTCCGCAGACACCCCGGAGGCTGGGGAGGTTGCCGGCGCGGACAGGGTCGTGTTCCATCGCCTCGCTCCCTGCCCCCAACGCCACAGGGCACCGACCACGTTCCCGGAGGCACGCTCTGTGACAGAGAAGGACGGAGAGCGTTCTCCAGACCCGGGCAGGGGCCGTCACTCCACTCCAGCCTCGGGGACCACGATGGCCCTGGAAGGCATGTCGCCGCTGCCGACAACATCTGGGAGGTGGCGTGAACGCAGTGGCCAACACGAACCTTGGCCAGTGGGACCTGAAGGCAGCGCCCTTAAGCTAACCTCAGCCTGGAGCGACGGCCCAGGAGAGCCTCTGGGACCCCCAGCGGGGACGAGCTGGGAGGCTGCGGCAGGGCGATTGGGGGCTCCGCCGAGGCGCTCGGTCAGGAAGCGGGCACAGACGGTCCGGCTCTGCAGTGTCACCGCCCAGAGGCCTGGCGTCTGCCCAGAGCCTCCGCCGCCGGCGTCAGGCAGAGTCCCGGTGGTAACACGAAAGTTGAAGAAATCTTTTAAAACTAAGATAGACTTTGAATTATTTTAGCCACTTATCTATTTTTAAATCTCCAAATCAGTCCTTCTATTATGAAGCCTAGTATGTTCCTGGCAGGGTGCGAACGCCTGGAAGTGGCTTTCCTGTCCCCGGCGAGTCGCAGGGCGTGTTCCGGGAGGAAGGCTGAGGCCCGAGGCAGCGGCCGAGCCAGCATCTTAAGAAATAAAAAATAAAAGAAAATAAAAGGAAAAAGGAAGCTTTACAACATTAGAGTTGTGGGTGCCGCACTGTAATTCCAGCCGGCAAACGCTTTAGAATGATCAGCTCCACGCACCGGGGCTGCACATTGAGTTACACGTGGTGCAGGACTGGACGGGGGTCAAGGCCCGAGGGGAAAGAGGCGAGGACACGGCGCGTGCCGTGGGCCTCCTGGGCTGGACGGGGTCTGTGTCGGCTGCAGGAAGCCGAGGACCGCGGGCTCATTTTCAGGGAACAGGATTTCTTTGCCGACTTCAACACATGCATTAGAAAATCAAGCCAATGATGAACTTATTGTCATTCTTAGGAAATGACATTTTAAATTAGAGCCAATATTTGAGACACCCCTCACAGCATGTGCTCTGGTCTGAACGGGATGCAGCAGGCTGTGCAGACTGCCCCAGATTCAGAGTCTGAGGCACTTGGTCGGTCATTTTTCGAAAGTATGCCAAACAAAATGATAAAAGGTCACTTAGTAAAAAGTCTTCTTTCCATCCTTTTTTTTTTTTTTTCATCCTGTACTTGAAAGTCATCATTTGCTTCAATTATATACATTAGTGACAAGTACTTTTTTTTTTTTTCCAAAGTCTTGCAGCTTGCCTGCTAAAATACCAGAGCAATTATAAGGAAGGTGTGGACGGGATCCGTGTGAGACCTGTGCCCTTTAGCTGGATCTCGTATCGTGATTTCCTTGTGGCCTGAGCTTGTCACTGTGCACTTGAAGTAGCAGGAGATTCGTGAGCATGCCTTGGAGCGTGACCCGTTCAACACAGCCTTACGCAGGCCGGTCTCCTGCTTATTTATTGTCTGAAGCAAATCCATCTTTGTTTTCTCGGCCTGGTTTCTTAAAGCACATTTGGTTCAGTAAGTGTTTTCAAAATGTCACCTGTGCAGGACGTCTCAGGCTTTGCAGCCCTCTACAAATATACA
>NW_006440645.1:2145705-2146849 GCF_000325575.1 Pteropus alecto | reverse complement strand
TTTTGCAGACATTGGAAGAAGGTCTGAGAAGAAGCCAGTCACACCTCATACACCTCGTTCTCGAGGGCAGACGTCCGTCTCGACAGTCTGACCAGGGGGCAGCGCTTCGGCACGCAGTGCTCCGGGTCGCTCCCCGTGTGAGTGGGGGTCCAGGTCGGGAGGCCCAGGCCCAGCCTCACCAGTACCCTGGAGGTTTTGGTCTGAGGAAAAGTTAGGATGTAATTGCTTACTCTGGGAAGTCTCACACAGCATTAAATAATGACACATCTTGATAATGTGCATTTGTCACCAGTGTGATAAACAAAACACAATAGAGAGGCTTTGGAGAGAAGGGACAGTGGCTCTAAGTGATTTAATTAACGTCACCCCTCCTCCGTACTCCATCTTATGATCAGATAAAGATCGTGAGGACTTCGCACGTGGCTTCCTGCTGTGAACGGTCCACGTGGTAAAGAGAGGGACACTGTTGGGCTCGTAGGTGGGCAGCGTGGCTACTGAATAACTTTCTGAGGCAACAGTGGCTTCTGTGACTGTCTGCAAGTTAGATGCGCTGTTTCCTTCAGCCTTGGAGCGTGACCCGTTCAACACAGCCTTACGCAGGCCGGTCTCCTGCTTATTTATTGTCTGAAGCAAATCCATCTTTGTTTTCTCGGCCTGGTTTCTTAAAGCACATTTGGTTCAGTAAGTGTTTTCAAAATGTCACCTGTGCAGGACGTCTCAGGCTTTGCAGCCCTCTACAAATATACCATTTCTTTTTCTTTAATTCGAATGCGTATGAAAATAACTTTTAATCTGGTCCTTGGAAAGTTTTCTTATAAAACGTAACTCTCAGCTCAATCGATATATCATACACTGCTATGTAAATCAAGATTTTATATAGTTTATTTATTTCGGTAAGTTGGTAAAAGTTATATCCTTAGAAGCTATTTTATCCTGATGAAATCATTAAAAGAACTTCCGTTTAGCTGCAGAGCATCAGCTCCGATGATGTGTATGTAGAAGAGTGTTACACGTTCTCATGATGCGATGCACAAACTCAACGAGAGTTAAGGGCGGCGATATTAAATGTAGTCGCGTACAACTTTCGTGAGAAATTATGATGCTGGCCCTAACCTGTCCAGGACAGTGTTCCGTGCAGTGAGGT
>NW_006440645.1:2143154-2143637 GCF_000325575.1 Pteropus alecto | reverse complement strand
GGGTCTACTGAATAACTGTCTGAGGCAACAGTGGCTTCTTTGACTGTCTGCAAGTTAGATGCGCTGTTTCCTTCACGTTTCAACATCCGTGCCCACCTAACAGCCGTAGTGTCAATTAAATAAAAAAAAAAAACGGTTTTAAGCTACATTCGAAGGTAGTTTATTTATTTCGGTAAGTTGGTAAAAGTTATATCCTTAGAAGCTATTTTATCCTGATGAAATCATTAAAAGAACTTCCGTTTAGCTGCAGAGCATCAGCTCTGATGATGTGTATGTAGAAGAGTGTTACACGTTCTCATGATGCGATGCACAAACTCAACGAGAGTTAAGGGCGGCGATATTAAATGTAGGCGTGGAGATGCGCTGTCCTGGAAACTGAAGCTTTATGTGCCATTCATTCACTTATTTAACAAGCACTCGTCCGAAGCTCCGTGCAAGCCCGGGCGAGCGTCGCATGCTGAAAGGGCAGGCCTGCCCCCGAAG
>NW_006440645.1:2110104-2141351 GCF_000325575.1 Pteropus alecto | reverse complement strand
ACATTCGAAGGTGGAAAGGAAGTGGCCTTAATGAAACCCCCCCTGCTTAGACACGGCGACGAACGCGCTTTCCCTCCGCCCCCGTGCCCCCCGGGGTGAGCTCACCATGATGTTCTTGTGGATGAAGCCCCTCCGGTGTCTGGCGGGCTTCAGGTGCGGGTACTCCTCGGTGCTGGTGATGCCGACGTCCCACACCTTCTTCCAGGCCCCGTAGAGCGGGCCGTGCACGGGGTAGACGCCGGAGTGGTGCGGGGCCACCGCGTAGCCGGAGTCCGTGGGGATCCCGTGCTCCTAGGGCCAAGCAGAGTCGGTGAGAGCGGCGTGCGGGGCGGGGCGGGGCGGGGCTGACCCGTCCTCGTTCGACCCCGGGATCCTCGAGCGTTTCCGGAACACTCTCGTTTAAACCCGTTCGTAACTCAGTCGCGTGGTACAGGGAGAGTGGGAACTAACCGTTAAGACTTCACGAAGGCCGGAAGCCGATTCACGAGTGTCGGCATCGACACACCGTGTGCGACAGGACTCGTGACCCTAATGAATAACATGCGAGAGGCTGCGTTCAGTGCGTCCTGACAGGGCCCCTACCCTCCTCGTCTCGCGATGTCAACGAGTTCAATGGCAAACACTTGCTACGGACGACGCTCACTGCTCCCCGCTAAGTGACACCGACGTTCTTTAGAGGGACAGAGGCATTCGACACCTCTAGACCCGCGGACGGCGGTGCACTTTGCCCGCTGCCCGGTTTCCACCGAGTCCGCCACGTTTCTCTTGGTCCCGCGGCGTGTGGGCCGGCACCTGACACTGACCCCTGTCCTGGTGACCTTTCATCGGGCGATTTTCTGTGAAGTCAGAGCTCTGGTCATAGTGAAAGTAGAAGGTACTGAAAGAGCCACGTCATCTGGAGATTGTGTTGACTTGAAGTCAAGCTTTTGTACGTTAAGATGAGTCTAGTTTAATTCCAAAATCTCACACACACACTCTCTCTCTGTCTCTCTCTCTCTCTCTCTCTCTGTCTCTCTGTCTCTCTCTCTCTCTCTACTTTCTTCTATTCAATTGGTCCTATAAATTCCAAAAACAACCCTGTGTGTCATCTGGAGTATTTTGGAGAGGGGCTGGGACATCTTTGGATCATGATGGCTGTTCTTCATTCGAGATGGTCCGTCAATCCTGACACAGTCTCTTTGGCCTAAAAGAGGAACCGTGACTTTGATGAGAAGAACACTCATAGCTTTCGCAAGAGACGTGTTTTTTCTCCCGAATGATATTTTTCTCTATTTGTCAGTTGCTTTATAGTCTTCAAAAGCTCCACCCATAGAGCTTCCTGGGAATTAGTCGTGGGTCTCTTCACTCTGAAGGGCAAGTTCACACACACAGAGCCACAGCGTCAGGCGCCAAGCGTATCGAACCGTAGGGGTGCGTGACGAAGGGGTGCGCGACGAAGGGGTGCGCGACGAAGGGGTGCGCGATGAAGGGGTGCGCGACGAAGGGATGCGCGACGAAGGGGTGCGCGACAAGTGGCAGAGGCAGCGCTTGTGCTGTTTTCCAACCCGAGCCCTAACAGGAGGGGAAGGACGTGCACCAAGCGCCCGAACTCGGGGGGTGGGTTGCCAAAGACTCGTCAGCACCCAAGCGTCCGTCAGACTCTCACACGGCATAAAGACGGGGCCCGCAAAATTTGGTGCCATCTCCTGTCACCGTCCATCCTCGCCACCCCAGTCCCCGATGATTCCCTCATGTCTTTGCTGCACCTGCACACCTCCCTCCCCGCCCACCTGGGGAAGCCCCTTTCCCCCTGTCCTGTCGACCCCACCGACGCGGACAGCCCTGTGCGGTCAGGGGTAGTCGAGGGGCTGGAAGCGGGGCCGCCACGTCGCGGCCCTGAGGACGAGGACCGTGTGTTCCCAGAGGGGGGCGACCGGACCTGGTATCTGACGGGCGTGAGCGAAAGTTTGACGTGCCTCATCTCACCTGCACCTTGGCAGAAGTCATTTTACCTATGCTGTTATTATAGCACATAGAATTTCACTACAACTCGAATTAAAATATCTCATTGCTTTTTTAAACTGGTTTTGAAAAACGCAAACTAAAGCCGTTTTTTTCAGCTAAAAGTCATTTGCCAGCACGTACTTTGCGTTAGGTCATCAGTGAAGTTTTCCTCTCAGTTGGCTTAAGAATAGGGGAGCGGTGACAACGGATCAGATGAAAGAAAATGATTTGCAACCCCGGGAATTTAAAGAAAAAAAATCAACAATTACAGATTAACGATTTTTTAGAGGTTATCAGAAGGAACAAGGATGAAATTCACAATGATAAGAGCTACACTCTAAAGTTCGAGTGTCTCCAAATTTGTAAGAAATGTTGCTGGTGGAAACAGCACGGTCTCTCAGATGCCCGCAGGGGCTCGGCTCCGTCTTGGGCACACCGCGTAGGGGAAAGGTGTCCCCGCAGACACAGTTCCGTGTATTGGAATGTTCCCGAATATTTGGGGACCAAGGTATATACATTCCTTTTCTTTCTTTCTAGCTTTTCACACCAAAGAAACACGAGGCTTTCCAGCCCTGCGTTGCGTGCTGGTGCAGTGTGTCACAATGTGACTCCTTTTCCGGAGTCGACACCAGGCGTGTCAGGCTTTATCTCGCGGTGAGGGAATTAGTCTGGTACAGAAAGCTGTCAGTGTAAATATGAGAATCTGTTCCTATGGTCAGAGGTATCTCCGGTATGGCTTGAAATGAAAGATCTTGAAAGAAATACCTACCTTAGTACAAGAATCTGGTTTTTCACTTCTTTTTTTTTTTTCAATTGTGAAATAAAGGGGTTGTGTACATTGTGAGGTTTAGATTGAAAATTCTGTGTTTCTTTGACATAATCTTTGTGGTTTTAGAAGGGATATATTCAGATGCTAAATATAAATGTACTATTTTAAATTCGTGATCTAAGCTTAAGTTAACGTGTACAATTTTCCTCTTATATATTTAAGGAAGTAATAACCTTCTAAAATGGGATTGGCATATTTACATAAACTTGGTTAATATTCATAGATTTGGCCACAAAATTTTTTTCTAGTTTTTTTTTTTTTTTTACAGAGTTATCTTTAATTCATCGTATAAATTTGTTTGCTGATATGTGAAGACTCTGCTGTGATGATCGCAGGGTTTTTAATAGATTTGGTTTCAGAGTTTAAAGTCACCTCTGGTGGCAGCTGTCGTGTAGTGAAGAACTCGGCTGGCCTTGCTCCACACCACGCCTCTCCATCAAGTAACCCCCAAGGGAACAGCTGAGCCATCTGAGGAGCTTCGCGGAACGCAGTACGCAAACGCATGGACCATCCGGAAACAAAGGCTAAAAACTGGGTACCGGTGCCGAGAAGGTTCCAGAAGGAGTGCTCCCGTAGCCTCAACCTTCATTTTCACGTGTAACCGCCAAGAAAACTTTGCCTGGGGGAGAGTGATGGATTTTTTGGCCGGTCTTCCCTAATGATTATGGAGTGAGGTTCAGGGCAGTCTCCGATGAACAGAGCCTGCTGTCCCGTCTCTCAGCTCCCGCGGAGCGTCTGCGGTGCCGTGACCTCTGTGCGGAGCGTCTGCGGTGCCGTGACCTCTGAGCGGAGCGTGTCCTCGGCAGACACACCGCGGTCGGCGTGCGTCACGGAAGGGTGTGCCTTGCTAAGGAGACGCAAGAGGACGGTGTGAGCACCTGTGCTTCACGCAGGCCGGCTCGATTTTTTTTGAATTTCTACAGTTTCTTCGAGTAAATGCATGAAGGAGTTTGTAGAAATTAAAAAAAAAAAAAAGAATTTGTGAAGCTTTATTTTTTTCTGCTATAGCGAAGTAACTGAAAATAACATCACCCTAAGACACAACGGAGCAATTGGAGGGTTTCGTTTCGGAGTCTGAAGCATGGGTTTTATATGAACCTCTGGAGTCCCTGAGAGGTTATGAAGCTTTAGACAATTCAGGGACAGGCTCTCGTTCCCAAAGGACTTGCAAAAACCATCTTTCTGATAATATACAAGGTTAACAAAGACCAGGAATCTTTAAGTCTGTGTAGTACTAATTTTAACCACAGTTTACTATTTCTGAAAGAATAGAAAAGCCGACATTGACCTTGGTTTTCACTACCGCATACCTGCTGGTATTCGTATCAGTTGCTGGGACAGTTAATGCTCGTGGTGTTGGTGGCACAAACACTAGAAATTACACAGATCACATAGAGAGCTATTTAAAAGGAAAGCATTGTAAAAAGCCAGATTTTTCTATTCTGAATTTGTTTAAACATGTATCTCTTCAGGGAAACAGCAACCTTCTGACTACGAGGTTCTGGTCACAGCAATCAATAACAGTATCGATAGTTTGCCAGGGTTCAGTTACACAGATCGTGCTGGTTACACAGGCTTTGGGGTTTGACCAAGGACAAAACCCAACTAACAAAACGGAACAATCGATAACGGTGTAAGACTAACGCGAAGGAGGCTAAGTCTCAGAATGAGGTTATTTTCCATCAATTGCTAATTGAAAACGACTCTAATCAAAGGTGAACAAGGAACATTATCCTATGTTCACAGTTTGGGCTGCGGGTTTGAAATACTTTAACCGATGATAGAGAAAAAAGTAGAAATAACCAATCTCTCTTCTGCTTCTGCTTTCTCTGCCCGAGAGAATAATTTTTCAAAAATACTCGTGATGGCCTAAACATACAATTGATAAAAAAGACATAAGCTAAGTTATAAACTATAATAAACTAAGTTATTTCAATGTCTTCCAGGCTCAGAAGAGCCTGTCTTGCAGAGAGGCACGTCTAACTGTATTAGTCATGCTTTCCGTCGTCCGTATTCAGATGCTTTGGGGGGCCTCGTGGGTCCTGGAGGGACTTGCCCCTGCCAGGGCTCCAGCTCCTAGAGACAGCAAGCGCGTCGAGCCGAGGCAGACCAGCCCGCTCAGAGGCCCCGCCTCCACCACCTCCTTTACTGGGCTCTGGACAAGGCTGTCTCCCTGTCCTCATGGCCCCGGGCCCAGGCACCGGACAACCAGAAGCAGCCCAGGCCTCGGCACCCACGGAGGCTGTGCAAACCTCAGCCAGTCCGAGGCCAGTCCCGAGCCCGCTCGGCCCGCCGCCTCGCGCCCCGCCTGCAGGAAGCACAGCGAAGGCTCCGGCCACGTTCTCCCCTCGCCCCGTCCCCTGACCGACTCGCGCGCTTCCCCGGGCGGCCGTGCGTGCTGTGCTGTGCTCGGTCCTCTCGAGAAGGGTCAGTAACGTGCCATCGTTTTAACGGCAGCTGTCTCCTGGTCGTTTTGCCTCACCATACCTGAGTAATAATGAAACCTGCGTTTGAAAACACTAGCGATAAAACCTTAAGAACCGAGAGAAATATTATTTATGTTTTCATCTAATGAACATCGAGGTGTCAGTCACCACTCCAGGCACACACTTACGAGGCTGGAAGATCTCTACCCGAACGTGCTGGATTGTGCCTTCTCTCCTACGACTTCCTGTCTGAGTACGCTGGCTCCAGTCCCTTCTAAATCACGAGACGGGCTGATCGTATCAGAGGCGATGCTCAGCATACTCACCGGCCAGCCATCCACGCCGCCGATCAGGCAGAAGCGTGCCCGCTGTGGAGCTGCAGCTGGATGCTGGAGAGCGAGCCAGGCCCCCGTTGTTGCCAAGGAGATGGGATGTTCGGGACATCGTGGGGCAGGGTCTGGGGTGGCAGTGGGGGCGAGGATAGGGCTATGGACACGGTTCAAAGCTGTAGTAACTGGCAGCACCGGTACTTTTAAGTTGAATATTAGCCCTGATTACATATCCCTTAGTCCTCTACCTCACCCTAGCAAGTCCATTCAGCTGTCCTTTTTAGGGACCCAATTATAGACGGCACCGTGTCGGTCATCTGCTGTGCGTGATGGCTAGTGTCTTCCTTCAGCCGCGCTGCTCGGGTCACCCCAGAAGTGGTTTAGCAGCTCAGAGGGTTTCCCGCTTCCTGCTTTGGGCTCCGTTTCTGTTAGGATCGCTAGAATTATACTTTGTTTTCAATAGCAATAAAATGAAAAATCTAATGTGCCATTTTATAAAGTGTTTCACCGAAGTAAAAATAATAGAATTCATTCCTTCCTTAGATGGCAAGCAAACTAATTAAAAGATTATCATATATTCCTTATGCCAGCAAGTCTTTCCATGTAATTTTAAATTACATTTTGATACTATAGTCTTTATTTCCATATTAGAAAAGTAAATGTGCTCACTAAACTAAGGAGTTGCACACTTGGCAGCAGACACTCGAGCTCATGTAAATCGGCGGGTTCCGCTGAACTTGGAAGGAGCTGGGGGGCGGGGGGACACTATTTGAAAGGACGAGGGTGACGCAATCAAAAAGTGTGACCCCGCGAGACGCGCGGTTCCGGGGTCAGGAGCTGCTGGTCGTCACGGCGTCGCCTGTCACGGCATAAGCATTGCCGATGCAGGCAGCGAGTTGTGTGCTGATTATTTTATCATGAAAAATTAAACTGCCACGACTAGCCAAAATCTGGATCCAATTTTTCCGCCGAGAGTACCTATACCACTGATTTGGTTTTTTGGGTTTTTTTTTTTTTTTGAGGTTCAAATGCAATACGCTATTTTACTTCTTAAACGGAATTTTGTCCAGATTTTCAGGCTGTACAATAGATATTTCAAACTGCGTTGTAGGTCAGTAGTCAATGTTACAATTAACCCTTGCCTCAGAAACGGTGCCTTTCAAAAATATCCCGTCGAAGTTTCATTTTCGTACCTGAATTAGCCCGTAGCACACAACCAAACACATTCTCTAATCCCCGCCTAAAGCCGCGTTTCCTGACGGTCGTCGTCATCAAGGGCAGGTCTGCCTCAAGGACTCGCTCCACCTGTCGCAGTGAGCAATCAGACGGCGCTCTCAGAAACGGACCTCAAGTCCCCCGTGCGGCAGAGGCCCACGTTCGCGCCCAGGCAGCGGGTCAGCCGCGTTTGCTGGACTCCGTGAGGGCGGCAGGTGTCTGGCTCTAGGACTCGAGGCGGCCCGGACCGCAGGGGTCGACGTCACAGTCTCGGCTCTCCTGGTCGGAAAGGCACTTCGGGTGTCCTCTCCCCGACTCCCGCATCGGACATCGATGGCCCCCCGTCCTGTCTGAACAGCCCGCTGCTCGCACGAGCCCCCTGCTTCCTGGCCTGTCCCTTCGGTCCCTCCCCTGGGAGACACTCAGGCTCGTTCTTTGATCCGGAGCCCCAGGCTGCTGGAGCGACACGGCCGTCGCCCACTTCAGAGACTCGGCGTTACCTCGGTTCCTCGTGCGGGCCAGGACCTCCTCCGGACAGTGTCCGCTGACTTACAGCAGCCTCCGTGTCTGCACGTGACGCGTGGCATTCGGTCACGAGCGAGCCCCTCGGGTTCCGGTCGGCGCCCTCTCCCAGCATAGAGAGACTCCGCCTAGCGCGGGGGCCTCTCGACGTCGGGGGGCAGCTGCCCGCTGAGCCGCGCCTCCGAATCTCGGTCCCCTGCGTCCCCAGGCCCGCCAGGCAGAAGGGAGGTCTGCACGGGCCGGGGGGTGATGGGGAAGCCCGGGGCCCCAGTTTGTGCCGTTGTAGACCTGGATTTCTGGGCTTAACTCTGCCGCTAGTGAGCTTTATGATCACATGTTTGCCTGATTTTCGATATTCTTCTCCATAGTGTGAAAATATACCCACGATTCAGGGTTGTCGTAAGAAGTAAAGGAAATAATACAGAATACATTAAAAAAAAAAAAAAAAGCGAAAACCCTTGATTTTTTCTCATTACCTCTTTAAACCTGGCAGCAAAGCAGCTCTGCAACCCAAATGCCTTAACGGGAAGTGAAAGAGTGAACACACATTTAGAAAACGAGTGGAAATCGCGTAAACACATGTCATCCCTTTTACAAAATAAGCTTTTAAACTTGAAGATTTTTGTTCCCCTTATCGATCGTTCTAAACACCCCAGAAGCCTAGGCAAAAAGTAAGGATGGCAGTTTTGTGATACCGAATATAATGACAATGAAAACAACAGCTGCCATCTACCGAGTGTGGCGGGCTGGTCGCTGTTCCCGATGCTTCACGTGTGTGTGCTCCTTCGAGGGACGGCTCCTGGAGTCCGTCTTTGTTCACGTCTGTCCTGACGCGAAAGTCAGCCCGTCCCGTTTCAGGTTATGCGCTAACGAGGACGCTCGTCTGGCTTCTAAAGATCCTTTCTGACTTTTCTCTGCTGCCTCAGGGACGGTAATCTGGGTTGACAGCCCGTAGTCAGGAATGGCGCTCCTCAGAAATGTCCTCTGCTTGGCGCTCGAGTTGGGAGGTTGAGAATGACCAAATTGCAATTTCGAATCATATTCCACTCGCGATGCTTTTCAGTTGAGAATGCTTAAAAAAAAGTGCCTGTCTGTTCTTCCTATGTGTGCTTTCAAGTATTTATAGTTGTTTTAAGTATAAACGCAACCGTGGCACGCATTCATCCAAGTACTGACTCATTCATCCCAGTAATGACTGAATGCTGTTATTCTAGACAATGTTCCGTTTTCAGGGGACGTCATCGTCAGTGTTGTGTCTTTCATCCTATCTGCCTTGATGAACTACTTTTTTGAAGGCCACCAAAACAGCAACGAGCAACAAACACGAGAACCTCCCTCCCGACTTCTCAGCTTACGCTTCTCTGGTACTTTCTTTACTGGTTTTCTTCTTCCACAAGCTCCTTTCTCTCCGGTCCAGATTCGGGAAGAAACTGCCACGCACGTTTCTTCTCCACATCGTCTCTCACTGACGGACGCTGCTAATATCGGTGGTCTCAGGCCGCTGACGGCGACGGAGTTTACGTCCGCAGCATCGAGAGGGCTTCTAGTGCTCTGTGTCACACGTCGTGGCAGCGTGTGGCCACTTTTACGTGCTGTGCTGTCTGCTCTTCCCGGGTGTAGTCTGGGGCGGCGGTGGGGGGAAGTGGGGGCTCTGTCTCACGGGAGTGAGCAAACACCGTCCACGCTTTTTCACGGCATCAGCAAGGAGGGAACTGTCATCCTCGCCTTCTTGACAAAATATCGGTGCGTGGCAAAGGCGCCCTCGCACCTGCCTGTCTACGTCGGGGAGCAGGTGGGCGTGAACGGTCGGTGTGGGCTCTGATGCCACCCAGAAAGCGTGTGGCTTTCTACAGCCTCAAGAAAAACGCAATACGTTTTATAAATTCTAACTTTTCCTGAGTTTGAGCAGGGTATCCTGTGGGCCGGCTCCACAAACACCTTGGCTTTAGAACGCCATTCCCCAATATGGGTGTTAGGTAAAGCTGAAGCTGAAAGTTACCGCGCCTGGTGGCCGGCCGAGGGGGACGGGACACTTCCTCTAGCTCCCACGGGCGCACAGCCGCATCTCCCTGTGTCCGTGAGGGGTGAAAGTATGCTGGGGCAGGCAGGCGACGAAGCAGACGTCTTCAGGGCTTAGGTGCCATGCGGTTGGGAAAGTCATGTGTGTGTGTAGGGGGGTGGTGCTCAAAATCGAGCAGATTCTACTTCGAATCAGTCATTCCTAGCTATGGGGTCAGGATTTCAAATGTCTAGTAGAACATTCTCTGTCAAGGGAGCCATTATATTTTAGAATTTTTCAAAATCACCTCCAAATTAATCAGCGTTGTGTATTTTAATTTATCTTGTACACTGGGCTAAGTCTACCATTAGTAGGATTTACCTAGAAATACGGATTGATGGGTTTGTATTTATTAACTTAGTCTATGAACATTGCAATATCAGTTTTTTTATTTTTGCAAAATAAAAAAATACTATAATAGAAACAAATTACATTTCAGTTGCTTTTTAAGTGGTAATTTCTGCTGCCGGGGCCATTTTTACTGTGAACACTCGTCGAGCTCCTTCGTGAGCTGGGGCCGAGGCACCGCGACGCTCAGAATGTGGTTCTGGCCGCAAGGTGCTCCCTGCTCGGGGAGGAGCTGCCGTCCGGTGCCCTCCACGCATGTGTTCCCATCAGGGTGATTCCTGGAAACGAAGACCTTCCCACCCCGCCACACAGCACACGCTCTGCCGGCACATCAGTCTCCGCACCTCACTGCCGCCGATCACACGCACGTGTCCCCGCGTGCCGGCCTTACGAGAACCTTCGCTATAACTCTCCGTCCGGGGCGGGACCCCTCGAGTGTGAAACGCCGCCCCCCGCTTCAGTGGAGCCGTCGCGACGTCCCTGCGGCGTATGTCTGCCGCGGCTTTGAGAGGTGTCCTTCCGGCCCCACGGCCTCCGCGGACCGAGCTGCTCCCTCGTGTCCACACCCTGGCCTCCCCCCTGCTCTTTTCCTGCTCAGCGTCCCTTCACCCCGTTCTTCCTGACGCCTAACCTCGTTCTCGCCTCAGAGTCCCTAAAATCTTGTTTCCACAAGAACATTTTCCGGGCTGCTCCCGGGGACCCTTCCTTCCCTGAAGTGTGGGTTTTATGCCTGTGCAGTTTGGCGTTCGGTCAAGGAGCATCTCGGGAAGCAGGGATGGGCAGGGGCTGCACTTTGTGACCTCTGACCCCATGTCCTGTTACTCTCTTGCGAGTGTCTTGCGAAGTCCCCCTGACATCTGACCCCTCAGGCATCCAATACGGACGTGAAAGTCACACCCTGAAAGGCTGTCCTCGTGACCACGTAGAGAAGTCTGCTTAAAAGGAGCCGACACAGCGGGAGCCCCCAAGTTTCTCAAGATAAAAGCCGGTGTTCCTGCCATCAGTATGCACTAGTTCAACGTGACGTTCGAAGTCAGTGACTTACCAAGGCGAATTTTTTGTTGAGGACCATCTGCTCCACCAGCGACGACTCGTTGCGGAAGAGGTGGGGCTGCATGTGGCTCCACATGTGCGGGAACCACCAGAACTGGTCCACGGACCGCAGCAGGAGGTCGTCGCCTTCGTCCTCCTCCCTCGTCCCTGCACGACACGGAGCAGACACCGTCAGCGGGCACTTCCCGCCAGCGCCAAGGCCGCACGTGCGCGATTCGCTTATTCTTCGCACGACTGACGCCCAAGTCCAATTTTGTGTCGTTCTAATGGAAAGAACGACATCGGTCTAAACTGCATCAGAGGCCCTGGGTGTGGGGGCTATCATGTCTGTCTGTCTATCATCTGTCTGTCTATGTAGCTATTATGTATCTATGTATCTATCATCTATCATCTATCATCTATCTGTCTGTCTATGAATCTATGTATCTATGTATCGATCATCTATCTATCACTTTTCATCTGTCTGTCTATCATGTCTGATCTGTCTATCATCTGTCTGTCTATGTATCTATTATGTATCTATGTATCTATCATCTATCATCTATCATCTATTTGTCTGTCTGTCTATGAATCTATCTATATATCTATGTATTGATCATCTGTCTATCTATCACTTATCATCTGTCTGTCTGTCTTTCTCATCTGTCTATCATCTGTCTATCATCTGTCTAATTACATAGTCTCACAAATCCATAAATGTATTTAGAATACACCATTTATAGGATCTTAGATGCATGGAAGACTTTGAACATGAACTGTAGCAAAGAAAAAAGTCTGTTACTTGGGGAACCATCAGAGACTGTGACAAAAACCCTTTTGGAAGTTTTTAAACACGAGACGTGGATATGAAGCACTGCGTGATGGAGATACGGAACCACGCCGGGGACGCTCGGACTCTTCCGCGCCTTTGTGCAACCCGTCGTTTGTGAGGGGGGAGCGGGAGGTGTAGCCGAGGCTCGGGGTCAGGACGCGCGTGCTGGGCTCAGCCCCGGGTAGTCTGACACGGGCTGCGACACAGCAGCCCCAGCAGAGTCATCCCAGACTCGATTCGCGCTCCTCCTTGCGTCTGAGAAGCAGCTATTCGCGGTCAGCCGCGTGCGGGGTCCCGCGAGGCGCCCTTCTTTGTGGGGTGGGGGGTGGTCTCTCTCCGACCTCCCCAGGCCCCGTCTCTCCGGTGACGCTTGGAAAGGGAGCAGTGCCAGGTGTCTCATCATGGTCCTGGCACATCCGTGACCATCATCGTCACGAAACGATGCAGCCACACCGCCGCATCAGCCGTGACGCTGGCCGCAGAAGGCTCCGGGCCTTCGCGGGACGTCCCCTCTGTGTGGCTTCTGGCAGTCCTGCGGGGACTGGCTGTCCCTCAGGGCCCCGCAGCAAAGCTGGGGGCCGGGTGCTGCCCGGGGCGCTGTGACCGCCGCCCTCCTGGTGAACCGCCCTGGGGAGGAGGGCAGAGCCCATGGGCGGGAGGACAGCCGGTCCCGGGGTGTGCCGGGCAGCGAAGCGACCAACCGGGGTCAGGGCGCGGGGCGCGGCCCGTGCCGGGCGGAGGGTCAGGGCCGCCCTGCAGCCAGCACCCTGGCCCCACTGCCTGCGCACCTGCTCGCTGGCGCGGGGCGCCCCCTTCCTCGGAAAGGGCATCTCTGAGCCTAAGCCTCATTGCCCGCGGATGTTCCCCTCCGCCAGGGACACGTGACTACGGCACAGGGCACAGGTGGAGACGGGGGAGGCAGTTCTCAGTTCCCTCGTACGCTCCGCGCATGGGAGCTCTGCCATTGTGGCCAAGTCACCCCACCCCTGTGGGGCTGCTGTCCGTGCGGGCAAAACTGGACGTCACCTGTGTTCTTTTCCGGAGGGCGCGTCTACACAGCCCGACACGTAGCGGGGAATCCGGGACGCCCGCCTCCCTCCCTCCTGAGGTCCCTGCTCCTGTCCTCCGTGTCTCTTGCGAGTCTCCTTGCGTTTTGGTTTCTGTGTTTTTTTTTTTTCATTGTACTGCTGCGTGGTGGGGGGAGGGTATCCCCTGAGCGTTACGTGACAGTGGGGACATCGTATTTAAGAACTGACCAAGCCATGCATTAACTGATGGGCCTGCTTCACGGGTCACCAGCATCGAGCGCTCTGGGGGCTTCTGAGTGATGCCTGCAGACAGGGAGGACGGAGTCCCGGCGTTGGACCTGCCACCCTGGCCGCGGGCGGGTCTTGGTGCTGCTTCCTCTTAGCGGGTAAATAAGGTGGCCCTGGCAAGGAGGGTTTGCCGCGTCTAACTGGCAACACTTTTAAATACGTGCCTTTTCTTTTTCTTTCTTCTTTTTTCTTTCTTTGACACAAGGATGATGTCATCTGGTTTCGCCGCAATTCAACATGTCTGTGTCCGTCCGGGTGCTCTCCTCCTGCGTCGCCCACACGCGTGTCCTTAGGACAGCAGGCCAGCTGAGACCGCAGCTAGCTCCCCGTCCAGCTTCCCTTTCCCACACTGAGAGGGGGGAGAGGTGTCCAGCAGCAGCTCGTGCCTGACTTCCAGCTCCCCTGGGAGAGTGGGCTGAGCTTTCCTAGTTCATGAAAAGCCAAAGCCATCCCTCCCCGTGCTCGTCTGTCCCCGGGCCTGGGCCCTATATCTCGTCTCTCTCCGCCTCTTTCTTCTCATCTCGTTCTTCGTTTCTCTAGTTGGCCTCTACCCAAAGTTCCTTTATCAGCATGGAGCAGCAGATCTCAGGGCTCTTTGGAAAGACAGCTCAGGCATTTGTTGTCGCTTCTTGAATATCATGGCGAGATCCGCTATTAAAATATTCATGCATTTAAATAGTGCAGGAGTTAGACAAATGATGTCTTTCCTTTGACAGATTTATGTAAATTCATAGCCGGCACAATCGTGTGCCATTCCTTTTTCCTTTAAAACTCTTTATTTCCTTTAATCCTCAGTTGGGGATGTTTTACATCAGAATGAATGATGTTGAGAAAAAAAGGCGGTGGCTTGTTACTTTAGACATCACGACAGAAGGCAGCTGAGACACAGCTGTCCGTGGCCAGCCTGTCCTGGCCTGGGCCCTGCTTTCTCCTCCCACTTGGCCCACCTTCTTCTGAACTGGAGGCAGAGGGAGGAACTGGAAGTCAGATTTCTCAATTTTACGTGTCATTTCTTAAGTCGTTATAAAACTGTGCTGAAACGTTAGAAAGTGATTGCAAATTATTACTTATTCCGTGTCTAAATAAATTGTCTCTTTAGTATTTCATCTGCCATATTTCCTACTCTGATATCATACGAAAAACCATCATTAATTGAGACTTTAGCCTTTTGTCAAGCATTGCACCGTCTTACAAGCATCATCTCAAATTTAATTCTCGCTACAACCCTGTGAGGTAAGGGCCACCGCTAACTATATAGACCAGGAAATTGATATTTGGAGAGGCGAAGGAATTTGTCCCAAGTCATTGGAAATGTCGAGACAGAACCTGAATTCAGAACCTGAATTCCACCCAGATTAAGCAACTCCAAGTTCCGGACCCTTAACTATGCCGTGCACTGACCGAACGTGGAGCTCGGGAGTAAGACCAGCCCGTAGGAATGCACGTTGTTAAATAATTCTAAGGTACAATGAGAATTTGCGAACGCTGTTGTTTCTCAGTGATCTGGGGGAAATATTCAAGCCTGAGGAACCTCGAGGGAAGGAGAAGGCGTGTTTGGCCCTTCGGCTTCTCTAATTAAGGATTGCTAATTACACAATAAAGATCCAGTTTTTAGACTTAGGCTGTGATGCTCCTAAAGTTAAGACTTTTTCTTTTTTTTTTTTCCTTTTTTTAACTTAACCAGCTATATACTTCCGTGGACCCCTCGAAGATTCTATGTTCTTATCTGGAAATCAGTATAACATATTCTTTCACTCCTCGGAGCCAATGAAAAAGTGTTCAGCGAAGTCCTTAGCATATGGTGTTGTTCACTAAAAGGGAGCTATGATTTTAACTTCCTTCATCTCTTTATTTCTCACGAAATGCACAAACCCTTCACAAACTAAAATAAGTCAAACGAGAAGAAGCCCTCTCCTGGAATAAAGCCTTACTATTACAGGAGTGCTATTTTCCTCCTTCCCTTCAAGACCGAACGAAATAGAATTTTTAATAGAAAAAGGAATTACTCCTTTAGAAAGGAAGACAATGTAATTCAATTAAGCTTTACCATATCAAATTTTTGAAAGATTCAGAGTATTAAATTTTCTGTCTGTTCTCACCGAAACATGGTTTGACTGATTTGGGTTAGCCGACCTCCGCTACAGTTTTGCAGAAGCTTTCATATCAGATACAGTGGACGAGACCTCTCCCAACCGTGTCCTTAGCTTCCTCCCGTGTTCTAGTCTCCCTGGCGTAGAGACAGGACGTTCAGACTGTGAGCCGTGGGAAGTGCCCACGTAAGGCAAGAGGACAAACCTTTCGGAAGGAAAAAGGAAGGATTGTGGCAGGCGAGTGTCGTTTTGTGGCATCTGGTTTTGGGCAAACATTGAGTTGTCAGGTAGGAGTGTTTGCTTCTATTTCATCTTATGTTCGGGGAAGAAAACTTTAATTATACTTAATATTTAGAGTGAGTTCCTTTTACAACACAACATGGTCAGATTTTATCACTGACCTTGTTCTATGTAAATACTACTAGTTACAATAAAGGGGATTTTACTTCTACTCACTCGTCCGTTCATCAGTTCATTTTTTCAATAGATACTGTTCTGGTTGCTGCTGTTACAACAGCAGCGTCTTTACGGAATATTCGTTTTAGTGAGAGGAGAGAGACAACGGATAAATAGTTTAACCACAAAGTTCATTAAGCATCCATTTATCATACACTCTTAGCAACCTAGGAATAGACGGAAGCTGCCTTAAGCTAATAAAGAGTAGCTACAGAACAGTCTGTTAAAGGAATTCTCCCCGAGAACAGGAAGGAAGCTGCTGAATGATTTCCCACTTTTATTTAACGTTGTACTGGAGCTAGTGCAATAGGCAAGGGATGGAAACGAAATTCAATAGACTCGTGCAGGAAGAAACAGTTTCACTATTCAAAAATTACATTATTGTATCGGTAGAAAATTCGAAAGAATCTACAGATAAACTATAGAATTAATAAGTCAGTGTAGCCAGGTTGCTGGATATAAGGTCAATGCACAAAATCAAATGTATTTTTACAGACTATCAACAAAGAAATGGAAAATAGAAAAGGACACCATTTACTATTGCAACAACAACAACAACAACAAACACCCAAGGAATTAATTTAAATAAAGTTTTATCAGGTGTAACCACCTGAATACGCTAAAAGACTAGAAGAGTCAGTATTTAAGATGGCGATTCTCCCCACATGGATTTATAGATTTAATGCAGTCTCAATAAAAATTTTAGTCAGCTTCTTTGTAGATATTGGTAAGCTGATTCCAAAATTTATATGACAATTCAAAGGGGCAAGAACTGCCAAGGCAATCTCGAATAAGACGAATACACTTGGAGGACTTACACTAGGTGATAGTAACATTAATCAAAGTGACAGTAACTAAGTTTGATGGAGACAAATACATCCAATGGATAGCTCCAGCTGACCGGAGAGTTCCAGAGCAGAGCCCACACGTATATGGCCGCCGGGGCGGTCTTTTCAATACTTGGAGCCAGTTAGATAGTTTTATGGAGAAAAGAAGGTATCTTGACTCCTCTCTCACACTTACACAAACGTCAATCCCAGATGGATCCCAGGTTCCTACATTTTAGGCATGTAGGAACGTTTTTTCATAATCTCGTGGCATACAAAGATGTCTTTAAAAAGATACAAAAAGTTGACCATAAAGGAGAAAAAGATAAATTGGACTACATTAAAATTAAGTATATTTTGTCCATCAAAACATGCCATTAGGAGGATGAAAAGTCAACCCCCGCCATTGGGGAAAGTATTTGCAGCACACGTAACCGACAAATACATAGAATAAGAATACATAAAGAATTTCTAGAAATCACTAGTAAAAGCAGACAACCCAATAGAGAAAAACACAGGTATTTCACCAAACGGGGTGTTCCAAAGGCCAATCAGCATATGAGAGAAGCACAGTTTCTCTACTCATCAGAGCAACGTACATTCGAACTGGAATATGATACTAGACGTGCCCGCCAGAAAGGCTAACGCCAAAAAGACAACCAGCGTGAGCCCCAGCGAGGCTCTGGGCAGCAGGAAACCTCATATACTGCTGGGGACAGTGCGGCCACTTTGAAAAACGGCTTGGCATTTTCTACTTAAGCTGGTCATAAATGTGCCACACATGATTAGCAATTCCGTTCCTGGTCGATAACCAACAGAAAAAAAATAGTTACGCCCTCTGAAGGACAGGTGCAAAAATGTTCTTAACATGACTATTTGGAAAAAGCCGAAGATCGAAACCAACACGACCATCTACACCGGAAAGACGCAGAAAAAAGAAATTTCGGTGTATTCAAACAGCGGATACCACAGAACAGTGAAAACGAAAGAATCGCAACTGTGCGCGATCATATCTGTGAATCGAAAACCGCGCGGGACAAAACAAGCTGGAGAGAGTAGAGTTCGTATTACATCCGTCTCAAAGCCAGGAAGACAAATCTAGGATGTCAGGGGTCAGGATGGTGGCCTTCCCTGAGGGAAGCTAGTGAGTGTCAGGGTGCACGGGGTGGGGGGTGCGGGGGTCCCGCGTGCTGGTTAGGCATCGCGTATGCTTTGTGAAAATTCACTGAGCACTACACTTACTACTTATGTACTTTTAAAAATGTAAATTATAGTTCAAGAGCAAAGGGAAGCCACCAGATAAATACCGCGGTGAATAAACTTTCAAACCATTAACATTTTGTAAGGTAAAAAAAAAATAATAATATGCTAAATGGAACTGAATGACAGGAAGAAAATAAAATGGGGAGACACCGAGGGGAAGTCGGGGTGGGCAGGAGGGCGTGCAGCTTTAAACGGAGTGTCACAGGGGCCTCGATGGGGGCAGTTAATCTGCTTTTCTTACCTGTATGGTAAAATTTCCCTGAAAATCCCAGGTTGAACGTAAAATTTGTGATTTGTGCACGCAAAAGATTCTGAGTATCAAGCAGGGCCTGAAATACATAATATTTAGAAATGTTTCAGGTAGAGAATGGCATTGAGAAGCTCTGAAAGTTATCTTCCTTTTGCATTGAAAGGATAAACCTACTCTTTGATACATGAGAGAATTCAATGATGGAAGGTAGTTTCTTTGCCACTTTAAAAGCAGAGAGAGATTTTCAAGATCCCATAAAACACATGCAGATGTTTACCCGTCAGCTTATAATAAGGCAGCAAACATGTCAGCTGGAAAGGGGAAGTAACGTGAAAAGTTTATTCTGCACGGGAAGGAGCTGGGGCCTCGGACATAGAGTCACTCCTTCGACGCCGCAGGACGCAGACGCCAGCCGCCCAGAGACGCGCGCTCTTTAAGTGGAACCATGCGAGCAGCAGATCCTTATTTCTCAGATACGTCTTTGGTCTTCAGAATTCAAGACTTTTCCATTTTTAAGTCTTGCCATTTAATTAAAAAGCAGATAAACAAACCCAAAACCATACTTCACACAACTAAAGCTATTCTTAGTCAGTGTCGTTACATCCTATAAAGTATTTACGATGCTACGAGGAGTTTTTAGTGGAATTCTTTCCTTTCCTTTCTCATTATCTAAATTCCTGTCCCCTCTCTCTCTGTCCATGTCACACACACTCACACAACGGTCGTTGAGCGCCCACCTCAACCAGGCAGAAAGCGACTCTGAAAGGTAGATGCGTAAAAGATCTGAGTCTTGGCCTTTTACACATTTATGCGATATTCTAGAAACAAACACTAACCGCATAAAAACTGCACTGAAACACATGACAGATGCTAATATTATGCCTAGGTGTGGTGAAGAAGATTTACCTCTAGATGATATTTTACATACTTAAATAAGCAGTAATATTTTTTATTTTTATATTGTTTCTATGAGTCAGATTTTGGGGGTACCTATGAGAACAATGTTATATATTCATCCATTATTTCCATCTTTTCAAAATATGCTTTTTGCTCCAGAAGCTCGATCACCCAGCAATATTCTCAGGTCATATCCTCTCCGTTAAACTCTTCATTACTAGAGTGATTTTATTCGCCATTCTGTTTGAAACTGAAAGTCGGCTATTACTATTGAACAATGTTATAAAAATGATATTAAAATGTTTTGCTTTGTTCCCTGCAAACATGTCTACGATGCTGTGGTAAGATCTAAAATCGAATCGGAATAAGCTAAGTCGGCGTTGCAACGCCACATTCAGGGACCACACGTGTTCCGGGCACGCAGAGCCTCCCTGAGTGCAGAGCCCTGGGCGTGGAGGAGGGACGTGCCGCCGCCACCTGCGGAGGAACCAGGCCGTGGTCCCCTCCGAGCCAGCAACCTCGGGGACACAGATGCCTGAGTGCTCTGATTATTGGAGGACAGTCATAAACACGGTGTGGATTTAGCAGGATAATTCACGATTTCATGCATCAGTGGTTATTTTTACAATAACACATTTTTTTCCTCATTAAAAAATTTAAATCACTAGAAATCCCCCTCTCAGGGTCAGTTAACATGAGGGACTTCCTTTCCATTTTTATCAATAACTGCATATACCTGCAGCTTTAGAGGCAAGCAGAATTAGAGACAAAGTAAACATCAGAACTGTCCCAATTATGACCCGAAACACAGAATTTTCAATTATGCCTTTTTCATTAATATATCGTGAGCTTTCTCTTGTCACGTTAATCTTCCAAAACCAGTATTTTCAATGAGTGCAGAATATTGCATCAAATGGGCGTATTATAACGTATTTAGCAATTTCATCCTGCTACTTAGCGTACATTTAGATTGTTTACATTTTTGTGGCAAATATACATACTGCTCTGTGTATCGACACATATTTAGATAGCAGTGAAGTAGCTCTTTCTGCAGGAGAAAATAATTTCGCTTATTCTTCAGTAAACAACACAACTTTACAGCAAATTTAAAAATAATTATGAAAGGATTCGAAGGAACATAATGTCCAATTCAAATGATGAGAATTGCATCATGGATGAAATTCCGTGAAAATTTAACCATTTCCAAAATTATTGTTTTCAAATCTGAATCTATATGCTACCCCACTAACTTAGTTTTTTTCGAGGCTTCATCCTACGAAGCCAAAAAAAGAAAAAAAAAACACTTGCAGGCATTCAAAGATCTAGCTGAAGGCAAAAAAGATCTAATTTAAAGAAATGAGCTCTCGGAACTGAACGGAATAGGAGCTTCTATATATCCTTGGATCGCCTCCAGCTTTCTGTAACAGGATGAATATATCAATTAAAATGAAGAGACAAACATTAAAAATAACCGCACGCGGGCGTTACACGGCGATTCACGTTCGTGTGCACCGCACGTGCGACGCGCTCCGCGGGGACAGCTGGCAACGTTTGGTTTCCTAGTCGCGCTTCCGGATGACATTTCGACCCGGGTTGTCTTCTGTGCCTGAGCAGGAGCTGGCGAGCCGAGCTCAAGCCGAGGGGGGAGCCGCAGCGTGGAGGGCGGCTTCTCAGCACAGGCCGAAACGCAGCGTTTCGGGACAGAACTTTCCGGGTGAGCGTTTTCTCATCGGCCACACACTCATCAGGACGCAGCAGCCACCTCTGGGAAGCGGTGACGGAGACGTCACCAGCCCCTGCTGTACTTGGCCTTGCCGTAGACCTGTCTTCCCTCACCCTCCACTCCGGGGAGACGTGTCGCACTGCTGTTCCCGGAGCGTCCGGGCTGTTCCCGCTTCGGAGTCCCCCGTCCGGCTGTTCCCTGTTCGGAGACGCACGTTCTCGGGTTCTCGGTGGCTTCCTTCCTCGCCTGGCTCAGGTGTCCGCTCTGCCGGGGTCTCCTGGGTGAGGCATCCGCCCTCTTTTAAACAAATCCCTCTGTGTCTGGCTTCCCTGGCTTATGCGATCTTCACAGAATTTATTCCCATTATCTTGGTGCGTATCTGCTTATCAGCTTTAACTCCGCATTAGAATCACTGGTCTTACACTGCGACTCCCTACCATGCTCAGCATCTTTTAATGGTAAATCCTAGACTGATAAAAACTTTGGGTTACCATTAGTAAGGTGACTCTCAAACTGCAAAAAGAGGCCATTATTTATTCTTTGCCTCCCCAGCTTTGTTGAGATGATTTTATTCTCTTTGGGGCACCGAATAGTGGTTTGTTCTCAGTGACTCCGTTCGGGTGAGGATCGGTGACCTAGATGGGAGCCCTGTAGCTGTCCGGGGTGAAGGGCCCCATCTAGACCATTCCCGAATAGGCAAACTTTCCCTCACAAATATAACTTCACATAAAACTATCGTTAAAACACGGTCAGCGACAAAACCGTCTAGGTCCTACTGTCTCTGTACTACTAAGAAACAGATAGATAGATCGATCGCTCCCGTTACTAAGGGAGAGAGGATTCACAGATCAAATTATTTGATCTGTTTCTACAAGATCGGTTAAAAACTTTCGAAAAGTTTTCAAGCATGTTCTTTTTCCACAAATGCTTCTAATATTACAAATTCCAAAGGAGAGTTAAAACATTTTCTGAACCTATGAAAATCAACTGCTTAGTGAAGAGACCCGTGTGCCTCGTGCGGAATTCATTAACGAACCACATCGGAGGCAGTCAGGGCACCAGGGACCCAGGGTACGCACGGAGGCTGCGTGTCAACGCCCACACGTCCCAGGGGACACACAGCCGGGGCGTCGAGGGGTTCGCCACCCACTGTGTTATTTCTCTTTGAAAACAGGGACGGAACTGCACAGTTGTAAAAGTGGGTGTTGGAAAGGCCTCCTGAGAGCCAGTGGGAGCCTCTGTGCTGATTCGAACACGAGCATTCCCGAGATTAGTGAAGTTACACAAAACTGACAGCGGACGATTTGCAATTCGATTTGTTTTACAAACTCCTTACTACGGATCACGTAAAATTAACAACCCAAGAAAACCTGTCGAGGTGCTGACACGCCCCTGTCCCTTCCCCGGCCCACACCCCGGCCCACAGCCCGGCCCGCCCTGTTCTGAGCTGGAGCAGAGGAACGGTGGGCTCTCGGTTTGGGTAGTTTCGAGTTTCACATTTCTTTGCGTTCTGTGCTGGCTCCCTCGCCGTTCACGATGAAATATCCTGGGACCAACCTGGGAAAACACACGTGTTCTATTTTGACCGTGGTCTTAGTAACTGCCCTGAAAACCTTCCTTCGTCAAATTCCGAAGCCATCGTTTCGACAAGGAATGGTTTAAGCTATTATTTCTGATTCTTTCAGCACTATATTTTTATTCTCGATGTATATATTTTAAACTGGACGCCACTGCGGCTCAGCTAGACGTTCGTCACTTTTGCTCTTTGACAGGTATTTTCACAGAAAACAAGTGGGGACTAAGGTTGTATTGCCAACGATTCTGCTTATTTTTAACTTCACTCGGAACGCAGGTGGGAACTGAAACTTTAGAAGGAGAAAAGGTGATGTAATAGGATCTCTCTCCTCTCACGCCCCTGGTTCTGGGGGGTTTCCTGTGCCTGGCAGCACCCCAGGCCCTACGAGGGGAAGCCTGAGTGACAAGTGTTCAGGCCAGCCTCCCATGCACTGAAACGCAGGCCCCCAGCTCGGAGCTCTCTCCCGGGAGAAGAGCAAGTCTGAATGTGGCAGGAGTGTCACACTTTTATCGTGCTCTGTGTGTTGTCCTTTGTAACAGAGAGAAAGCCTGGCGTGCAAATTGAAAAGGCTCTTTGAAAAGCAGTCATCATTCTCAGGACAATGACTTATGCCTTTCAGAGCCCATTCCCTCACTTCCCACCCCTACCCCCCGTCATATGCACACTGGAGACGCTCCAGGTCTAAGAGGTGGTGACGACCGTGTCATACGCGGACGCCTAGGACAGCCTGGGGCTCGCAGCTGGGAGAGCACGGCCACTCGGACCCGAAGGCAGCACACTCAGAGCCTCAGGGGGACTCTCCGAGGGTCCCTGGATCTGTGGCTGTGCGGGTGGGGGCTGGTGGGAGGAAGGCAGAGAACATGGAACTCACAGGACCCTTCGCCAGCTGGGCGGGGTCTGGCTCCCCAGCCTTCTCAGCGGCCTTGCCCAGCGGCAGCCCACGCGGGGGTCACGGCCACCCCCGAGCAAAGCCGAGAGCTACGGAGGACCCGGCAGGAGGAGGACCTGGCTTTGCAGGCACGTGTGTGCGTCTCGGGGGTGCTGAGTTCTGTGCCACCAAGAGGATGACAGGGCGGGGGGCACTAGCGCGCTGTGATCCTGCTTTTGAGATAAAAGTAATGTAGCTTTACACTGGCATTATTGCTCAGAACTCTCAAAAAGCGTCCACACGTCCACTTATGGGATTCTTTCAGCAACTCGAGAGAGGCGGGGCACTGACCGTTACTGCCACGTCACATTTGAGGAGGCCGAAGCTCAGGGACCGAGTGACTGGCTCGAACGCACACGGTGAACGCGAGGGAAGGGGGTCTACGCCCGTTTCCGTGTGGCCGGAGCCGTCCTGTCTAGAAACAGAAGACCCCGAACGTGTCTTGACTAATATACTTTCCAAGTGTGATGTCTTATTGAGACAAATCTTCCAAAAATGTTTTTAGCACGTAAAATAGCCACAAACCATATCTTTAGTCTGTCCATATTCATAGTTTTGTATTGGTGTCGAAAGATAACGTTTTGCTCGTATTTTTTTTAATCTATAGTCTCTCCCATATTCATTCATTCATTCTCTATATCTATAGTCTCTCCCATATTCATTCATTCATTCTCTCTCTCTATGCACACACACACACGCACACACACATGCACACGCACACACACACACACGCGCACGCACGCACGCACGTATCCTTTCTTGAGCATGAATTAGAGCATTTCCACACACGCACACACACACACACGCACACACGCACGTATCCTTTCTTGAGCACGAATTAGAGCATTCAGAATGGAGGAAGCTTAGACCGAACGGGCGGAAGTTCAGCGTTCATCAGCTCGCTCGTTTGTACTACGGGGCGGAGCGGAGCGCAAGGCCGACACCCTGAGAGCTGAGGTCACAGCGCCCTAGTGTGTCCTCCACAGTGGGAACGACTTCCCCGTGGACGTGAACGTGCTCTTCTGCCCTCGGGCGGGGCCGGTGGGCAGACTGCTTTCCCATGAAGGTGGCAGGAGGCGACTCATCTACCTAAACGCCTCTTTCACTCAAGAAGCAGGTGTCAGAGGGCAGGTGGGAGGTGTCTGCATGACTGACCTTGAAACTGTTCGGGCGCTGGAAACATCTGTGGAAACGAAGGTTTCTAGGGACATGCGCACACGAGGGTCTCGGTCTCGTCAGTGACTCAAAAACTCCGAAAAGATTTTACTACTTTGTTGCAGCCTGAGTCTTTATTTCCTAACTCGATGCAAAGAGAAAGTCACAAAACTACTCGCAAAACAGCCCAGAGTTTAAACAAGCTCCAGGAACGACCCTTGAGGCCAAGATGACGAAACTGAAATCTTCCGTGCCTTGTACGAAAGGGGCTGAGGCGTTCGTTTGGGGCGTGAAAAAGTTATGAGGATGTCACAGAATGTTTCAGAAACAGGCACAGTGGAGGGGAAGGTCCCTGAGCGGGTAAAGCGGGCCTTCTCCCTCCCACAGTCAAGTGACACGAGCCTCCCCCACGGGAGGCTGGGGATGGAGCAGAGCAGGAGTCTCAGCCGAGATCCTCGCGAGGTTTTCAGGGACGTGTGGAGCGGCCAGGCGGCCGGGCGATGCCCACGGTAACTGATGTTCTCAGGGAGCGCGCAGGGGGCCGACGCAGCCAGCACAGGAGTCGAACCCCGAGGGGAAGCGACAGGAGGACAGAGGGGAATCCCTCATCTCACGGCCTCGGGTTCTGGTTTTCTCACGAGGCTACGTTGTGTATCTGTCGTCTTTCCCCCTAAAGTTCTTTTTAAGGGGGCAAAGCAAAAAAGCAAGGAAAACCCACCAAAGAGGGAGTATATCTAAAATTTTAATAAGAACCGCATGACCAGTGTGAGCGCGGGGAGAAGCCTGGATCGACAGTGCTTTAAACGGGAGGAAGCAAGGCTTCCGGCCCCTGTCACCTGCCCGGCGTGGCGGGTGATGCTGGGTGATGCTGGGTGATGCTGGGTGATGCTGGGTGATGCTGGGTGATGGGCTCGCCCTCCGCGGCAGCCTCGGTTCATGGCGTCGGCTCAGGCTGTTGCCATTAGCGCTTCTTTCTCTTCCTGTCTGTTAAAGACTATACGTGAATTCCGGGTGTCTTTGGGCGGTTTTGAGACTTGGCTGAAAACTGGACTTTTTTGTTTTGTTTTGTTCTGGAGTGTCTTGACGTGGTGAATTTCTGAGAGAGCTAGAAGCATTATTTCAGAAGACTTTTTGACATGGTCTGCTACGGTCAATAAAGATTTCGGAAAATTCAGAATCTTATTTCTGTGGCGAATCTATAGCAAACTTTATTCCGGGGTTAAGAAGCAATCGCTATTTCTCCCAGCCTGATTTTTATAGGAGTCGCTTTAAAGAACGTAAAATCGATTTTCTGTGCGGATTGGAAAGAAAGAAAATTCCTATGGAACTGAGTAAAAAAAAAAGTATGTTTTCACCTTTTTTGTTAGCGTAGCACGAAAAGTCTATCTGCTAAAGTTAGAAAAGTGAGTTCGCGTGACTTATCTGCTGAGGGCGTGGTTGTTATTGCGGGATCATTATAACTTACTTTTATAATTTGCTCAGCGGCGTGGCTCTCGGAAAAGCCGACGCGCCACAGAGGTCGCCCTGCCTGCCTTTGGCAGAGGCGCCGCGTCGTTCTTAAGGTCCCCGAGAGAGGTTCAGAAGCCGCCACGACCCGGGACCTCATGTTCCCACAGCGGGAGGAAAATATGTCGCTTGTGCTAGGGACCCGCAGGCTGTGGCGCAGACGGTGGCATCTGGGCCACGCGCACAGCTCCACCCCCGTGTGCTGTGTGCACGTGTCCCCGGCGGGAGCAGGGGCGCTGGGGGAGTCCGCTTGGGGTAGGCACGACGAGGCGCGGTCCCACGGGGGGGCGGCCGCGTTTGGCACCTGCTCTTCGTTTGCAAGTCGCACGGCCCTGGGAGATGCCCACGTCTCAGGCTGGGTCCCCCTGTTATAAAATGGCACCTTCTTGACGAGGATGCTGTGCAGGATGCCTGAAGTTGTCCACGGAGGCAGGAGATCAAGCGATCACCTGAAAACACGTGTAGGTCTCGAGAGACACCAGTCCTTTCTCTCCACCCTCTCCTGCTAAGTGCGTGGGCAGCAGCAGACGGCACACGGGCACACGGCACCCCAGGGTGCGCTGGGGAACGGCCCGCGGGTTTAGCGAAGGGGGCGCCGTGAGCGGCCCCGAGCACGGGGCGCGCGCAGCCGGTTCTGGTGTGACGCTGGTGTGTACCGGGCGGGGGGCACGGAACGTTACTGGGCTCTGCGCTAAGCGTGGATGGGCGACGTTAACCCAGTCAGCACCTGGCCGTTGGATTATCTCAGTGTTTTCAATAACTCGTCGGGTCAGGTATCAGTACTGAATTCATTTTACAGACGAGTAAATTAAAGTAAATTAAGCAGAATTTAAAAACTGAATTTTAGTTTAGTCTTAAAACGTAAAAGGGGTATTCCTTTGCAAGAGGACTACGTAGTTTTGGGGTTACTTGTTTACAGCATGAAATCGATATTAACCTTAAAAGCATGCGTTAAAAACGCCAAGGAGCTGCCACAAGAGTCCACGAAGCAAAGCTTTCACGGTGCCGGGAGACGATTCTCCACGTCACTCCCATTGCCGTGTGTCTCGTGAGCGGAGGCCCTGACGGCCTTGGCTTCGTGCTGTTCTTTTCAAGGACGTTTCAAGGACGTTTGTGGAGAAGGGCAAGGGTGCGTACCTTCCAGTTACGGACGGTCACGTCCACCTCTGGGCGAAGGGCATTCAGGCTTAGGACCCATGATGAGAGGTTTGGGTTCCCTCGTGTAGAGGGACCCACTGC
This sequence comes from Pteropus alecto, assembly GCF_000325575.1. Taxonomy (NCBI): domain Eukaryota; kingdom Metazoa; phylum Chordata; class Mammalia; order Chiroptera; family Pteropodidae; genus Pteropus; species Pteropus alecto. The sequence continues at coordinate 2,114,550 of NW_006440645.1, read as the reverse complement.
ATGCGCAGGTATCAATCGCCTGGGATGCGTCCCATCCGGTAGGAACTGGGACCTGGAGAACCAGCTCCGATGTGGCTGCTCCGGCTACCGCTGTGCAGTGAGTGGCAGGGAACCTCTGTCTGCGCCCATCTCGTGTAGAGGGACCCACTGCATGCGCAGGTATCAGTCGCCTGGGACGCGTCCCATCACCCGGTGGGAACTGGGACCTGGACAACCAGCTGAGATGTGGCTTTTCCGGCTACCGCTTTGCAGTGAGTGGCAGGGAACCTCTGTCTGCGCCCACGAACCTGGGGCAGGCTGATGTGTTAGCCGGCGGGTGCGGTAACATCTCAGACCCTTCCCAGGCCTAACAAGTGGCAAAGGAAAACTGTAAACATCCACAGACAGCCGAAGACCCGGGTTATTTAAGGTGCTGTCTGTGGCAAGTGCACAGGGATGTGGGTGGGAAAGAGAGTCATCCCCAAGGGCTGTGCTCCGTGACGGACCAGGGACGCCTGAGGAGGACTTGTGTGTGCGCATGCAAAAAACAAAACAAAACAAAAAAAAACTGGCAGGGGAAGCAAGATCGCTGGAAGCCTGGAAAACTAATAAATATACATGACTGTAAACAGCTTTATGAGACAGGTACACTGCGCTGCACATGATTTATGGGCTTGCTCCTGGCTTGAAAATGAGCTAGATTCACAAAAGCTGTTAAAGTCTCCTGAGGTTCAACGCTGCAAGACATCGCTTCACGTCTATAGTCTCAGGAAGCCATTAGGTTGGTCTCCAACTTTTTGCAACTATTAGATCTGGCAAACCGAGTGGAGAGAGAAGGGTTAATTTACCGTGAGGTATAATTCACAGTTAATAAATTGTAACAAGCAGCAGGAAGTAAAGAAACAGGAGGTTAATGGGGTTACAGCAAAGAAGCATTTTTTTTTCCCCTTCACAGTTACTTAATTAACACAGTTCATCCTCTGGGGGGTGGGGGTGGGACAGGAAGTAATGAGACCAGAACACAGTCCTTACCTCTAGATCTCGCTAAATCTGTTTAAAAGCAACACATCACTTCACATGTAACGAATCTCTCCTTCAACGCGTGAAGGATCCTGCCATACGTGTCCTTTAATTGAGAAATAATTATGTAAAACTGAACAGCCCATTTTGTAACTCAATGTACTTTAACACCTACAGGTAACATACATAATCTACCACTTGCGTTATGTGCATCATTTAAAAAATAAACCGAGCGTTCTATGCACACGATGGCAGTGCGTGCTGGGAATAATGGACGCATCCGTGCAAAACACCTTCCGTCAGATGCGGCATCACTCGGAGGGGATGAAAGGGAACCAGTGCGTGAGGATCCGGTTCGCGCCAGGCCCAGCCTTGTTTACATGCTGAGGCGAGCGTTTCCATCATCCTGGTTTTAAGGGCGAGGACGACGCTCAGGTGGGTTGAGTGACTCGTCAGGTCGCACGACTCGCGTGGATCTGAGGTCAGAGCTTCACTTGAAAGCTTCTTCCTTAGAGCAAAATAATTCATGTCCTTCGTAAGTAGTCATTGATATGTCCCCATGGAAAAGACAAATCCTTCACCGTAATTTCTTTAAATAATTAACCCACAGACATTATTGAACTTATTTTATTACTCTGTGGTAGGGACAGTGAAGGACGTTAAAAAAAAAAAAAGGCGCGCTACATAATCTAATCGCATTCCGACGGAGAGGCATATGCGTAAAGTGAAGGACACTTTGTGATCCGGAACTCCAAATGAGACTTTCATGAATTAATTTAGGACCAGGACGTTCCCTAAAAACAGGGAACGAGATAAGGAATCCATTCGGACCCTCGGCCACTTCTGCGACCTCTGAATATAGCTGAGCTGTCGCCCTGAGGGGACGCGCCCAGGGCTGCCCGTCTTCCGTCACCCAGGGCCAGCGCGTGGCGTCCCATCATCGTGCCAGCGAGGCCCCGACATGTTTTTCAGCTTCTCCCTGAACTCTAGACTTGCAGACCCAACCGCCCGCACGTCTCCGCTTGGACAGCTAAACGACCTCGCGAACTCCACAGTCCAAAGGAGGCCTCTCGACGCCCCGCCTTGATAGTCGAAGTGCCACGAGGTGGGCGCCATCTAAGGACACGTATTTAATCATTTCCATCAGCAAGTCCCCTCAGCTACATCTCCAAAACACATCTCACGCCTGCCACCTCCTCCCCACCGCGCCTGCTCGCCCGGTCTGCGATGGCCACCTGTCTGGGTTCTCACCATCCACCATTTTCCTACACAGCCCATTCTCCACAAGACGGTCAGTTTGATTTTTTAAAAATCCTAAGTCGGACCTCATCGCTGCCTTGCCGAGATCTCCAATGGCTGCTCCCAGAAATTACAATAAACTCCAGCTCCTCCCCATGGCCAGCCAGACCCCTGTGGTTTGGTCCCTGCCTGCCCTTCTGAACGAGTGTCACCCCGGGCTCCTTCCCGTCCACTGCACTCCGGTCAGACCAGCCTCCCTGGCCACCGAGCTTGTTGCGTGAAGTCCGTTTACACGGACTCTCTTGCCCAGGTCCGTGTCTCTTGCCCAGGCGCTGTGGGCTCATCTCTTCCTCGGGTCTCAGCTCAAACGCTGCATCCGAGAGCATCTCCCTGCCCGGCTTCGGGCTCACCACCCCCGGGCCCAGCCCCGGCACCTCCCACCACCCTCGACGTCACCGAACCTGCTTTACTTCGTTCATCGCCCCCTTATCTCTACCTGAGACTACTGTATTTGCTCGTCTGTGTACGAGTTTTTATCTGTTCCCCTCATCAGAGAGTACGATGTTTGCAGGCAGAGAGCTTCGTCTTGCCTACCACTCTGTCATCGGCTCCTCAAAGGTGCCTGGCACACAGCAGACGCCAAATCACATTTTTTGAGTGGATGACGAAAAAGGGTCTCATTTTCTTCTAGCTGATTTTATACCTCCAAGGTGTTTGGAAGAACCAATTTTAATCATTTTAGAATCCCTTCCAAAAGGCTGCCCAAGTAGTCTCTCCCAGTGCCTGACACATTCATAATAATAAAAAAATTTCAATGTATCGAAGTCCCACTGGAGTTAAGCATTTGACAGACACCGTCATCCTCGCAGACGACATCTGTGCTGTAAAGGGGGTACCGGTCCCTTTTCAAAGATCTGGAAACCGATGTGAGAGCCTGAGAAACTCGGGCTGGTCTGACTTTAGCTCCCAAGTTCTCTTCTGCAGGAATCTTATGATCAGCTATGTAGCTGGCAAGGAGAAGTAACGAGAAAGATAAGATGAATCCTCGCAGACGACATCTGTGCTGTAAAGGGGGTCCCGGACCCTGTTCAAAGATCTGGAAACCGATGGTGAGAGCCTGAGTCTGACTTTAGCTCCCAAGTTCTCTTCTGCAGGAATCTTATGATCAGCTATGTAGCTGGCAAGGAGAAGTAACGAGAAAGATAAGATGACAGAGAGCGTGTCGGTCTATGAAACTGTGGAAGCTGAGAAGAGAACGGTCGAGGTCCACTCACGGTCAAGGGGAGAACAGAACGGTCCAGGTTTCTTAAGGGCGAGTGGCCGGGAAGTTTGTCCGAAATTAGAAGCTTGTGGAATTTCCCACGACCGCGGACGGCAGCGCGGACTCGCAGAAACGCCTCCGACGTCACAAGCAGGTTGGGCTACAGGGGGACGGCTCGCTCAGGGATGGCGAGCGGGGACTCTGTTTGGTCAGCTGATGCTGGGCTTCCCGCCACGCTGCTCCAGACAATGTCACAGCGTCACAAACCTCCAAAACGAGCGAAGGAACTCGGAAAAGGAAAGAGGAACCCAAGAGGGGTGCTCGTGGCTTCTCCCCGTCTCATCTGCAGGAGTCGTCGTGCAGAGCTCACGCACCAGCTCACGCACCAGCTCACGCACCAGCACACGCACCAGCTCACGCACCAGCTCACGCTGTCGGAACGCGGGACGAAGCGGGCAGCGGACGGCAGAGGCTGCATCCGCGTCAGGAAACGCGCCCCCTCGGTCACGTGAACGGACGAGGTGACTTACGACATGTTAAACGGGTGCGGGGGGGCGGGGGCAGGGACGGGCACCTCCGAGCGGGCCTCGTCTGTCCCCCTGTGGAGAGGCAGCGTCACACAGTTCATCGACAGGACGGAACGAAGGCCGGGAAGTGTCCCTCTCCTCCCTGGGCTCCCCTGAGATGCTGACTGCGTGTCTGCTGCAGGTTAGCGAATGGGGCGAAAGTCTAGTGAATAGTAACTAAACGTTTCGGCCACAGCCAACAGGCTATATAGAGTTAAAATGGATTTTCATTATAATGTCTTATTTCTCTTCAACATGTTGTCAGATACTTTTTGTTAAAATGTTGCAGAAAAACCCCTAAAAGTGTTTTTCAGTCTATCAGAAACCAGGTCTGCTAGGACCGGAGCATGAACGACCTTGATGGTGCGTCAGGGTGCAGCT
>NW_006440645.1:2107245-2110076 GCF_000325575.1 Pteropus alecto | reverse complement strand
GGGGGACGGGGAGGTGGGGGGAGGGCTCAGCTTTCGGGGCCCGGCCGGCCTGTGGAGCTGCGACCGCCCCATACTGGCTGCAACATCTCACGCAAGTTAGTCATAGTCTATGAATATCGGTTTCTTTATATAAAACGATGGTGCTCATAGTCATTGTTTCTTAGGATTTCTGTGAGAATGAATGATAATGAATGTAAAACACTTAAAACAATGCATGCTCTCAGTGAGGATCCTATTTTGGGAATGGCTAAGTACCCCAAACTCGTCATTATAAAATCATTACATCTTTTATGGACCTAACAGTGTAAGCATAGAAATACAAAAGATCTTTTCATATTTTGCTTAATTTTCTAGAATTATGGAATATTATATAAAAAGAAAACCAATCCTCAGCCCAGAGAGGGACATAAGCCAGTAACTGGCAAGCAGTAAAACTCTCTCCTTTGTTTTAAAATCCTCGGTAAAACCCGTGTTGCGTTGTTCATCAGGGGGTGCACCGCACCCCTGAAGTCCCGTCGCAGCCGTCTGAGAGAGCAGACGCTAATAATGCCCTGACTGAGCTGGACGTCTCTGGAGCCGGAGCCTTCGCTCAGTTCCTCCGGGCCCCCTGCGGGCCCGTGTGTGGGACTCCTCAGGGCCCGGCTGAGCCCTGGCGCTGCCCGTGAGGCCCTGCTGTGCAGTACGGAGCTATCAGCTATCGGGAGGAATTTTCATTTCCCTCCTACTTGGACTTTGGGCAAGGTGACTGACTGTCCTTGCCTTTTCCCCAAACGCTTGGTAGCTCAGTTCTTTTTCAGTGACTTCCAGAAGCCCCTGGCTTCCCCTTGCTGGGCAGGGCCTGCTGCTGGGCGGCCAGGTGGGGCAGCAGAGCTCACCTTTTCCAGGGTTCCAGCCCTGGGCAGCCCCCCTAACCCCCAGGAGCCGCCGGCAGCCTCACACTGAGAGCGCTCGCTTCTGGGGCCCCTGGCTTCCTGCTTCGATTTTCAGCACGTTCTTTCCCCTAGGGGCTGGGGATCTTCCGTTACAAAGTGACGTGACAGTCACTCAAGACCCTCTCTTCTGCGGCCACTTAAAAATGTAGTTTAAAGCGGTGACCCACAAGCAGCAAGTAAGGCAGAGGGGGTGCGTGGACGTCTTGGGAGAGGTCTGGAGGCTGCCGGGGGCGCCCCTGGGTGGGCTCAGAGACAGTAGCTGGCTCCCCATTTTTTATTGGGTGTCAGAGAGTTCCACCAAGTCCAGAAGAGAATGTGAGCTGCTGCAGAAGGAGGAGGGGGAGCACAGCGGGAGGGAGGGATGCGCCTCAATTCCAGTTGTCAGAGCGTTCCTGCAGAGGGCTCCGCGGGACCTGGGCAGGCCACCTCTCCCAGCCTCTCACGAGGCGCTGACAAAGGCACACGGGTGCCGGGCCAAGGGAGTGTTCGTCCCTCTAAGAGAGAATCTGAATGGTTAGCATCCGTCAATCATGCTGTGCTTTAAAGTGTTTTCATGGAAGAAACATCTACAAACATCGCTGACCCTCTCCCGAACCCCCTTCTGTACGCGCAGGTCCGGGAAGTTTGCGGGCAGGTCCCAGAACGCAGGGACCTGCAATGTGTTAGCCTCACGACACGAGTCCATGGCGAACTTGAGACTTGTCCGTACCGTTCAACAAAACACGTCTTTTGCTAACTTCGATTTCGCCGAAACTAGTACCGCCACTTTCGAAGAGTATTTTATCGTCTAGGCTGTGCTGTCCTTCAGTTCTTTTAGGGCTGTGGTTTGCGGCTTGGAAATTCCATAACTAACGAGGGCACCGCCTCCAGTCCCCTTCCTCACGAAGAGCGATATACTTTGCGCCATGTCACAATTTCTTTTGTGGCTTCGAGGCTCTTTAAAACGTGCTCATATTATTCGACAGCCAGGTAGGCAAAAACCGATACTGCATTGCTAATTCTAATTTTCCACTTAAATAAGGAAAGACACTTTCGTTTCACATGAGGAAGAAAGTAAGACTTTTGTCGTGATTAGTACAGTAGTTAAAATTCGTATCACGTACCATCTTTCTCAATTTGCAAGTAACATTCTATGATATCTTTGTCTGACATTATTTTGCATTTTCCTAATACTTTACATAAGGAAAATCTACTTGTTCATGAGTGGTAATAACCGAATAAAAGACCTTGATTAAAATATTAATTGTGTCCTATTAATCACCAACCCCATGACCTTTTCTCAGACCCCATGCTGTCTGTCCTTTCTTCCTGGGAATGAACCATCCCCTCCCTAGGTAGTTAGTAAAACCCGATCACCCCAGTTTGCACGGAATGGCTCAGGGCAAACCATGCGCCTTGGTCACCCCAACTCCAGTCCACACTCCAGCTCGTCTCTGTCGTCTCTTCCATAACAGAATGTCTCCCCCGAGTCCTCCACTCGCCCCTTCTCCACGTCTTAACCCCGCGTTTACCCCTGAACGTCCCGCGACCTCACCCCAGCCTCGATCACTCCATTCCCACGGATTCTCAGGAGTCCCCAGTGACCATCATCGTTTTCCAAAGCCGCGTGCCGGTCCTCACCGCGGCTGGATCTTATGCTGCCGGTCGCGCCCTGCGGGAGCATCATGGCCCCCTTCCTGGCGTCTGTTCCTTTTGATTCTTATTTACGGGATCATCTCCCTCCACTTATTTTCTGAAAGGCAATTTCCCTCCAGATTCCACCCTGTGCTCTTCTTCCTTTATCGTGCTATCAACCCTCTCCCTGGCTTTGAAAGGTCTCACGAACTTGCACACGTGCATATAGGAACCGTGCCCTATAAAGAATGATGACTTCGAAATCTAGACGTGCTCCAGAGCTCT
>NW_006440645.1:2104555-2107222 GCF_000325575.1 Pteropus alecto | reverse complement strand
ATCAGTACCTGTACGTCCCAGACGCACCTCAGGAACACTGAAATTTTCAGTGGGACCTGCAATGACCTTCACTACGATCCTCTTCCGTTGCCGTTGAGAGAATCAGCTGTTATTCACCTATGCTAAAAATCTTCACGTCACCTTAGATTATATTCTCTTTCCTCTCCAGTGATCCATGACTAAGCTGTTCATTTTTACCTCCTAAATAGTTCTTAAGTTAGTCCTTCCTTCTCCACCCTTATTCTGATTCTGAGAAATCGCCTACTTTTGTCTGAATATCACCCCCGCAGCCTCCCAAATCATTATATCACTCCAGTCTCGCTGTCAAAATGTGTCCTACTAAACAGGGCTGTACAGTTCCTGGCACGCAGTTCACAGGGCAGTGCTTCCATGGCCGGACTTAAAGCCACGGCGACTCCTCGCTCCTGTACTCACCACACTGCAAGCCATTTACCCACCTATCTACCCCCGCCCCCCGGACCATGAACTCAGTAAGGGGGAGCCATGCTTGTCTATGTTCGTTTCTCTCATGCCCGCCCGCCTCTGCACCTGGCATGTGACACGGCCATGTCCCTTCCTGAGCACCGTCTGCCACTTCTGGGCCTCCGTAACTGTCCTCTCCCCTACCCTCTCTCCTAAAGGGATAAGACCAAGGTTTGCGATGCGATCTACACATCGTCAGAAATGCATGACCTGTAGTACATGCTTGATACTCAGTTACGGGATGAATGAACGAAACGATGAATGAATGAGTGAATGAATATGTTTAGATTCTCAGGGCAGCTGACTACGATGAATTAGTGTTTTGTGACACAATCATAGAAACAAGTTAGAAGTAATTTTGAAACCCAAATAATTCAAAATACAGTTGCTTTTAAGTCTTCAGGTTGGTTAGAAAATATATTCCCATTTAAATGTGAACAATTCATAGAATGTTTTACACACGCCAAATTTTTATCTAGTGTGTTCAGTAAGGCTTCTTTATACCCCTTAAAAATGGCTTAACCTTAACGACACAAAAGGCATTGTTTTTTGTATAATTTTAGAGGCTATAGTAGGGTTTGCATAAAAAACTCAGAGATTTATCTAGCATATTTTTAAATGGCATAACGATATGTTTTGGCAGTTTTTACTTGAGTAAAAACCAAAGTAACGAATTTTACTTTAGAAATAAAACCTTAAAAACATTTTATCCTATTTGGAGATGAAAAAATTGAGAAGAGACTGATGTATCGTTTGTAATTTTCAAGCATACAATAAACATTTAAACTACCAGCTTGGTTATTTAATTCCACCACATATTCAAAAGTATATTTCAAAAGACTTAATGAAAACTAAAGCACAACTTCTTTATTAATTTCTATTGAGATAAAAGAAAGTCTAAAATGTTGCCAAGAATATTTTCTTCTTTTCGGTCTTTAAACTCCCTTACGGTAACGTTTACTGGTCCTTGTGGTACCCTTAACTCATTTAACTAACGTGATGAAAATTACCATCATTTGCCAGATGCTTAGTGTCTGGAGGAAAGAATGCAGTTTTCAAGACTTTTTCCCCCCATCCAATTTAGTTTTTCGTATTTTACCAAAAGGTCAAAGCTTCACGGAATAAAAATTGTGTATCAAAAGTCTCTCCTTTCACTCTTATAAGGAATCACATGTAGTGAAACAGAAGTAGAATCTTACGGCATTTTGAATGAGAAACGAAGGTAGATGTAGATCATTTTCATTTTAAATTTCGCTAATATGAAATAACCAGTTGTTTATGCAACACAATCTATTCACAATAATAACCCACTATTTTCAAATAATTGTTTTCTATTTGAGGACAGCAGTTTTACATAACAAGAAATCTAATACAATTTAAATGCAGTATGATAGGCTTCACATATGTACCAGAAATATCGGATGAATTCTAAAGTTAATTTAAATCCCGTGTTTATGTGTGAATAAGTAGCTTGTGTGTTCAGAGCTCTCCATATTTAGTACCGCTAATTATCAGTTTCAGAAAAAATGATAAGAGAAAATGGGTTGCGCATTTGATTCCAAAAATATCTGAACTTGCTACTTACGTGATCTTTAATTTTTGAAAATTTGTTGGCGTATTTATCATCATGGAAACAAACTCACTTTGATTTCATATTTAAATGGACTAAATCTTAGATGAGTAATAGTTTTCTAAGGTAGACAGTTTCTGGAAAGTCGTCGAACAAAATGGTTTCTACTCTGTAGTTTAAAATGCACAGGGAAAACCATTTCCGGCTCCCGCCACACCAATCGGCCCTTGGCTGCCATTCCCATTTTTCCCGATTCGGAGAGAAAGAATCTCCACTTGGTTGTCAGGGCTGTGCCGAGGCTGCCCTGACCTAAGCGACGTCTCGTGTCCCGGGCGACCGGCGCGGTCCACGGGCCTCCCGAGGGGACAAAGCGGGGGAGCGGAGGTGGCAGAGCCTTACCTGAACATCGTTGACGTTCATGCGCGTCCCCTCCTTCCCCACGAAGATGTCGTCGATGTCCACGAGGATGTACCTGTCCAGGGACAGCGCCAGCCTCTTCCCCGACAGGAAGGACACGGCGTCGATGAAGACGAGCTTGTGCAGCCAGAAGGTCAGGTCGTTGCCGAAGAGCACGCGCTGGACGCCGTCGCGCAGCCCCAGGTCGTGCACCACGG
>NW_006440645.1:2104104-2104335 GCF_000325575.1 Pteropus alecto | reverse complement strand
TCGCCGGCCCGCAGGAAGCCGATGACGCCCACGCCGAAGTCCGCGCAGTACTTGTCCAGGAGGCCGCGGTGCCCGGAGTCCAGGTTCGTGTACTTGAGGATGTTCTCGTAGATGATGAGGATGTACTTGCCTCGCGCGTTTTCCGTGAGCGCCGGCAGGTCGCCCTTGCCGGGGGCGATTTCAACGTGGTAGCGGAACCGCCCGGACTCCAGGACGGTGACGATGTCCTGG
>NW_006440645.1:2098538-2103768 GCF_000325575.1 Pteropus alecto | reverse complement strand
GGGAGCGGGCGTACAGGTAGTACGCGGACACGACGATGCTCAGCGTGCACAGCGTGGCCAGCGCCAGGACCGTCCTCTGGAAGCGCCTGTGAAGCTTCATGGCGGCGCTCATGCCGCGGCCGCTTCCCTCCGCCCTCCCCGTGGAGCCCCCGAGAGAAAGCGACGGCACCGAGGGAAAGACGGGGTTCGGCTACGGGCGCGGTCTCAGCCCATGGCTTATGTCACCATCGCCGCTCATCGGTACTGCTTGATCGGGACGCACAGGAAACGCGGTCTGGAAAGTAGAATAGAAGAGAGCGAAATGTAGGCAGCATTACAGTGAGCGTTTTTATCCTGGGCCCCGCCCCAGTGTCGGGCAGGGGGACTGGCGCCTGGTCGGTGAGACGCCTCCCTGCCCCTGCCAGGTCTGGACGAGGACGTGGGACGGGGCAGTGTCGAGGGGGCAGTGTCGGAAGCCCCGGCAGGGGTTCCTGTCACTCACTGAGCCTTGCCTCAAACTCTGTAGATGACATAGACCCAAGACCACAGAGAGGTCACCCGAGCCACACATGTGATGCCATCAGGCCATTTCTGTTAAATTACATATACTGACAATTCATAACTGTTGGGGCGTATTTCATTAAATGCTCCAGCGAAGACACTATTTTTTTTTCTGTTAAGTTGTTGACACAATGAATTTTGACCTATTTACATTTCAAATCTGTTCGACAAACAACCCAAGCAGCCAGAGAATAACCCTTTCAAAACGCAGATAAGGTCTCCCAACCCCACGATCGATCGATCGTTTCGGAGCTGTGTATTTGCAGAGTGAGGTTTTTCGAAAACCAGGACGGTATTTTGGTGAGATGAACACGAGCTGTAAAATACTGCCCGGCGTGCGGTCAGCCCCGGCGTGGGGCCATGCGGGGTTCCCGTGCTTCCGGGCAGGAGACGTTCACCCACAAACTCACCTTCCGAGTCATTCTGTTTCTACTTTTTGGAAAAGAGCTCAGTCATTCCATATTCCTTGTGTTTATGTATATATATAAAATACACTGAAAGCACAGCGGGCCGTTGAATAACATCGTTTTGTTCAAACCTTGATGAGAAAAAATTTTGGATTCTGCGGCAGGGCCTCCGTCCGCGTGGGGTCATCTGCAGTGCTGGGTCCCGGCCGCACCCCACAGGTGTGCAGGGGGCGGAAGGGTGCGTGTGCGCGGCCCCCTCCTGAGTCCTCGCGGTGGGCGCGGGGCGCCGTGCGTTTATCTCAGCGTTTCATGGTAGAAGTGTCACGGGGTCTTCACGTAGCAGTTCGCTGGTGTTTTGTGAAATGTGCCGTGGGAACTTAGCTCTGTTTCTCTCCGTTAGCCCGGCCCATGTTGGTTTCACCTTACAGCCCCGCACGGCCGAACGATGCGGATACGTGCTTAAAACCGCGTTAGGGGATTCTGTCGTCGTGCACACGTCATGGCGTGCCCTTGTCCCGGCCTAGAAGGCCACCTGCTGCTGTGGCCGAACGCGCCGGCCTCCTCTGGCCCTGGCAGTGCGGTGGGGCCGTTCACATGCGCTGCGCTCTCACGTTGCATGGCCGTGACGTCATTCGGCTCCATCATGAACTTACCGACCGCGGCCGCGTGCGCGGTCTGTTACCTGACTACGGCGCGTGACTACGCTATTCATCCACTGCCACAGTTTCTAAGGGCCTGTCAATGATGTCAAGTAAGGACTTCCTGTATTTAAAAAAAAAACCATAATCGAAACGATGGAAACTTCATAAAACACCTCGTTATGCTATAATTTCAAATCTTTTTGCACCTGAAAAATTTAATAACTTTTGAAAAATAATAAGAAAGAAATGGGTGCTTTTTACAGCTTAAGATTTTTGGAGTCTTATGGTCTGGACACTGCAAGAAAATATAAATATATATAAAAAAAAATTGCGACAGCCAGCGCTGGTGGAGATCATCATGTTTGGTGGTTTTCACACGACGAGGGCTCACTGCACCTGTCTCTGACCAAGTGTGTCACTTTGGCCCCAGCTCCTTCCAAGTAAAACGATGGTTAGAATAAATGCTCTCCCAGAACATTCTGGTTCTAAAATTCTGCGACATCACCTATGAAATATGCAATGAACAATATTTTGAACAATACATATTTGCCTATGAATAATATAATATTATGGAGTATGACCGCCAGATCTTTATTTACAAGATAAATATGCTATTTATCCTCTAAATTATATATCACAGTTTATTCATTTAAATAATTAGGGTATCTATGCAATTCACTCAAATATTTATGGGGTAATTGTCTTGTTATTTAAAATATAAATGTTCTCGAGTGAATTTCTTTAAAAGGTCCAAAATTATGGAGTGTGACTAGAATGACCAACATTAACGTATGGGGCGCGAGCACCTCGGCCACAGCCATAAATCAGTTACCTCCAGAGTGCGCCTTCCACCAAATCTCACTCCAATACCTGTCTTTCGCATTCCGATATTTTTCAAAATTCAGCATGGCTACAGTTGTCTTGCCATGCATCTGGTTTTAAAAAGGAAAACATCTGTTTTCCACCAAGGAAACATCAGCCATTCTTTAATGACTTGCCATGAACAGAAGGCAGAGGGAGCACATTAATTTCGGGACGAGAGGCCGTTCCACACACACAGTGAGCAACTGGATCTATCCAAACGCACATTTTGCAAAGTTCTGCAGTGTCAAGGGAAGTACCTGCCTGTTCACTGTGACCCATCTTTTCCACTAACACCCACCGTCATCCCAAAGTAAATCGATTTCTAAATGAAATGGAATCATGTTGAAGTTGGCAGTACAAGAAATGTGAAAAAAAAAAAAAAAGATTGCCATCTGGAAAACGAGTATTAATAACTAAAGAACTTCAGGTTCTAACACAAATGAAAGATGTTTAAAAGATCTTGACAATATTCCTCTTTCACAAAATTAGTGTCGAAAAATGCATTGAGAGGCCTCGGATGCATTACATGAATGTGTTAAAAGCAACTCAGTAATATTAAAAATTGACAATGAACGTGTTTCTCTGGGAAGGACCGTGTGGAGTGTGTCGCGTGAACCCCGCTGTGGCAGGCAAGCGAAATGCTGATTCCCACGGGGCACGACCGAGCAGGCGCCCGTGAAGGACGGGGGGTTTGTACAGCTGGACGGGGTGTTTATAAAGCCGGATGAGGGCTTTGTAAAGCTGGACGGGGGGTTTGTAAAGCCGGACGGGGTCTTTGTAAAGCCGGACGGGAGGAAGGCTGCACGGGGGCCTTAGCTGTGTTTGGTGTGTGAAATGGAGAACGTCTTTCTCTGGCAGTTGGCCCTCCGTCTTCGTGGTGACGTAGGAAGGACAGAACACCTCTTGCCGTCCACTGAGGCAGGCGAGCACCGGCCGCTGCCGCCCGCTGTCCGCTCCACCTGCGCGGCTTAACCGGGAACGTGGCTCCCTCTGTCCCCGTGGGCCGAGCCGGAATGTCCTAGCAGCGGGCGTCAGGATGACTCCCAGGGCGGTCTCAGGACGCCGTCGAACGCTCGCCGTTTTTACCTTCCTTCAGCGTCGAGGGAACTGAGCTTCCCAGCCCAGCCTCTCGTCATCCGCCTGTCCCGGGAGATGTAAAGGTATAGGTCAGCTTTTGGCTGTTTTAGGGCGGGTCACACGGACCAGAGAGGCAGAGCAGCCAGTCTGCGGAGCGAGGGTCATGCCGCAGGAGCAGAGAGGAGCAGCGAAGGCGGAGGACGGGGCGCCCCGAGGTGGCCTGAGTCCCGGTCCCTGACGCTCCGTGCCCGGGAGGCGGTGACGGAGCCAGGCAGATTCCTCCTCCAGAACTCGGGCATCTTTTAGAACAAGCGACACTGAACCCAAATGGGGTAGCGAGAGAGGAAAAAGGGGTCGCCCAAAGTGGACCGTGCGTACCCCACCAGATGGAGAGGTCCTGGGCGCCGCGTGAGCCGTCTCGGCGGCGGGTGCTGAGCGAGCGTCTCTGGAGGGAATAAACCACCGTTTCGTGTGTGGGGAGCAGTCGTAGCGGTCACTGGAGTGGTACGTGGGTCACCGGTGTTACGTCGAGAGGCACGTCAAGCACAGACATTTGAACGCCCGCAGAGAGACGATGTGATACAGTCACGCACTGTCTAGTGACATTTCGATCAACACGTGACAGTCTGCATGTTCGATGGACGTCTCGTGAGCTTATAACGGAGCTGAAAATCCTGTCACCTGGTGACATCGTAGCCATTTTAAAGTCGTGGCGTGACGCGTTGCTCGCGCATTTGTGGTGATGCTGGTTTACACACGGCTACCGCGGTGCCGTGTGTAAACCACCCACACGGTTACGCACAGAGCGCGATGCTTGATGGTAGCGACTGTTCCCTGTTCATGTGTTCGCTGTACTACATTTTTTAATCAATATTTTGGACTTTGCTCTTTCTGCTTATAAAAAAAAAAGTTGGCTGAGAAACTGGCCGAGTGACGCCGACACCAGCCTCGTCCGCCCCCTGCTTAACCGCGTCTCTTGCTGCATCATTTCCCCTGGTGCTCAGTCCGGCCTGGGGCAGTGTTGGGCTTGATGTAATCTCTTGTTGTTTTGTTCCTCAACACCCCCAAGCATACAGAATCCACTGCCAATGTTGCCAGCAAGAGGCCAGGTTGGGTGACTCACCCGGAAGCAAAATTAACAGTGATCAAGGACCACGAAGGCAGAGACCAGTGATGGGTATTGTCGCCAGCCAGGCACGTCCCATCCCGCCATGGCCACGAGCTTGAAGAACAAGGACAAAGTGAAGAAGCTGTTCGAGGCTCTGCTTCATCGAAGGCAGCAAGTGAAACGAAAATTTGAGAAAGGGCCTACATCGGACACTCCCAGGACCTGGCCCGAAGGCCAGATGTGGAAGGGTAACCCCCTCAGCAGCAGGGTGCTCACGGCCATGGCAGCGTTTGCGACGTCGAAAGAAAAGGCTGAGCCTGACTACGATGTCGAATTTACTGCCAGCTCTGGGTGGTTTAAAAGATGCCGGAATCATTCTTCATTATAAAATGTGAAAGTGAGTCGTGAGTCAGCTGGTGCTGATGTGAAAGCAGCTGAAGAATTTTTGGAAATTCTAGATAAGCTGATTGTGGAGGAAAATTACTTGCCAGAGCAAATTTTCAATGTGGATGAAAACTCCCTATTCTGGAAACGGATGCCTGAAAGGGCTTTTATTCGTAGGAGGCCAAGTCCATGCCAGGCTTTAAGGACAG
>NW_006440645.1:2051118-2095965 GCF_000325575.1 Pteropus alecto | reverse complement strand
CAGAGGCCGGGGCGCCCCGAGGTGGCCGGAGTCCCGGTCCCTGACGCTCCGTGCCTGGGAGGCGGCGACGGAGCCAGGCAGATTCCTCCTCCAGAACTCGGGCATCTTTTAGAACAAGCGACACTGAACCCAAATGGGGTAGCGAGAGAGGAAAAAGGGGTCGCCCAAAGTGGACCGTGCGTACCCCACCAGATGGAGAGGTCCTGGGCGCCGCGTGAGCCGTCTCGGCGGCGGGTGCTGAGCGAGCGTCTCTGGAGGGAATAAACCACCGTTTCGTGTGTGGGGGAGCAGTCGTAGCGGTCACTGGAGTGGTACGTGGGTCACCGGTGTTACGTCGAGAGGCACGTCAAGCACAGACATTTGAACGCCCGCAGAGAGACGATGTGATACAGTCACGCACTGTCTAGTGACATTTCGATCAACACGTGACAGTCTGCATGTTCGATGGACGTCTCGTGAGCTTATAACGGAGCTGAAAATCCTGTCACCTGGTGACATCGTAGCCATTTTAAAGTCGTGGCGTGACGCGTTGCTCGCGCATTTGTGGTGATGCTGGTTTACACACGGCTACCGCGGTGCCGTGTGTAAACCACCCACACGGTTACGCACAGAGCGCGATGCTTGATGGTAGCGACTGTTCCCTGTTCATGTGTTCGCTGTACTACATTTTTTAATCAATATTTTGGACTTTGCTCTTTCTGCTTATAAAAAAAAAAGTTGGCTGAGAAACTGGCCAAGTGACGCCGACACCAGCCTCGTCCGCCCCCTGCTTAACCGCGTCTCTTGACTGCATCATTTCCCCTGGTGCTCAGTCCGGCCTGGGGCAGTGTTGGGCTTGATGTAATCTCTTGTTGTTTTGTTCCTCATCACCCCCAAGCATACAGAATCCACTGCCAATGTTGCCAGCAAGAGGCCAGGTTGGGTGACTCACCCGGAAGCAAAATTAACAGTGATCAAGGACCACGAAGGCAGAGACCAGTGATGGGTATTGTCGCCAGCCAGGCACGTCCCATCCCGCCATGGCCACGAGCTTGAAGAACAAGGACAAAGTGAAGAAGCTGTTCGAGGCTCTGCTTCATCGAAGGCAGCAAGTGAAACGAAAATTTGAGAAAGGGCCTACATCGGACACTCCCAGGACCTGGCCCGAAGGCCAGATGTGGAAGGGTAACCCCCTCAGCAGCAGGGTGCTCACGGCCATGGCAGCGTTTGCGACGTCGAAAGAAAAGGCTGAGCCTGACTACGATGTCGAATTTACTGCCAGCTCTGGGTGGTTTAAAAGATGCCGGAATCATTCTTCATTATAAAATGTGAAAGTGAGTCGTGAGTCAGCTGGTGCTGATGTGAAAGCAGCTGAAGAATTTTTGGAAATTCTAGATAAGCTGATTGTGGAGGAAAATTACTTGCCAGAGCAAATTTTCAATGTGGATGAAAACTCCCTATTCTGGAAACGGATGCCTGAAAGGGCTTTTATTCGTAGGAGGCCAAGTCCATGCCAGGCTGTTAAGGACAGGGCGACAGTCTTGGCTGGGGGAAATGCTACAAATTGCAGGCTACGAACTGACGCCCTTGTGAGCCGGCTCAGTGAGCCCCCCCACCCCGCTTCAAGAAGGTCATTAAGCGCACACCGCCAGGGAGCCAGGGAGCGACCAGAGGCACGGAGGACCCGGCTCCTATCCCCAGGCGCCCTCCTGAGTCGTGCCGTTCGGAGAGAAACACACCTTTCGAGATTTTGCTTATTGTTGCTAACGCTCCGACATCCCCTCTTGGTGGCGGTCTGCGTCCCGATGCGAGAGTGGCGTTTCTCCCTCCAGACACCACCTCTCCGACCCGGCCAGCGGGACGAGGAGTCACAGCAGCTCGTCAGGCCCAGGGCCCGAGGAGGACCTCTGCTCCGGCCGTCGCTGCCACTCAGGCGGACACTGGCGAAACCCGGAAGGATCACATCTGGGACCGCGTCAGGGACCGTGCTTGGCCTTGGGGCGATGCTCCTGGGAGGAACGTACGAATGGCTCCTGGGAGGAGACACACAGCAGGTTTATCTGTGACAAGGATGAGGAGGCTGCGAAAACCAACAAGGCCGGCTGAGATGGCCAACGTCCTTGGCCAGGGGTGGCTGACAATGACACCGAGAGCTCCCAGAGCTGGCTCCTGAGGACCTGACTGAGGAGGCATTGTCGGGACTGTGACAGGGACGCGTAGCTGCAGAGGGGGCAGGAGCAGAGGAAACAACGGGAGGAGCAAAGGACCCCCCAAGGAGAGTCACAGCGACGGGCTTGGCAGAAGCTCCTGCCGCCCTGGCAAGCTCCTTCAGAGCGTCCAACACGCACCCCAACACCGAGAGACGCCCGTTCACGGGGAGGAGGAGGAACGGGACAGTGTCTGCTCACAGCGAACCTCCGATGAAGCTAAGAAATGAGCCAAGCCGACCGCCATGAGCTTGAGCTGAGAAGAACCTTCAGGGAGAGCCTCGGGCAGGCCCCTCAGGAGCCGCTCCAGAAGGCCTTGTCATCACGGGGGACGACAGCGCCACGCCTGCTATTGCCCCTGAAGACCTTCCAGTGGGACAAGAGGTGGAGGTGGCATCGAAGACGTGACCCTGTGCAGGCCGAGGCTACTGGGTATGTTCGCGTCTGTGTTTTTGGCAAAAAAGTTTAGAAACTTAAAAAAAAATTCGAAATATAAAATAGTTTATAGAATAAGGATATAAAGAAAAAATATTTGTGTACAGCCAAACCACGTGTCTGTGTTCTAACCTGCGTTATTACGAAAGACTCGAAAAGTTAAAAAAAAATTAAGTTTTTATAAAGTAAAATAGTTACAGTAAGCTGAGGTTAGTTTATTCTTGAGGAAAGAAAAAACATTTAAAAAATAAATTGAGAGCACCCTGCGGGCGCGCCTGCTCAGCCAGGTCGCACAGTCACCCGAGCGCGGCAGGCCCCTCGCCCTCAGCCACCCACGTGCCCGGCCTGACCCCAGTCCCGGCCCCGGCCCCAGCCCTGGCCAGGTCCCTCAGCCCTACTCGACCCTGGGGCAGCGGCCGCTCTCGCCCCTGATACCGTCTCCGCAGTGCCTGTCCTCCGCCTAGACACACGACACGCACCGCCGTGTGACAGGCGCCTGCAGTGGTCGGCACAGCAGCCGGAGCCGAGGGCTGTGCCACGCAGCCGCGGTCTGGGGGTGCCTCTGTGGCGTTCGCACGACGACCCAACCACCTGACGACACGCAGCTCTCAGAGCGTACCCCACTGCTAAGTGAGTGTACCCCACTGCTAAGTGACGCCTGACTGCACAGCGGTCCAGGCCACGTGCACTGGAGCCAGACTCGCCGAATCCCAGAGGCACGATCTTAGGCAGGCAGGCGATCGCTCAGTGCCTCGATTTCCTTGTTTGTGAAATGGAAATGATTATAGTGTGTCCACCTCAGATAATGGCTGTGAAGACCGCATGGGCTAAACATTAATGTGGGCGATGCTTAGAACAGTGCCTGGCACAAGGTGGCATTCAACGAGCGTTAACCGGTATTTCCATAACTTGCCCGTCTGCTGCTAAAAATCTAGACAGCAGCGCTCGTCGCGTTGTGTGTTATTGTCTATTTGTCCCATCCTCCAGGACAGTTGCTACAATGTTGGACACATCGAGAGGATGGGAAGGGGTCTCTGGGATCCTCAGGTCAGGAGCCAAGGCCCAGAGCCACCAAGGTTGTCGTCCAGACTAGATGCAGAAGAGGCCTAGAGTTGCGATCTGGCGTCACGTTCCTCTCAAACGTGGAAGCAGAGAAAAAGGATGAGCATGAAATGTGTGTGTGAAACGGGTGCCCACGACTCGGATGAAAAACGTTCCGGTGCAGGACTTCGGTGCCTGATGTTCAAGCTCGCTTTTGGCGACGGCCAATCGGGAGTTGTAGCCTTCAGTAATCCTTGGAGTTTTTGTGATATAATCTGTTATGCACATTAGTGGTAGCAGAGCCTGACTTTTCTTCTATTTATGCGACTTACACAAAACCGATGAAAAATGTTTGGAGTAACACGAACGGATAAGTCACTCACTGTTCCATCCTAGAGGCTAGGGATATGGTTTGTATTAAAAACAAACAAGCAAACAAGCCAACTGGTTTTTAAAACCAGTTCTTGGATAGTCTAAGAAATTTGACTCATCCGACAATTTCGAGCGCTGCGCAGACTAATTATCATTGTAATACGAGCTGAGAGTTTGGGACCTGGCGGCCCCCCTCTGGACAGGTTTGGGGAGCTCGCGCATTTCAGTGTGGACACGTGTCTAACGCCACAGCACAGGAAAAGTAACTCCCACCGTTTCTTCCCTCTTGTCTGAACCGTTAAGCCATTAGAAATCCAAGGCATTCATTCAGTGAAGAATGCTGTTTTTATCACTAATTCTATTTCCCTGTTTTTACAGTGCATATAAATCACAAAGTATTTAAATATAGTTTTCTTGGAATATATTTTCTATCTCAATAAATAGATATTTGAGTTTGAAAGTTGGCACTAATCACCAGAGAGCCGTGAGGCTCAGCTGGGTTTCAAGGAAGTCATATAAAAAGATTTCCTGAATTAAAAGAAAAATTTGTGATTTCTTTAAACTTCTGAAATGACAAGTCAATTGAATATTCAAATTCTAGCTCATAATAACTTCTTCGGCAGAATATGTGGTCCCCCCCCCAAAAAATAAATAAAACTCAAATGCCTTGTTATCTCTCATTTTTTTCTTCAGCAAATCCTTCAGTTCCATCACAAATTACTCTAACATTTGCTATAATTTTCAGGAACAACAAGAAATGTATTAAAGCGAAGGCATCCTACAACTCAACCAGACTAAACTATAACAAACCTCTCTAGAAAGAAATATTTTGCTTTACCTAAACATTTTCGTAACTTGAGAATCCTTCATTCTAAAGACTGTGAACTAGTGACCAGTTCACTATTAATATTTTCTGACACAAAGAAAGAAATCCTCTGTTTTACCACAAACACCATAAAGAAAAACAATAAAAATATCACGGAGATAGTAGATACCGCCTTAACTGGAGAGAGAAACCCAAGGCATAGCTTCTGTTAGGGCAAGCCTCTTCCAATGTTCAGGACTCATGTTCGAGAGTCTCTTTCAAATTTATTTTTGAAATCTCCTTAAACATAATACTAATCAGGAACTACGGGTGAAGAAGAAAGGGGGAAAATGCCCTTCAGCCGAATATTACGTTTGAGTGTTTCTCCCCCATGGCTCTGCATTGCTCAGTAGTTGATAACACATTTTCTATGATCAAAGAAAAAGTGGATATGAGATCAGTTTTACACGTATCTCAATATTTGATTTATATTTTAATCTGATATCAAAATGTAGCTGTTTACATTACTTAGAAGTGATTCTCTCAGAACTCTTCTAGATTACATATGCTGCTATACTCCAATATGTTTATAAAGAATACGGATAAAATTTTAACTTTAAATGAGTTTGTGGCTTAACTGGCTTCTAGATATTAGAAGAACAGCTGGAAGATGATCTAGGTGACCCCCCTTAAAGAACGTAACTTCGTTCTTCCAAAAAGAAAAAAAAGGATATATTCAATGAGAGATACATGTATTTTCTTTAATTTAAAGCTTCTATGTTCAATACTTAGGGTGTTTATTTCTTTCCAGTTGCACTCAATTTTATTAATTGTGCAATGTAAATGAATGTTTATAAAATGAATTGCATCAAATAGATTTGTTGAGGATCATTGCTATGTAGACAGACAGGGAGTTGGAGTTTAAATTTCTGATGTTGTTTACAGATCTGTAGCCCAAGCAGCAGTCCTGTGTTCTGTTTAACAAGTCCGATGTGGGATAATGACAAGTCGTTGGTGGAGACCTTAACGATGAAGAGAGATCATCTCCTTAATACCTTAATTTTATGAATGAGAAGCTGTGCCCCAGCATAAGCTACTCCTTTGTTTAATTTAATTTAATTAAAATGCTGTTTCTTCTCGGAGAATAAAAAGCAGGCACTTGTTCAACCCTAAAATTCTTAGATTAACTGAAAACAAAGTTGCCACCTCTTATCAAAAGCCCCCCGCCTTTCCGAGCTAGCCGTTAACGTATAAGGCAAGTAAACAGATCCACTTACCTGGAATTGAAGTTGAAAGGGCTGAAAGGCTTCAGAAAGTTTCCGCAGACGGAAAAGAAACGGAAGCAGCAGTGTCCAGTCCCATCGGCCCAGGCTCTGTGGCTGTGCCAGGGGCAGCAAGACCAGTTGTGGCCTTGTGTTATGTAACATTAATCCCAGCCATCGCACTGCTACCAAGCTGATGAGGCACTAGAGGGCAAGAGTGTCACATGCAAGACCCGTCGCCAAGGCACAGGCTCCCGCACCACTTGGGGAAGACAGATGCTAACTAAGCTGATGAATAACGCGACGCCTGGAGGCCCTGCGAACTTGCAGCGTTCCTCAAAGAATATTCTAAATGTCAGTGTTCCGACTGGCTGTGGAGTTAGCAGGTTAACGCAAAGGGGCCTGAGCAAACAGCCACAGCATGCGAAACTTCGGGGGTCACGTTACAAACCTGCGGTCATCAGGAGGCTGTGTTCTCATTGTCTGAGTCACCTTGTTAGAGGCAGAGGGGCGGTGACACAGCGGCGTCCGAGCGCGGGGCACCCTGGCCGGCCGGGAGCAGCGGGTCCTGAGCGGCACCGGCTCTGGAGCCGCGTCCCGTCGATCGATTTCGGGGTAGCGGCGAGTCTGGACCCTCCTCCCTGTCCTCGGACTCGGGGCTCCGGGGGCCCTCCCCGCCGGGTCCCCGTGGACGAACCAGGTCCTGCGCTGGGTCCACGCGCGCGCCGGACCGGGACCCGCCCCGCGCCGCCTCCGGGAGGGAGGGAGGGGAGCCGGGGGAGGGGACAGGGAGGGAGGGAGGGAGGAGGGACCTCTGCCGGCCAATCCACCTCCGAGCTGCTTGCCTGGCCTGGGCGTGGGGACCCCCGGCGCCCGTTCCCACGGCCGTGTGCGCGCCGGGCGCGGAGGCGCCGCGGGGACCAGCCCGTGGCGCGCGGGGAAGTGGGCGCGTCTCTGCGGGCGCCGGGAAGGTGGCCCCCCCGCCCCGCATCGTCCCTGCGGGCGGCTCCGGCAGGTGACACCAGGCCGGTGAGCTGCGACTCGCGTCTGTTTGCGGCTTCCAGAAAGGCCATGTGTTCCTGCTCTGAGACCCGGAGGCCAGCCGTGCACGCGGCACTGTGGACGCACGTGTGAGGTCCACTCTGCCCCCCTCTAGTTGGATTAGGAGCCCCAGTCGAATGATTTTTAAATCCCTTTCTGATCCACCAACGTGGCACAGGAGGATCTTAGTTAAGAGGGGGAGGCGGGGTCCCCGTAGTGGAGATCTGTGTGCGCTTCTCAGCTGCTCCTCTCCATGGAAACAGGACCCGCCCTTTGGCCCTTTGCTGCAGGTGATGTCAGCCCTGCACTGTGACTCCCTGGGTGACCCACACCTCTGGGCTGGCCGAGGGCGCCAGGATGTCCCCTTGGAGCTGGGATTGGCTTAGAGAAAAGTGTGTGAGCCCCGTCTGGCCAATCAGAGACAGAACGGCACCGTCCGCGACCCCCCGCCCACCCCTTAGGGAAGTGGACTCTCTTTCTCGGGTTTTCCAGAGGAGATGTGAGCTTAGAGCTTTTCGCGTCACCGCGTGAGGTCTGGGGGGAGGGAAGCTGATGCTCAGGGCACGTGCCTGGGACTTGGAGAAAAGCTAAACCCGCTGGGGACATGGAGCTGGGATCCAGCTGTGGCATCTCAGATATGAATCCGTGCGTTCAGGTTCACCTTAAGGTGGCTGAATTAAATTGTGGTCCATTGGAACGGAATGAGTCCCCGATGATACAGACATCAAACACTGTGGTCATTTATTAACTTTATGAGGGTATTTGGATGTTGTATAGCAAGACCTTCCATTAGACCTCATCTCCTAAAAGCTGGTCTGGGACTTTAGAAAGGCCCAAAGTCGTATGTCCTTCTTGGCCTGCACGATAGAGCGGTTAGAGTTTCTCCTCTGGGGAAGCCTGCCGATGTGAAGATGGCGGGATTCTTCGACCAGATGACATGTCTCAGACTGGTTTTATGTTCATTTGTTCGTTGGGGTCCCCCTTGGAAGTCTTGTGCCTTTTGGGAATTTTAACACCCTGCATTTTGTATATTCCTTCTCCAGAGAGACTGTTCTGTCATCCAGGAGTCTTCCCTGCCCGCCAGTGTATCGATATTGACGTAGGGCTGCGAGGCCGGCTCTTCACAAGATTTCAGGAAATAGGGTTCATGAACCCACACATTCCTGAATGTCTCACGGGGTGTGGGTAGGTTCAGAAATGGTAGTCCCTTTTCCTTCTTCCTGAAGCTTTGGGGAGAATTGCTGCCTTCACCAGTGCCGGCTGCTTCCCACCCCCCGCCAGGAAGTGCAGACAGCTCAGGCCCTGCCGTCCTCTCCCATGAGACAGCCACGTCCCATCGCCTCTCCCAGAAGTTCCCCTCTCTGCACTTGTGGACTTTAAGCCAGCGTAACAGCAGACCCATCTTTGGCCTGCATTTCCTCTCTCTCCATGGCCCCCAGAAAGGTGAGGAGGGAGCCTTCAGCATGGAGCTTCCCCCAACCCCCCGCCCAGCCCTTCCTTCCTACCTTCTTTCCTCACCCAGGAACATCAAGGCCAGGGACCTATTTTCCCTCCTGAGGCGTAACCCAATTTAGTGCGACACCAGTTATAAACAACAATGGCCGTGGCTGAGGGGCGGTGGGGAAGGCCCTGTGGTTCAAGGCCTTCACGTTGTGACCTGGCCCATTTAGTCTTCTCCAAGTGAGCCCAGACGATATGATTTCGATGTGATAAATGTGTTAGGTTTAGCGTACACTGTTAGGATATGTCATAGTTTTGGGAACCAGCTCTGGTGTATCTGTCATTACTATTTACATAAACGCTGGGGACCTCAAAAACATGGAAGATGTCAGGCTTCTGTCTGCCCCTGAGAAGCACCGAGACACTGTGGGAGGTTTTCCTCAGAGACCCAGCCTCAGACACGAAAGGAAGAGTCTGTCTGTAAGTGAAATACCTTAGAAACCATTCGAATGAATTTTAAAGAGAACAAAGTACCGTATGCACCTTTGTATCTTCAAATAATCAATCCTTGCATTTAGTCGCTCTGAAATAAAGCGAATCGTGGTGATGTAAAGATTTAATAATTTATGCTTCATATAGGTTATAAATTATTTGTATTTATGAGAGGTTTTTGCCCTTCCTCTAAATGCTTCTGCGTCGAGGGTGATGATCATAGGAGAATTTGGAAAAACTCATTTCAATTTGCAGAGCCGCCTTCAATTTTTCAATGTCTCAATTAAAGCAATATGTTACTCTAAGAAGTTTCTTTAGAAATGCAATTGTTTATGAAGAACACATCAGTATTTGTGACCTATGATAGCTAGTAAGTGTAAGCCTACTTTTCTTGAAAAATATTCAGCTTGGCTTTATGGTCATTAAGCGAGTCATTTATAGTGTTATCGTCATCAGTGACACTGTCATGCCGCTGACGGTAACGGGGTGAAGCTTTAAAAGAAAGCGTGCCCTATATTAGAACTACTAACTCAGCTTACAGAAATGTCCCCAGCTGTCTGCATTGTCTCAGGAGGCGTTAAGGTGAAAATATGTCAAAACCGAAAATCTCAGCGACATGATCGGTGAGGAGGAGGGAAGTGGCAAGGGTTTCGGGCTTCGAGAAAGCCACAGAGTAACGAATTTCACCTGCCTCTCAGCGGCTCTGCCAATGCCGCCCACGGAAGGCACGCCAGGGTGAGTCCTCAGTGTGAGAATCTGGCCTCGCGGTACGAACGCCAGTGTGAAGCTTCCGAGGCCGGAGCAGAGCAGGGGCCTCGGGGTGTCCAGAGGGAGGCCGGCTGTGCCCCAGGACCCTCGATTCGGTGGGGTGGGGCGGGCCTGCAAAGCTGCATTTCTAACACGGGTAAAACAGGTTATCTTTACGTGATTCTGTAAGCATGAACATTCGCTGTCACGTAGATTATTTGATTTTCAAACTAGTTCTTTGGTTTTTTTTTATGTTAATCATAATAAATATACAATAAAGTCAGTATTTTAATTGGCTTTCCATACGATCAGCGAGGTAAACTGTTAATGAAAAGGAAATGGTTCTTTAAAAAACATAGGGCCTGCGGCAAAGCAAAAATTAGCAACATTTGGAAACGGGAGAACAGGCGAGCGGCACGCTGAGCGTCCTGCCGGCCACCTCCGTCCCTGTCCCTTTTGCTCTTCCCAGCCCAGGACCAGGGACGGCGGTGCTCACTAAAATCGCCAAAGAGGAGGAAACTGTTTTCTCTGGGTCCCAGGTAGTGTGTTCCCCTGTCTCTGCTCAAAGAGGTCCCCTTATTTTATCCTGTCATTATCTTTTTTTCATTCCTTAGCTCAAAAATACCTCTACACATGATTCTCTAGCACTTCCGTTTAATTATCACATGCTTTGTCCTCAAAAATAGCTTTTTCTCTATGTGCAACGAGTTTGAGTTCTTACGTGCCGATCATAACGCGTGCGGTTAATTACAGGCGCGGGTGATGACTGTTTGGCGGTATAAATGCATTCGTGTCTGTAGGTTTAGCATCAACTATTGAGATAACCGTTTTTTTGTTTTGTTCTGTCTTAATGGGGAAACAAGCAATCATCAGATTGTAGAACTCTGTGTCAGGGAGTCTTCAAAGCTGTCGCTTACTATTCAGGCCAGGACCAGACGTCGTTAAGGTGTTTCTTTGATGTAGCTCGCAACATGAAAACATCATTTTAGAGCTTGGCCGCGTGCCGTGTAGTACAAGGGAGATTTGCTGCGAGAGTAAAATGGACGATTTCTCTCTCAACTCGTGTGACAATAGGCTTCGTGAAGACCCAGGCTTCTCTCCCTGCCTTCGTTATGTGACTTTTCTTCATTATATCCGATCCTTCGACTTCGAGAGGTTGAAGAAAATAATAAATATTCAAGAAGCAGGAGTCGTATGAGTTAGTTCAGTCTCGCTCCTCTGAGAATGTGTCTTTGCCACCGTGACCCGAGACGCTGCTGCAGCAGAGAGTTGTCGCAGGCGCAGCACACGGACGGGCAGATCCGGTGTTCTCGGGGTTCGGGCTTTTTGAGGGATTCTCCACCAGACATTTGACCTACAGAACTGTGAGCATAGAAACGAAAGTTTCATCGGGAAACCACGCCTGTGGTTTCTCTCCCCGAAGCATGAGCACGTGTCCTCGGTGGTGCGGGGACCCGGCCCCCTTGGCAGCAGAGGGACGTGCGGCTCGGCATCTTTTGCACGCTGGGGGACAGGGCGGTCGATGTCCTCGGCCCTTCTTCCCACGGCTCGCGCTGGAAACCCAGCCCAGACGCGTCGGCACAGCGAGCGTGGAGGAGCCGGGCGACCTTCTCCAAAGTCTCATTTTCACCGCTGGGACCCACGGTCATTCCGTTTTTCTCCACAGGGCACTGCTCAGCCCTCTGGAGCAGGTTCTTCACCTAGAGCCTTCATGTAAAAAAACGTAGGAATTAATCTTTGAAAGATGCCATTAGTGGTTTGTGCCTGTGGTTTTGTATATAAATTATACATTGAGAACTCAATTCTCTGTCGATCTGGACCGGGGATAAGGTTAGCAGAGACCTTCTGGAGGTGTGTAGCTTTGTACTTCCAGCCACAGAAAACATTTTCATCTGGGCCCAAGGTCTTGGGTTGGTAACAGAAGTATTTTTTATTCAAACCCAACTACTCTGGGGCCATCGGTTTCCTGGCTCTTGTGAAAAATCTCAACTGTGACTCAATAGAGAAAATGATTGCTTTTCGGTAGAGGATAGAATTTAAACCAAACAAAGCCAAGAGGACCACATCAATATCGTTTACGCGACTTTATAAATAAGAAACTATATGTGGCATTCCTAGCAGTCAGTCTCGGGCACTGTATGTACGCACCCATCCGTGTCCGCTTCGCGTGGCTCCTTTGCCCAAGAACTTAACCATCTGACAAACGGTGATAATAGATCTTCTGCACAAAAATAGCAACAGAGACGTCAATGAGGCAGAAAACGCGATAAGGACTTGTCACATGTCAGAGCTTTGCACAGGCTGCATTATGCAGTCTGCAGAGGAGCCCAGTGGAGTCTCGCCATTGAGTAGAGGTAGGAGACCAGGCTCAGCAGATGCAAGGGGCATCCCGACGGCCAGGCGCGCGGTGGCGACCTCTGAGGGAGGCTGGGGGCGGGTGGCAGAGGAGCGGGAAGGGAGTGGAGGGCGACGCGCAGAAATCACCTTCCGGAGCTCAGGCTCCGTCCTTTCCCCCGCGACGCTTTCCCGCTGAATTGGTTACTTTTGGACCACGAACAAATGGGGTGGAAATACGCGAACGCGGGTGTCCACCTGCCCGCGGGTAACGTGCTGCAGAAAGGCGCCTGCGAGCTGGAAAGGTAACGGCAGACCCCGAGCTCGGGGTCTCCTCATCACTGTCACACAGCTGGCGTGCCACACTTGACGCAGTCACAGCATGACTGGCAACTACCAGTCACGAGAGCGGCTGGTCAGGGTCTCCACGGTTGCACGTGTCCGTCGCCCCGCGGAGTCGCCGTCTTGACTCGGCAGGTGGGGGAACCGGTGCCCGCGCGGCCTGGACCCCGGCCCGGGCTGTGCCGTTTACTCGGCCGTGGGCGGCCGCTCAGCTTCGCCTGCTAAGCGAGAGCAGCACACGCTCGCCGGGAGAGAAATAAGGCGTGTGAGACCGCGCTACGACATGCTCGAGGGTCATCTAGGTACGCAGTCACTTTAATGGCGTTATCGGGTTGAGCGTGTCATAAGAATAAAAAATTTAGCTATACGACTAGATCGAACCGATTTCCATGGGACTTGGGTCTTAGTATACTAGTGAATCGAACATGATTTTCTTTTAAAACACTTTTCTTCTTTTAAGGGAACTTGATTTCTCTTCTTCTACTAATCCAAGTTTAGTCCTGTCACCGGAGGACATCTCACCTGTGCGGGACGCTGCCGCGCCCCTGGCCCGCTCAGCTGCCACGGAGCTCTGGCGGGATGCTGTCTGCCTGGAGGGCGGTCGATGCCGTCCCCTGCTCCCTCCAGGACAGCAGCGTCTGTGCCAGGACACATGGCTACGTTTCCCAGCTGGACGTGGCTCAGCTCTAGCTGAGGGGGTGCGAGAGAGGATCGTGGGGTTGTTCGTGAGAAGCTTCGGGTGCCGGACACACTGGAGAAGCCCTCATTCGCTCCCGGTGTCCAGCGCCCCACAGGGTCCCCGTCTCTTCCAGTGTGGCCAGGACCGGGGACTTGTTTCTAACCAATGAACTACAGCAGAGGTGACAGATGTCACTCCATGGTCAGGGCGTGTTACAGGAGACGCCATCTGGCCAGCAGACGAACCCCAGGCTCTCCTCTCTGGCTCAATGAAGTACGCGGCCACACTGGGGACCCCCGCGTGGCGAGGAAGTGCGGGACCCTCGGGAAGCTGCGGGCACAGGGCCCTCAGTCCCACAAGCACAGGCAGTGGGTCCTGCTCACGACCTGTGTCAGCTGGACGTGGAGACTTGCCACTGAGCCCTCAGATGGGGGACCTCACCGAGCCATCTTCACAGCATGCTGAGGAGCTCTCACAGCCGTGTGCGCGTCCCTGACCCGCGGGGACTGCGAGGCGGTGCGCGTGGGTGGTCTGAGTCGCGGAGTCTGTGGTGCTGCGCCGTGTGTGACTGACGCCCTCGCTTAGCCCAGGCCCTTCGGCCACCTTTCCTCCTGCGGGTCGTCTTCCACCCGCTGCCTAAACCTCGGCTACAACTTTCCTGGACCAAGAGGTCAAGGGCCACACCTTAGGGATGGCAGAGCCTCGAGACGGAGGACAACTCGGTTCCTGGGGCACAGGGGGACAATACGTGCGAACATAAGCACGTACCTCGTTTGGGCCATTTTCTATGTTTCTGTCATTTGATGCTAAACTACTCCAAACAAACAACGCAGTCAGGATTACTCGCCGGGGTCTCTTTCGTTTCACCGTTTACCACCCCAGGGACTCATGCGTGTTTGTCGCAGGAGGTGTGGACAGTGCAGGCTCTCACGGGAAGAGAGGGTCAGCCGCGCACGCTCGGAGATGCCCACGTCAGCGGTGGGTGTTTCTCTTCAGTATTTTGAGATAACTTTCAGAAGAGCTCCACAGCAGACACTGGTGACATTTAAATGTCATGACGTCTCGGTCATTAAGATAAAGTTTGTTGAAACTACTTTAAAACATCTGTTTGTAATGTGAAAAATTCAATCAAAGTAGCATTTGGCATAAAAGAAACAAAATATTCGATTTTTTTCATTAAATTTCATCCATCATTATTATTATTATTATCATTATCATTATTATTATTAAGTTGATTTACGCCTTCCATTGTCGTATTCAGAAACGGGACCTCAGTAACTCAGAACACACAAGCTGGACTCCCGGGCCCTGGCTATCGATGCAGAGGTTCATTTTGAGTCCCCCAAAGTCTAGATATTTTTTTTGCATTCCCTGATGGCTATCGGATCATCCCTTAACTTTGTACATATATAAACTGTGACCTTGCTAACGTTTTCCCATGCTAGTTAGAAACTCACGATACAGCTTTTTAAAAGTTGAAGATTCGCTCATTAGAGCTTGGGCGTTCTCTTCCAAATTCTCATCAAGTCCAAGGTTCTTAGTCGTGGCGACCTTGTGCTGCCAGTCTGTCTTTACAAACTTATCTCCTCGGTAGACCCTTGGCGGTAGGCAGACTAGTCTACCCCGAAGGAAGGAGCTCTATCTGGCTCCTCCTTAGGCCGCTCCGCGGCTCCCAGTGGCCCCACCCGCCCTGCAGCCTCCTCAGCGGCTCTTCCTTTGCAGTGTCGCTTAGGTCAGGTCAGCCTCTGTGAGGTCTCCATCCCCCAGCCCAGACCGCTTCCTCACACCACCCAGGTGGCATCAGGAACCTGCTACCTTCTTCCCACGAGGCCCCTTGCTCCCACCTGTCTTCCTCTGGTCTGCAGAGAGCAGAGACTTATTAGCATTTCCGTCAGACAGTTAATCGATAAAGACAGCTCAAGACTCTATTAATAGCTGTATTTTTCACTTATTAAAGTAACGGGTCATTTTCAATGAGAAATCTGTGAATTTACTTCACGCGTGGGGAAAGGTTTGAGAAAAATACATAAGATGAGACGTCAGCGTGAACTTGGACTTCCCCAGCAACCTTGTTTTGAACCGAAGTCACGTTCAGGAGGGTCGGCTGCGGCCCTGGCATTTCTCCTGCATTGTCTTTGATGGAAGCCAAACTGTCCGTGTGATATTACTATATTTCCTTTAGAAATGAGGAAAACTGAAGAAGATGATGTGAGGAGTACAGCTTGACTTTTTTTTTTAAAAATGGTGGCAATTTATAGAGACTCTCCAGTTCAAGGTGACAGTGTCAGCTAACACTCAGAGGTGTCCATGTTCAAGCGTACTTCACGGGGCAGAGGGAGGTGAATTGAGGTAGCGGGCGCCTCCTACGAAATGTCCCCAGGACCTTCTGCTGTGCCTTTCCGGGTACAGGGTGGGGGAGCACAGACCGCAGGGGCCCGGGACCCACGCTTCAGGGTACTTACCGGAGCAAGTTGTGATTTTGAAAAAATCTCGGTAAATCCTCATCATTATATAAGAAATTCTGAAGAGACTAAAATGGATTTCCTGATTAGTAGGTGGTATTTAAAAATGTGACTTTATGGTTTCCAAATACTTTAAATAACCCGGTTTCATTAAACTCCAGATGACTCCTTGTCTTATCCGCGAGTAAAGCGGGGTTCGCGGTGGAGGCAGAAGGGGCCCTCCGCTCCCCCGTTTAAGGCCTTTGGACCAACTTCTGCCCTCCGGAAAAGGAACTCTTGGTGGCGAAGTGGTGCTTTAAACCCGTGCCCGATAACGGAGTTACAGAACAGACAGCTCCTTGTTATTTAAATTGCAAAAAGCTAATATTTATCTCAACGCAAACAGCCCTGTTTTCCCCTCTCACTTTCTGGGGAAAAAAAAGAAACTTTCTGCAACGTTGCTTACGTGTGGCACAGTTTCAGAAGAAGCCGCTTTCCCACTTTATGAGGGTAAGGTGAGGCGGGGCTCTGCCGTGGGGGGCCCTGCCAACCACTAGTCTGTTGACCATGTAAATGGGTCTGTTTGTTTGTCACGTTCGTTTGTCGCTTTTAGGTTTATATCTCACACATAAGTGATATCATATGGCTTTCAACTTTTCCTGTCTGACCGATTTTGCTTAGCATGATTATCTCAAGGTCCATCCTTGTCGCAAATGGCAGTATTTCATCTCTTCTTGTGGCTGAGTGAGATTCCATTGTGTATGCGTGCCATAGCTTCTTTATCCAGTCATCTACCGTAGGACACTTTGGTTGCTTCCATGTCCTGGCCACAGTGAATAATTCTGCTATGAACATCAGGGTGCATATATCTTTGCAGATAAATATTTTCAGGGTTTTTTTGCTGGATCATATGATAGGTCAATTCTTGTTTTTGTTTTTTTTATTTGAGGAACCTCCATAATGTTTTCCGTAGCGGCTGCACCGATTTACAGTCCCACCAGCAGTGCACGAGGGTTCCTTTTTTCTACAACCTCTCCATCACTGTTAGGACTTGTCCTGTTGATGACAGCCTTTCATCAACACGATGTGGTGTCTCATTGTGGTTTTGATTTGCATTTCCCTCATAGCTAGTGAAGTTGAGCATCTTTTCGTATGTCTATTGGCCATTTGCATGTCTTCTTGGGAGAACTGTCTGTTCAGGGCCGCTGCCCATTTTTTAATTGGATTTTTTTTTTAATTGTTGAATCATATGAGTTCTTCGCTGATTTTGGAGATTAGCCCCTTATCAGAGGCGTTGTTTGCAAATATCTTCTCCCATTCGGATGGCTGCCTCTTTGCTTTGTCGATGGTTTCTTTTAGTTTGATATAGTCCCAATCATTTATTTTCACAGTCAGGTTTTATGACCACAAGATTTTGGTACTGAAAAAAAGCATTGAAAATAAAACAGGAATGATTGAAGACCTTTGAAGAGGGATGAAGAGAATAATAAAATGAAATTATCGAGGAGGTACTAAAATCAGAGATGTGGATGGATCTTTAGTCCTCTATAAGCAGCACAAGCTTCATAAGGTCAGCAGATTCTTAAAAAATTACTCGGAGTAGCATTTTCGCTTGATTTTTAAAAAAATGTATATGATTGCTTCTTATTAACTTTCGATTCCCTCCTCTCTGGGTACCCTAACCAAATGCAGGGGAAAACCCACAATTCGATCGTAAAGATAAGGAAACTACAGTATGAGAGAATTTTTTTTTTTTTTTAATGAAGAGGAAGAAAGGGTATAGACCTAAAATCACAGTTATCTGAGAAAAATATCTGATACCTGGGACAATCACACCGAGTTCTCCTGTCCCCATGCCCTAAATATCTTAGTATCTTGTGTGCCAAAAGTTTTACACTAGAGACCAGATTAAACATTTTCATCAAAGATAATATTAATGGGAAAAATATAAAAACAGAACTTTCTGCCTGAGGCCTTTATGCAGAAGTAGGAAAAAAGAATATAATTACTTTTGCCTTGAGAATAATGTGACGCATGTAGATTGGCCGTTTGTAAAAAAACACTTCCTTCTCTCTCCACGTTCCCTGGAACCCTGCACGTGGGTTCGAGTGGAGAATTTTAGCTTCAGTTATTGGCTTTCATTCAGGATGAAATAATTTTGCTCGGCTCCTAAAATGGAGAGTTAAAAATAAAATAAAATAAAAAACCCTTAAATCTGAATACTAGATATGCTTAAGAAAATTTCAGGGTGTGTTTACCACTGCTCGAACATCAGTTTATAACAAACAATTTTTAAAATTTACAGTTCTAAATCTGTAATAGTGTCAGATGTCAGAAGAAATTTTTTTTTGAAAAGCGGATAAACAAATCATTATAAAGTATTCGTAGGAATGCACAGCACAGCAAAAACCCTCAGAGTTGAGGTGATTTTTCTAAGTGCCTTGCTGAAGTTCCCATAGATCTATCTGAGCTCTTTATGACACACACGACATTGGTCGACATATGCCTCCTACGATGTATCTTCCCATCCTTCACATGATAGCTTTAAAGCAGGTCTCCAGGGAACACCCTGGCCAAAGACGGAAGAACAGGACAGCAAGGGAGAACTTGAGGGACAAAAACGTGAGCCACAGTTTCAAGTAAATTATTAATTACTAGAAAATAACTAATGCATAATCTGCTGCTTTGTTATACACAGTATGAAACCGTAAGGCTTTCTCCCAGCAAAAATGATTGATTGAATTTGTCTCTGCCATTAGTTACATGACTTAATAAAAGATATCGCTTACGGTCAATTTAGAGCAGCTAGAATTTGAAACACTTATTTCATAGTGTTTACTAGGCCATGTTGGCTAGAATGAGGTATTTTGAGCATAAAATTTCTAGTTACATCATGTCTAATTTTTCTAATTCCAACAGCCATTTGGAACTCGTTCCTGATCATAGGTGGGTGGAGGTGAAGTCTGTGCCTTTAGCGAAGGCACGTGACCTTTCTTTGTCTAACTGCTGTAGTATTTCTTCTCTTGGACATCGGCACGTCCAAAGCCCTGTCAAGCCGCACATGGTACAAACAGAACACGCACAAAACGACGTCTGCACACTTGAGTGTGGCCTATACCTTATTCAGCGAAGATGAATTACTGCAGTGCGCAGGTTCACGTCCTTCCCCGCTCAATTCCTTCTCTGTAGATTTCAAGGGCTCGGTCTTAGGTCTATTGAAAATATGTTTTTAACATATTACCATGGTTTTTCCACTTTCTGACGTCTGCTGCATGATTGACGATCGCAGCTTCCTGCAGGAAATCTGGCTTGCGTTCCATTTTGGGCAGAACAGCATATAAAAGCTTTAGGTTTCTTTTTATATTACTTGTTCTTATGTGATTTCTGTTGAAAGATTTCCAATGGTGTCCTATTCAGGGTTTTGATACATACGACTATTTTATAATTATTTTCCTTTCGTGCGTGTTGTTTTATGAGGTCACTTATGAACTTTCTCCTCAGGCACTTTGGTTAAAGCACTTTAGCACAAAGAATGGCTTTTACGGATCAATAACTACAGCGCATAAAGTAAGGTACTAATGTAGGGAAGGATCATTTGTCATTAACTTCATAAACGCACGCTATCTTGTGGCGTAATGGCCTGGCCGCTCCAATCTGTCACTCTCCGGGCTGTTCCTATACATGCTCTGACCGTTCTTTTGTCAGAAAGTGCCAAAGTGAAGCATTAAGAGTTTTTAAGATGCCAGAGAAAGGCTACGTGATCTCGCCCTCAAGCCTCAGGGAAATATTTTGCGTAAAATCAGTTCCGCGATGCTTTTACGTTTAAGATTGGGAAGGCCCTTTGATTTCGTTGGTCGGTCGGTCGGTCGGTTGGTTGGTTTCTTGGTTTGATTCCGCCTATGAGCTGAAAGGTCAAATGAGAAAGATAATTAAGTAATTTGGATACCGAAAGGCTTACTGTTCCAAAATTTAAGCAGTATGTGTTCCATTGGTGGAAAAGTGCACCGTTGTTCATATTTGTGTAAAAAGGAAACCTTCAGGTAAAACCGTACTACAGATACGTAATGTAATTGTTCATCTCTGTAGGGTCCGGCATTTAATCTTAGTGAACTTACACGAGACTTTTAGTCTGGTCTGCAGTGGAAAGGTCTGCGGGGGGTCTGACGTAAACAAGAGGAGGAGGGAACCTCGAACATTTTTGCAGATCAGCGAATTGGATTTTTTTTTTTAATAATAGTTCTCGTCCCTTACCCAGCAGGAAGGAGAAGGTTCAGTTGCTACACTTCTTGTCCAAATCTTCTCTCATTTTAATAATGCAGTTACCGGAGGCTGGAGAAATCACCATCTTCCGGAATTTTACATAAATAAATGATAGAACAATTCAGGTATTCTGATTTGGAAGGTAAATCTAAAAGGCACAAAAATGAGAGGAAATTCTAGGTTAAATGATCCCCAAATCCACAAGCTTTGCCTCCAGCCACTATCTTTCATATATTCCAGAAAACTGTCAATTCCTAACAGTTTAGAATGGGTAAGAGATCGCCTTCTTGATGTAATTGCGAAAATACTGTAAAATGAATAAATAGCATCAAATTAAATTTTCAATTTCAAATACGTTTTCTACTACGGAATTTTTTTCAGGCACTAAAATATTTTACTCTTTATTTGCTATTTATTTTTACAGTAATTAAATCGATCGATATTAATGTTCATTAATAATTATTTATTATAATTTAACCTGTATGTTGTCTGGAGATGATTAATATATCGAGAGGAGAGCTTTGTCTTTCATTCAGGAATATGCCTTACTTATTTCAGTCTTTAAAAAATCTCTCAGAAAGATTTTAAGGTTTTCTTCATGCGGGCCCTTCAGATTAAGCTTCTATTATCATATTTCATGTATTTTTTGCTATTTTGAATGTAGGTCTTTTAAATTTTTTTGTTACTGGCTATTGTCATCTAAATATTTAGATTATTTCTACTTTTTCTCCATGTGATATTGCAGTTAGATGGTTCTTAATCAGTTTATTTGGTCCATTACTGCTATGAAGAATATCTTCTTGGTTTCAACAAAACCTATTTGTCTAATTTTTAATTCAGAGTAGTTTATGAGAGGAGAGTATTTGCCACTGAAAGGATTAGTCACAGTAAAGACTTATCTGTCGATGTCCCGTCTTATTCTTCTCTGTGTTTTTATTCGGCTACTTTGTTGCCTTTTCTCATTAAATCTAAGATTTTTATACTTGGTTCTCTTAGGTTTCCTAGGCAAACAATCAAAATATTAAGAATGATAATTTTGATCTTTCTTTTCCAATTGAAATGTATATTCATCGTTTCCTTTTTCGGTTTGTTTTTGGCACTGTACAGAAATTTTAGGATAAGACTTTGGTGTTGACAGGTGATACCCTGACTTGTTTCTAGTATGTGTGGGAATGCCTTTGGGATTTGGCATTGGGTAATTTTTTTACAGGCTGTATTTATCACATCGAAGATGGCACATCTTATTCCAAGGTTAACTTTTCTTTGACTCAAAAGCCTTTTCAGCATCTGAGACAGTTCTATATTTTCAAATTTCCCTATTAATTTAATTATTACATGAATAATTCTTATTTATTGCAGTACCTCTCCCTCACTCCCCTTCCTTCTTCTTCAGTAAATAGATAGTATGTGCCCGTCGTGAATTATTCTTTTAATGTACAATGTTTCATTTTTAACTATAAATAATCTTAGCTGATAAAATGGAGCCTTGATTGCATAATATTTCTTTAAGATATTCTTCAAATAGGTATATGAAATACTTACTGAATTAACATTTTCACAAACTCGATTCTGTAGCACAAATCATAGGACCCAGTTTTGCTGTGCTTGGCAACCCTCCCAAAATTCAGTTAAGCTCTGTTTGACAAGACACATGGCAATCTAGCTGAACACAAATAAAGAGCAGTTTTTGCAAATTGCATACTTAGGCCTTATAAAGACACATTTAATATCAGTCCCCTTTAATACTCGTTTAAGGAAAAAGAATGGGAAATAAATTTAGATAACTAATATTAATCTTTTCCCCCCAACTCTGGAACTCATTTTCATGATAAATATCCTAAATACGTTATATTTATTATTTATTATTTTGATTAAAGCAGACTTACAGAAAAATAATTTCAAGACATCTACATATAGTCCTTAGTGGGACTAATGCTAATGGGAAGCCCACTCCTCTCAAATAACTGCCAGTTAAAAAGCAGAGAAATGGGTTTCATCGAAATCCAGGGGCCATTCACAGAGCTGCAGTGGAGCCAAGAACCATCTCATGCAGTAGCCCAGGGGCAAGAGCAACACGTACGGGTCTTGCCGGTGGCAAATGGGAACATCTAGTCCTTGATACCTGCCCCCGCCCCCCCACCGCCAAGAATATGTTATGCTTTGTTGCAGCTGTAAAGTTGAAGCTGCATTAAAATTTCCTGAGGTGTTTCCTAGTTACTGTGAACCCAATCAATAATAATAATAATAACTTTGTTTATTCAAGGCAGCCGTAAGAAGGAACTTTGAATGCATCTTATTTCTGTAATTCAAGTATATAGAGCTATTTCCGAACTGAATGAACATACCACGAGCAAAAATTTATTTGACAGTTGAGTATATTTAGAATATTAGGATGTCCCAGTAGAGGTGTCACCTTTAGGAAAATAAGTCCACGTGATAGATGATTTCATGACAAATGATTATGTCGATGGCAGTGCATGTCGGGATAAACCAAGCGAAATTATTTCTCATCTCTTTCTTCTTTATAGCATTCCTGTGGTGTTAGGGCTCATTTTGAGGGTATCTCGCTTCTACTTTTTATTTAGGAAAAGAAAAACTGATTGTCTAACTATTTGATCTAGAATACCATGTTAAAATTTTTAGCATTGCTAATAATCAGAGGAATCGATGGCAGTGCATGTCGGGATAAACCAAGCGAAATTATTTCTCATCTCTTTCTTCTTTATAGCATTCCTGTGGTGTTAGGGCTCATTTTGAGGGTATCTCGCTTCTACTTTTTATTTAGGAAAAGAAAAACTGATTGTCTAACTATTTGATCTAGAATATCATGTTAAAATTTTTAGCATTGCTAATAATCAAAGGAATGTAAATTTAAACAATATGAGGTTTTATATATATATTTATATATGAACATCTTTTAAAGTAGCCTAAACATTAAGGACAAGAATAGCTTAATGCCGGCAAGTTCCCAATAAAGCTAGTACTTTAGATGTGAATTCATATACCTCTTGGCAGACAATTTGGCGATCTATATTATAAACCATAGAAAAGTTTATACTCTGTCGTATATGTGTGCCACATCATCTTTATCCAATCATCTATCGAAGGGCACTTTGGTTTTTTCCCCTATCTTGGCCACTGTGAATAATGATGCTATGAACATCGGGGTGCGTATATCCTTACAGATAAATGTTTTTAATTTGGGGGGTAAATACCCAAAAGAAGGACGGCTGGGTCACATGGTAGTTCTACTCGTAGTTTTCCGAGGACCCTCCATACGTTTCCCTAGCAGCTGGACCAGGTTGCAGTCCCGGCAGCAGAGGATGAGGCTTCCTTTTTCTCTGCATCTTCTCCAGCACCCGTTATTCCTCGTCCTGTGGATGGCAGCCATTCTAACCAGTGTGACGTGGTGTCTCATTGTGGTTCTGATTCGCATTTCCCTAATAGCTAGTGAAGTTGAGCATCTTTTCGGATGTCTGTTGGCCATTTGCATGTCTTCTTGGGAGAAGTGTCTGTTCAGGTCCTCTGTCCATTTTTTAATTGGATTTTTTTTTTTTATCGTTGAGTCATATGAGATCCTTGCATATTTGGGAGATTAGCCCCTTATCAGAGGCAGAGGCGTTGTTTGCAAATATCTTCTCCCATTCAGATGGCTGCTTCTTTGTCTCGATGGTTTCTCTTGCTGTGCAGAAGCTTTTAGTTTGATATGTCCCATTCATTTATTTTTGCTTTTACTTCTCTTGCCTTCGAGGTCAAATCCATGAATTCCTTTCTAAGACCAAGAGGTCCATGAGTTTAGTTGTGAATGTGACCTTTATGCTAAGTCTTCTCAAATCCCTGCCTCTTTCTCCAGCGAAGGCATGTCCTGGGGCCATGCATAGGGGCGGAGGGCAGGTGAGCCCTGTGCCGGGGGCCCGCTGGAGTCCTGGGGTGATGGCGCATTAGTGGCATGGGCCACTGTGGCGGACGCTGCGATGTGCCACCCAGATTCCCACTTCAGGACTGAAGGGCTCACTCCCCCGGTTGCTAGGAGCGCTGTGGGTGGAGAGACTGCCACTGTCACCTCTCTGCAGAAGATGCTTCTGCTGGCAAGCAGCTCACCTGTAGGCACACTTTCTCTCGGGATGGCCTTTGTGCCGTCACTGGTCCACAGCGGATGTAAAATGCTGGTCTTCGCGACTCAGGACCGCTCGGCAGTGTCGTCCCGCGCACAGCGCCCCCTGGCGGCCGGGACTGCACCGGCACAGCCTTTCTGGAGGTGGAGCCCCTTGCCCCGCTTCCTCCTGACCGTCTTGCTGGGGAAACTCCGTCTCAGCATTTTCTTCCTGGGGAGCCTGATGAGTGACAGCCACACGCAGGGCGCGGAGCAGAGGATCTGTCCACCCGCAGTGGCCCACGCACACTGTTCCTCCTGGAACTGTTCCACCGGCCGGAGCTCTGTGACGTTGTCGCAAACACCGCTTGCTCGTGGACTTTTCCTCCGTGGGCTCCCCAGGATTTTGGAAAAGCGTGGTGCATGTCCACCCCGGTTTACTTGGAGGCCAGCAGACACCGTAGACGGCGACGGTAGATCCCATCGCACACGTGAAGAGTTTCTTGGTCACTCTGTCCTTGCGGATTTTCCTTATTTGGAATGCTGTGCACTTAATGTCACTTGGCGATCTGCCGATCGTCCGGTCGCCCCTCTGCCGCGAAGTCTGGCCGTCTCGCTGAGTCGGTGCATTTTCTAAGCATAGATATTCCATCGCTTAGGTGTATATGCATCACAATAGCTCAGACCTGGCTTCAGAGGAGACTCTAAGAAACGTTTTCTGGTTCGGCTCAGATTAAGCTCGTTCGCGGCCGGCACAGTGGCTTCGGCCTTGCAGAAGTGCCATCATGTTGGAGGCAGAACCGGGCCGTTGGGACGGTCTGTCAGGCAAAGGGTCTCGGATCCGCTCAAAAATTTATCTCCCAGTCTCTGTCGCTGTCTCTCCTCTCACCTTCGTGTCTTTTCTTTTCAAAATATTGTATTTTTATTATATAAGTTCCTGTGCACCATCAAGATTTTTTAAACACACACACACACACACACACACACAGGCACACGCGCGCGCGTGCACGAATCACCTGCGCTACCACAACACAGAGACAGCTATTGTCATATTCTTCCAGAGACTTTTCTATCCGTGGCTCCACGTGTTTATGTGTCATGCCTCAAGCAGTCGGGGGCACAGTCACCCTCATTCACCCTCACCGATCTGACCGGTGGAAAGTGATGTGTTGTCACGCTGTCTCGTATTTCTTCTTTTACGAACGCAATGACACGTGGCTTAGAGCGTGTTTGTTGATATTCGTTCCCTCTGCCCGAGAGGCTCCCAGGACCCAGGCGGGCGACGTGCTGGCTGTCCACCCCACAGCTGTGACGTGGGACGACTTTGTTTTCTCTGTTTCACTGACTCTGGGAATTTCAGCAGCTGGACAAAGGTTTCAGGGCCAGTATGAGACAGGCCGCCTGTTGCCACCTGCGAAGAGGAAATAATGCGTCTGGGAAACGGCCTAGAAAACTGAAACCAGCGAAGACGGACGGGGTTTGGGTGGGCAAGGCGGCCGTCCAGCGCAAGCGGGGAGAGGCCCAGGCTGCGTGTCCCGCGGGAGCACGCGCCCTTCCTGCCAGCCCGGGGGTCTCCCTCCCGCTGGGTGCCTTCTGCCTGCGCGGCTGGTGTTCCCTCGTGTCCCTGGGAGACGTCTCTCCCCCTCGCTGTGACCTCGTGACACAGAAATGGAAGGTGCTGTGTATGTGACCACGCTATGTTTTAGATGTGTATGTTTCTCGTTCATTAACAACTGAAATTCCCCGCTCAACTCACCGTTACCCAAACACGGCTCGTGAAGGCGGAAGATCTCTGAGGAGGCAGCCTCGCCTTCCACCTCCTTTCAAGAAGCTGAGCCGCAGGGAATGCGGAGGCCGAGGTGCCAGGACCCACGCGGGGGCCGGGGCGGGGCCTGCCGGTGGCGGGGCCGGCTGGTGGCGGGGCCTGCCCTCCGCCTGCTACGCTGGCCCTTCACGCACATAGACACCATCCGGGCTCGTTGTAGGGAGGTCTCCAGATTAAAATAACCATCACGAATAAAAAAGAGACGAGAATTATGAAGAAATAACTTGACGTTTGAGCATGCGGGAGACCTTTAGAGCTAAAGGTCATGCTTACTTCACGCACATGTGAAGCGAGATTGTTGGATGGGACTGTGCCTCTTACTCAGGGTGGCCGAGATGAAAGATTTAAACGACCTTTAGAAAAGATTGCTTTCCCAAACTCACAGAAAACATTCGTCAAACGGCTGTTGCTCTTACTTTAGTAAACTATAGTTATTAACAACAAAAAAAGAGCAAATAGTTTGCATATTGGAAAGATTATAAATCAATGGGTAGCAAATAAATACCACACAGTATATATTTATCTTTCAGCTGCTACCCAGCCTCATTCCCATTTCCAGTCAACACCCTGATTTTTCTGGAAAGGATACAAATTTCTCTTATTCTAAGTGCTACCTTTCACATTTCCCATTGCCTTTCACAGGGGAAAAATCACGTCGCTACTCACCAAACACATACATTTCCATAAAACTAAACAAGTTTCAACAGAAGCGCTGCTCACGGCGGTGCTCTCGTTCTGCGATAGTTCTGCTTCATTCCATCGGAGTCTGTTCGCTAAGGAAATCGCTCCCTCGCCTCTGCAGCCAGAGGCCTGAAAAGGAGACGTTATCTGTAGCTAAAAAATACGCATCTACGTCGGTGCGATTCGCGCGTGGGCGAACTGACCTCGGAAATGGCCGAGCTACTGGACAGAGGCCCGCGGGATGAGGGGACTGACTCTGGGACACGAGGATGGGACTCTTATCGCCCGCGGGCACCCTGCCTGCCTCCAGGTGCTGCAGGCTCCCCACCCCGGGGTGCGGCCGGAGGTGCTGCTTTCCCAGGGCAGCGGGGCGCGTCTCGGGGGGCAGCCGTCCTGGGGGACGTGCTGGAGCACGCTGCATCCAGCGGCTGAGCAGGCCCGTTCCCGACGGTTCTTGACGGCCCGGTACGTGAGCCGGTAGATCCCCCAGGTGCTCGGCTGTCTCACGGGGTGAAAATGTACACGTGTAAGTTATGATTTTGTCTACTGCGTTCCATTTGATTATTAAAGGGTTTTCCAAGGATCTTAGTCATGGCTGGAAATTATCCATGGAGAGTGGGCGCAAACGATCCCTCTGGGTTCCTTGCTTACCTCGGGGAGTTCTGGATCGGAATGCAGCTCTGTGATGCTGACAGTTCACACTCCTGAGGGCTCACTTCTGGGAGAGGTGAGAGCTCTGTCCTGGGCACAGGGGTCACCTCCATATGGAGTGACGGTGATGCCGCACGGGACGCTCATCACGGGCGGTTCGAAGACACTGTCTTCTGCTTCTCAAGCCCAATGGACATGCTCTAGGGAGCGAAGGGCATGAGCCTTTGGCACCAGACGGGGACCGGTTGACGGCCTGAAGGACACATGCCCGATGCCACCATCAGGCTCTGAATGGATTACAGGTCCGCACGAGGCACCTGACTATCAGGTGTCCGTGATCCTGCGAGGCTTAGGGCACTAGGGAGTTACAGAGGAGAAGGACGCGTCGCTTTGCCTAGGCAGATGGAGTAGCTAGACCTGAATGTCGCTTCGGAACGAAGTTCAGACATGGCACACACCTCGATTTCCGCCGCACAGAGCACTGTGATCGAACTTGCTCATCTGGGTTGCGAGGTGAAAAGTACTTGTGAAATCTGAACGTCATCGTGCGAGCGAAGATGGTCAGACACCAGATCCAGCGCTTCCTAGTTCATAATCTTGGTCACTTTAGGTCTCTCCTACACCACGCGGACACATCTGTTCATGAGGGCCGTGTGCTCACCTCCTTCCTACAGCCTTTCTGGGAAAGCCGCACGATGTGGGGGTCATGCTCCAAGAGGGAAGTCCCGGCTTTGTGACATTTAGGGGCTCCTTGCAGTGCCTGCTGGGAAATGAGAACGACCCCCAAACCCGTTCTGCTGATTTTACGGAGGTCCTGATGGCAATTGATGGAAAATGCAGGTAAAAATGCCCTGAAAACTGAATACTGTGTAAACATGAGAACTTATTTATCTGCATTCGTAGAAGGACACCTAGCTCTGCTTTTCTCAAATGCCCTGTCAGGATTAAAAGGAAACTAAACTAGTTATTAGTTAAAGAGGGCCGGACATGAAAGGGTCTCCATCCCTCTGTTCTATCTGACAATATGAGCATGTCACGATACTTTAGTTTTTAGGTGA
The DNA here is from genome assembly GCF_000325575.1 of Pteropus alecto. Lineage (NCBI taxonomy): Eukaryota > Metazoa > Chordata > Mammalia > Chiroptera > Pteropodidae > Pteropus > Pteropus alecto. The sequence goes on along the minus strand of NW_006440645.1, from coordinate 2,067,780 downwards.
CTTTGTAATCAGTCCTGGCAACTAATTATGGAAAGAATTAGAAAGTCAAAGCTTTGTCAAGTTGCCTCAAGAACAGACACTCTGGTCCCCTCCTCTTCCTCCTGTGCACGGAGAAGCCCGTCTCTCGCGGGTTTGGGCAGGAATTAGGAAGTTTCTGGTTTGGGGAAATTGCACCAAGAGACCGCAGACCAGGCACAGTAGGCGCAGCGGAACACAAGCCGGCAGGACCATGCCCCAGACGGAGACCGCGCGCGCCCACTGCGTGGACGGGACTCCACCCAGACCCCCACGCCTTCGACTGCGTCCCTTGGCACAATGTTGCTGGTGGATCAAAGTCACTCAGCAGAGGACATCCCGGAGGAGCCATGTCACGCACAGTGCCCGCCATCGGGAGCGCTCGACCAAGTGGCCGGGTCCCCCGAGCACACGAGCCCCACGCGCACAGCCTCCAGCGTCACCGTCGTCATCTCTTAAATAGGAAGAAGTCAAAAGCGAGGATTAAACGTGTGAGCGACGCCTCCCACGTGCGTTTTAGAGAACAAAGCTCGAGACATTTAATAAAAACTTCTTAGGAACCCCAGAAAAAGAAGGCGGAGAACAGGAGGAGGATCCAGCCCATTTAGAAAAACGTTCAAACATGGCACAACATCTCATTTTCCCATCCGGGGGTTCGCGGTCTGTGCCATGCCGTCTCGCCACATGGTTCCACGGATGTGCCAAGGTCGTTCATTAACGGCGTGTGGCCCTCTGCTCAGTCGGGGCTGACGTGGGCCGCAAAGCGGTGGCCTCAGCCCTTGGGTGGGGACGAGCCTCCTGCAGGGTCTGGCCCTCTGTCAGGGCGCTGTGGCGGCCCCAGGAGGCGAGCAGCTTTCCCTCTGGGCATTTTCTCTGTGCCCGGCCCAGGGGCGGCCGTCGGGGACCCCCCGCGAGCGGCTCACCGTCACTGTGTGTGCGACACGGGGCCCTGGATGGCCTGAGCTTCCAGCCGCCTCCTCGCCGGGGGTCTCACGGTCTCCCCCGCCCAGTCCCCGTCACAGCATCACAGCACCTGGCGGGGTCCCGGGGAAGAGCTCGGGCGCACGGACCCCCTCGTCCGGGTTGGGTCGGAACCGCTTCCGTCCACCGTGACGCCACTGGCCCTTGCCAGCCACACCGCGTGACGCAGCCGGTCACTCCTGTCGCCTTGGACGTGCAGGCAGGAAGGTCTTTTCCTTCTTGACTTCGGAACAGACTTTCCATCGAGACTGGGCCTGCACTGGCCGCCAGGAGACTCAGAAACACTGTTGCCTGCGAGACAAAACCCACAGGCTTTCGGCAACAGCGTGTTAAAAAGTAAACGCGTGTGTTTCTGTCACGACGGAACAGTCAGGCGACTGTTTAGGGCTCTTCACAAAGGAACAGTGGTGGTTGTCTGTGACCTTGGGAATCACGTGATGTGGCGTCCCGGGGCATCCGAGGCCTGCCCGTTGGGTCAGTGTCTGTGTCCTGCCTTGGCCAACAGCACTTTCCAACTCTGCTCCCCAGGAGTTCAGTTCACCAGGAAGGGGGTTCGCCTGTCTACCATCTGTCACTTTTCGCCGCTTGTCTTTAAAACAATGGCCATAAGAGTGACCTTTTACTGAGGACTCGCTAAGTGTCAGGAGCGCTTCTGGGTGCTTTATTGACATCCACGCCTTTTCTCTTGACAACAGTCTTTGGGACAGGTGCCATTTAATCCCTTTACAAGTGAGGAGATCGGCTATGACTTGTCTCGGGGCCCAGAGCCACCAGGTGGCTGGGCTCAGATTCAAGCCTGAGCAGCCTGACCCTGGAGCATGTGAGCACAGCAAGGAAGCCTTTTATTGGTCAATAATTTTGGAAACGTGTTCATTTTTCTAAACAATCAAAAGCAGAGACACCATGGGAATTCAAACGTAAACACTATTTTTTAGGACCTTCTCACATAAAGAGTAAACAAAATGTATTTCCCTATCCTCATGATATTTTATGCTTCACATTTTACTTCAAACCTTTCTGAGAACCGAGGGTCTCCTCTACATGTACTAGTGGCAGTCTTACCGTGTATTGCTAAATGCAGTTTGGAACAGAAGGGAGAGATAATTATTCTCTCTGACTGGATATTGATGACTTTAAGGGAGAAATATTTAATTATTTTTGGTGTGAGATTAGTACACTGGTTAACTTTCAAAGAGTGCTTAGCTTTAGGAATTCATACTAAAATATCTTCAGAGGAAATAATATCATTCAGGAATTTGCTTCAAAACAAAATTTGCTTCTAAATAGCGGATGAGGGTATAGGTAAAAATGATTGCCATGAATCGATCATTGTGAAGGAGGGCGAGGGGAGCGTGGAGGTCATTTTAAAATTCTATTTGCAATTTCCCGTAATAATGAGCAAAAAAGAAAAAGAAATAGTTCCATCAAAGAAAATCATTATAACAGAATAATATAGTTTACTTCAAGGAACTGTGATAGGCTTCTCTGCCTAATTTGTCCTAGACAGTGGCAATACAGGACAGGCGAGACACACAGGTTCCCTGCAATGCAATTACATTCTAGGACGAGGGAAGGTAGCACTGGATGATATTTCAAAGCCACATAGTACGGCTCATGACTTTGGGAAGTAACGGACTGCTAAAGGATTGGCACACACCCAGAGTTTATTCTCAGAAATCCCATGAGGATCGGGTTACCGTTGCCTTGTATTTTAGAATAGTTGGCAACAAAGGAAAACGCTCACTGAAAATTTTCAAGTACGAGAAAGCACTTTTAAATTTTGTAATCGAAAGTCCATTTTAATTTTTTAAAAAGTTTAAAGGCCACACACCAAAATGAGGAACTTCGTTATCGTGGGGCGGGCAGTGAGAATTATTTTTTAATATTACTTTTAGTTTTTAAAGAATATATCTTTAACCAGTATTATTTTCATAATAAAATTATACATTTATAAATACTAATACACTTTTATTTACAGTGAGATTTTTAATGACGTGTTTATGATGTAAAGCACAAACAGCATAAGTTCATATTGGAGGAACTGTAAGTTTTTTATGCATGGAGAAGGGAAAGAAGGCACTGGAAGTGGCTAAAACATGTTAAGCTACAATTTATAATTTCACGGGAGTAGCTACTATGGTAGTTGGTCTTCCACCCCAGGGGTCCCAACCTGGGGCCGTCTGTGGACAGGTGTATGGTAGTTGGTCTTCCACCCCAGGGGTCCCAACCCGGGGCCGTGGACAGGTGCCGGTCTGTGGCCTGTTAGGAACCAGGCTGCACAGCAGGAGGTAGGTGAGCAAGCAAAGCGTCGTCTGCGTCTGCAGCCACTGCCCAGCGCCAGCATCGCCGCCTCAGCTCCGCCTCAGATCCTCGGGCGTTAGATGCTCGTGGGAGCCCTGGTCCCTGCTGCCACACAGGTTGGGGACCGCTGCTCCACATGCGTTGGGATTTTATTCGATTAAACTTGGAATTCTTGCCGTCTGGCTGCAGGAGCCTAGAGATTTGCTGTCTCTTGAACTGGACTGTTACACATAATCGAGTCAGATTAAGAAAGAGGAAAAACGGCTGCGGTTTTCTGGTTGAAATTTTATAATCTTTAAGCAAAGGAAGAATGCATTTGAGGCATAGAATATAAAGACTGACAGAATGAATTTATCAGTGTCATACGCATGTTGATTTATGAGTTCTACAAAAGTGTGTCCGAAGGTAATTTCTTAAAACAGCAAATAACATGAAATAAGTGATGACCTTTATAAAAAGTGAAAATTCGAATCCATCTCTTTCATCTGTAGTCGTAACACTCATTTGTGAAATATACGTTTTCTCGTGTATTTGTGTATTTGGAGTGCGAGGCAGCACGGGCGGGTCGGCCGGCAAGCCGGGTTAACCGCCGTGATCACTGATACTTGGCTCTTCCTGTCTGAGGTCTGTCGTCTTTCCATCATTTTTGGAAACGTGTTTTCAAACGTGATTTCTTTAAATGTTTTCTTCTTCCTCTTCCCCCTTCTCTTTCTGAGAATGCCAATACCTGGTCGCGGGGCTTCTGCTCCTCTTCACTCTCGCTCAGCTTTTAGCTACACGATACCGAGTTCCCGTGTCTGCATTATTTTGCTCTTTTCGCCAAGGAGAGTTTACTGCTCGGATCGGACAACTCGGTTAATCATTCTGCAGTTTGAGTATCAGTTTTACTATTAATCCTACTCTCGCGTGCTTCGCTTAAATTTATTCTCCTACCATGTCCTGTTTTTTAAGTGCTCGAGTAGAAATTTGGAAAGCAGCACTGCATTTTCCTTTTCTGAGTAAAGGAGACCATGCGATAGAGTTTGAGGCGTAAGCGCTAACGTCAGCGGCCGTCGATTGCGTCTTCTTGTAAAAGAAGAAAAAACGCAAGACAGATGGGCACGGATGTCAGCTCCTGTCCCTGGCGTGCTTGGCAAAGGGATAATTAAAACCTACAACATCTTCTTTTTTCTCAATCTATTTTCTTTTCTCCCAAGGCCACCTAAATGGCCCACTAAATCAGTCCGCTCTGGGGGCGAAACATTTTCTTCTGCAGCATAGATATTCTTGCACTTGCTTGGGAAAGTTACGGAGCATCTACCCATTGTGGTGTTCGGCAGGGCCCGGCTGCCTCGAACAGAAGCAGCGAGCCTCACAGCCAGAGATCTGTGTCCTGTTGGGTTTTGCCTTGTGGTTACGAGGGGGAAGGGAGAGACAGGTGTGCAGGTAACAGTTCTGCAAGGCACACTACGCCCTAGCAGAGGGCCCAGCTCCTCGCTTTAGTCAATCCCACTGCGTCCCGAGCGGACGTCCCTAACATGTTTACGCTGCCTTCATCTTCTGCACCCCGCCAGTTTTATAGCATTGTTTGCCAGCTTTATGTCTGGCTTCAGGTATTCAGTTCAAAAATAGCATCATCTACAAGTGCCTTCTGTTTTCAAAAAGTATCAAGCCAAGTTCTACAAATAGCTGTAGGCCTGATAAAATTATAAGGAAGGACAGAAAATGCTAAATTATAGGTTACTATATTGACATCCATAAGTTTTCGTCATGAAACATTATCCCCGCTGATGTGTAATCAAACGCATCAGGATCCTAGAAATATTAGATACCTTTATTTAAAATGAATTGAGGATTACATTTTTTTTAAACAAAATTATATTATAATGATTTGACCATAGAGATTATACGATTGGTCCTGGGATTTTAATTTCCATGCTGCCACTAACCCTGTTAGCCAAATCAAGTAGGTTTTATGTAGATCATCCAAAAAACTACATGTGGAGCAAGATAATATTTTGCATAATTCTCAATTCCAACTAGGTAGACAGACGATAGATACGCAGACAGAGTTAAGCCGGCTAGTCCGTCATTGTTTGCGAAGCCTCAGTTATGTGTTAGGACTGGAATAAGGGGGACAAAGTCTGTGAAGAATGCAATTCTAGTGCCTGGCAGAAATACGAAGGGAAAAGCTGTTGAATGGTTTTGGTTGGTGACTTTTCATAAATGCCATTCAGTGGTGTCTCCTCGTTGTCGTTCTGCTCTAAGAACCTTCATCGGTGTCACCTACCAAACAAACATGTCACACCCTTACTGCCGGTCAGACGTCACTCCGAGACGCATTACCCTCAGCGCCCTGCCAGCCCTCCCCTGCCGCAGTGGTGAAGCCCGCCAGCCTTCGGAGCGTCTGTGATGTCGTTTCGTATTTTCATAACTGAAAACGGTGCTGCTTTTGTGCTTCGTGTTTTCTCACTGAAAGGAAAGGTATCTCTCTGAAAATACTCCCGTCGCAGAGTGATAAACGTTTTCTGTAGGTAGAGACATGGCCCTGAAGAGGTGTTTTTATTGACACGGTTATGTAAGGAATTTCACCCAAAGAGCAGTTGGATGAATCTCATGTGATAAGCGCCTTCTCTGCTTCCACGCACGAAAGACGTAACAAGACTTCTCAATACAAGACTAGCACGTGTGATGAAGGCAGCGCAGAGGCTCACTCCTCTGCCAGCCTCATGACACGCGGGAAACGAGTCTAAATCGTCCATACCCTGATTAAGGTATGGTCTGTAACAGGGGGTCTCAGGAGGTAAAAGTGATGCCGAAAGATCGTCGTTGGGAGGTTGGCTGTGCGTCTGGGAGAGCCAGCAGCCTCGTCCGAAAAGCTAAATATCATTTCCCACAAGGAAGACAGTGTAAAAGGTTGAAAAAGCCATAAAATATTGATAAAAATACATACAAACTCCTTAATAGAATCAGACTATAAACAGAGTTGAGAGACAATGTCAAACTGGAGGAAAATATTTGGAAATAAATGAGGGAGACCTCATTTACAAGATAAGTTAAAAGCTCTTACAGATGTATTTTTAAAAGGCTGTATCAAAGCAATTAAAACATGCATAAATAACATGACCAGATTTTGTAGGAAAAAATTAAAGCGATTGGCTTTTTAGATGAAAGTAAAGACATTCAAGTTTATGCATAATATATGTGTTAATTAATCTTAAATTAAAAAAAAAAAAACTTTAAAAATACTTTTTCACCCATTAGAATGACAAAATGTTTAGTACCCAAGACAGAATCCTGTACCCAAGACAGAATCCTGTACCCACCAGGGGCGTCCCCGGCAGCCTCGAGGTCCCTCCAGCCAGGTGGAAGAGGCGGTTATTGCCCAGGAGATCCTGGGGTGGGCGGGGGGCGGCGAGGGGGCATCACGGGTCTGAGGCTAAGTTTGCCAGCTCAGTGTCCTCTCGCCTGTGGAAGCCTAAGAAACACCAGGGGGCACAAGGATGGAGACTTTTCCAGTAAATGGGGACAAGAGCAGATTATCTGTGACCGTCACTGTATAAATGTGTTTGCACAACTGGTAAAGTGACTCCCACGGGCGTGGATAGGACTGAGTCAGAGCGTTGAGTTACATTTTCGGATTAGAAACCAGTTTTGATCCTGTTCTGACTCTGGCATTTTGTTGCTTCAAGACTCATGAGCACTTAGCTTTCCCTGTTTCTGTTCATAGCCAGTTCATCCATCCGTCCATCCAGGCTTTTGATCATGAGGGCTTTCAGACAACAGACACTTAATTCGTGCTCACAATGGCGAGAGACGGTTTCCACACTCACGGCGTGGTGTTCGTGAGCAACCGCACGCACCACCACCACGTTTTCGTGTGCACAATGGAGTTTCACGCAGAATGGAGGAGTTGTATGGAGTTAAGAGTCTAATGATCTGGGCAGAGTCGGGGGGGCCTCCCACAAAGGTGTGAACTGCGTCATGCAAGGAGATCACTCACGCCCAGCGGGGGGGCACCCCAGGCAGAGGCCCCCGCGGTGCCCGAGCGATCTGTCAGGAAGCACAGGGGACCTTAGGCTACCTGGGTCTCGAAAAGGGTGGATGTGGCTGCTGGGGGGTGGAGTTGGATGGATGTTCAGGACACGTAGTGAAAAGGTCCTTATGTCACAGCACGGAGTTCGTTCTGGGAAGCAACTGAGAAAGTGTGAACAAAGGAGTAGCAGGATTGTATCCGTGTCGATGCGAATCATGTCGGCGACGCGTTTTAATTATAAATGTGAGTCACTGCAGTGAGCACGCACCTGCATTCTTCAATCCGGGTGGCCGTCCCTTTCCTTCCCGAGCTCGCTCCCTGCCTTACCTAGTTCTTCCTTCAGTACCCAGTTTAGTCCAATATGAAGCTGTCTCATCGGTCTTCAGAAGTAAGATGGAAACTGTTCGAGAGGGTGGCTAGGACGGCATGTTAAGACGCCCCCGTGTGACAGCCAGTGTCCTGTTTCCAGTGAAGAATCAACCGCGCCCTTTAAGCTAGACGGTCTAAAAATACATCTGGAATCGGCTGTTTGAGAAACATGTCTGGAAAAGCCGTTCTCCACAGAAGGATGTTCTCCATCGTTCCAGTGGGGCACGTCATTTCTAGGAGATCATCAAATAAGAGTCCAAGTCCCCCCCGCCTCTGGGCAAGCCTTTGTTCCTCTTACAGCTCCTCTCCTCGCTAATGAGCTACCCGCAGCCCCCCCAGCACTGCCTCCCCCAGCACCCCCCCACCCCGCCCCGGATACCTGCAGAGAGAAAGACAGCTGGTTCCCTCTCTTCTTCCTGGACAGAGGAAAGGGACCTCTGGGCGTTGGCGAGTGTCAGCACCTCCCCCAAGCTGCAGGCCCACAGACAAGGAGGGGCACAGGGTCTTCCTGCCCCCACCGACCCTCCCCGCTGCTGCCACTCAGGCCAGACGGGGCACAATTCCTCGTTTTCATCTTACCTTCCGTCCCTCCTTCCTGCCTCCTCCATCCCTCTTCCCTCCCTCCCTGCCTTTCCTCCTCCCTCCTCCATCCTTCCATCCTCCCTCCTCCCTCCCTCCTCCCTCCCTTCCCTTCTATTTTTTATGCGCAAAGTTAGTAAACAGTTAGTTTGCATTTACATTTAAATGTGTGAATTTACATTTACATTCCAAATTAGAAAATTGTAATATAATTCTGTTTTCGATCACATCTTACAAGTACAGTGTGTCTCAAATGGTATACGACTCAGACGGGAGGTATAAATTTTAAAAAAATTATATAGGGAGAGACAAGAGAATAATGCATGAGAAATAAAGAAATGGTCTATTCGTCCCCCGGGCGGCACGGTGAATCCAATTTTCTCCATAATTCATTTTAGGGGAATCCAAACTTTATGAATTATGAACACATTCAGTAATAAGGGACTGACACATTAGTTTACTATCACAAATCAGTTATTTTTTTCTTATTTTTAAAAATACGCATGACCGCAGCTGGGTCAAAGGGCTGTGATCATCATCCTGAGACTTTCTCCTCTGCCAGGTCTTTAGCTCCCTTTGTACTGTATGTATCAGCCTAAGTCTTAGATTTCATGACGATTAGGTAAGAAATATGCCCCGATATGCAGACTGCATACGTGGTATTTAAATATTTATATAAATCGTAATGTTTGCTGTTGTTTGAAGAGAATGTTGGTTTTTAAAAGACAGCGTTTAGCTTGAAGACGGCAGCAGGAAGCCACGAGGAAATCGACGCTGGTCGAAGGCGCACTGTGCGCCAGGCTCGGTGGGGACCATCCCTGCTTCACCCTGACGCAGACGCCCAGCGGCTGAAGACAGGTTCTGAGACTTGCCCTCGTCTGCACAAAAGCGAAGTCTTGGAGCTTTGAATAAAGTTCAGACCTGCCCGGCTTCAAATCCGTGCCCTTGGCAGAATATTACATAAACGTTTTGAAGACTAAGGACGCTATTGAGTGAATTAAACGTTTCATGTCAAATTCAGATAACGTGCAAACTCCCAGAGCTCGTTTCTAAAGCAAGCTTATACTGAAGTATGATTTACTGCGCTGAGGCGCCGTTTCTCGAAGCTACGGTTTGTCTCATTTGTGCCTCTCCACCCTGCGGAGGCTGCAGACGGGTGAGAGGCCTAGAAGCCTCTGACCCAGAAGTCTCGAAGGTTCCCAGTCTGGCAAAGGAAAGAGAACAGGGTAACACTGTGAACCTTTATGGCTGGTGGGGCCAGTGCCAGGACAGCCCGTGCCACCTCCCACGTCCTGAGACACTTGATATTTGACTTATAGACGGCTATGTGATAAGTCACACGTTTTAACTAACGGATGATTTCAGCTGGGAGCTAAGAGATTTGGGTGCGTGGTTTTCAGAACAGAATTCCACTCAGCGATTCGAATATTGCCTCATGTACTTTTGCTGAAAGTCGATGCACTTCCTACTCTAAAGCCTCCATATGTAAAACTGAAAAGGGACTCTTTGAAGTCTACCTTTTTGCCTCAGAAAAACGAAAGACGCTTCTGTTTAGAATTCCCACCTAATAATAGGTTCCACAGAAAGTTCAAGGTCATTCTGTAGGCCTTTGTCAGCCTTGACACTGTCGACGAGTCGGGTCGTGGGGGCCTGGCCTGTGCAACGTGGGGTTCACGACCGCATCCTGGGTCCTGCTCCTGATGCGAGCAGCGCCTCCCCCTTAAGTTCAACAATCAAAAATGTTTCCGGGCAACGTCACAAACCTCCTGAGGGACAACGCGTTTGGGAACCGCTGCCACGTGCCCCTTAAACTTTATTTCTATTCGGTGTGGGGTAGGAAAAGGAAGGTGGTCTTGAAGATACAGAAGGAGGGGAGATAAGAAAGAAACTGAGATAAGTGATTAAAATTCGATGCGAGACATACCGGAAGTGAAACCATTCCAAACGTTTGTCACGGGTAAGTGGGCGAACCCATGGGACATGTCCATGCGACCGACAGCTAGCAGCAGATTGGAGCAACCTGCCAAGCGATGCGCGCACATTCGGCGTTTCGAATGGGTTTCAGAGACGCCGCGCTTCATGAAAGACCATCCGCTCTACGATTCTCTTTATATCAAGCTCTAGGAGAGATAGGCTCTGTGGTGACAGGAAGCAGCTCGTGGATGCCTTGTTCCTGTCATTGTGTTCAGGGTCCTCCTCGATCCAGGACGACTTCATCTCAAGGTCCTTAGTTATACCAGCAAAGACCCTTTCTCCAAGCATGGTCACATTCACCGGCTCCAGGGGACAATTCAACCCACCACAAGGACATCCAGAGCCCACAGTGTCGGCTCAGGACTTGGTGGCGACTATTATGTTCACGGTGTTACTTTTATGATTTCATAAGGGCTAAAAAAACGACATCCGTAATAATTGTTCGAATGCCCTAAATTTCAGGGAATTCTACTCCTGTAGACATAATGATGCATCAAGACGATCATTTCCGAAATTAATGACAGCCCTACGGTGACGTAGCCCTTTTTCCGATACTGTGACGACGTCCCCGCTCTGTCTCCTTCTCGTCGTCCACGTGGCCTCGCGTTCTCCCAGCAGGGCCATCACGGGCGCATAGTCGTCGTTTTTATTTTATCTGTTATTTTGACAACAAATCTTTGTCGAACAGTTACGATGATAACAGTGAATTGGAGGGTGATACCAGTGTACGATTCGATAACCTAGGAATTTACTCAAGTTCCCTCGATCGGAAGGGGGCCCCTCTGTTTGGGTCTTTGTTGTCATGATCTTATTTGCTCCCCCCCATCATCTCCATGTGACTTATTGGGGTCTATTCCATTAAAAGGATGTGGGCCACATGCACACATGTGGAGGGAGATGCAGCTGGAAAGGACCAGTCCTCAAATAGGTCGGCTTTGGAACTCCTCCGTGACCAAGTGAAGTAATCACTGTTTACAACCTTGACCCCTGGGACAAGTAATATAACACATGTCATCTCACCCGTGCAAGTTAACGGGTTATTGTTCTTTTAATAGCTAGATAAATTCATTGGAAGGGAATGGATTTGCATGACACATAGGAAATAATGGTAACTTGAACTTAAGATTCAGGCGTAAAAGATGAGAAAGTGTCGCCTTAGGCAGTGGGAGGGGCATCTCACTGCTGTCCTGTGCCAGGCCTGTGAAGACACCTGCACGGTCATCATGAAGTCCTGTGTCAACATAGCTTTTAGATACATTCTCCGCAATTCCACAGAGCTGTAATTACCCGAGATCGATCAAGACTAGATTATTGTACTCCTAATTAGTTTGAATTTCGCAAAGGTGTTTAGCAGACCTAGGAGGAAATAGGAAAGCAGAAGCTTATGACTAAGGACCTGTGTCTTATGGGTCAGAAGCTCTAGTCGGGGACACTGGGTAGGTGTGTCCCCCCCCACCCCCCGCCCTGCCAGCCGGCCGCCGGTGAGGCTGGCTGTGGAGAGAGCGTCCGCAGGTGCACAGATGTGTGATTCCTACAATAAACTTTCAATGATGAGATACTTTTTAAGTTGACAGAAGAAAACATGTGAAATATTCTGTAACGAAAAATTTAAAACTGAAGATGACGAGTAATATATGTGAATCGTCTGATATTTAGGTGGATTCCGATTTTTATTATCATCGGTAAACAACAATGCACCCACTTTGCCCCTTTATTTCCGATAGTGTGTCCCCTGTCAGGTGATTTCCCGTTGCTTGCTTCATTGTGTCAGAGCTTCCAGGAAAAAATCGCGATGAAAAGCAGAACTAAACCTCAACCCTGTTTACTGATAGTGAAAGTCCTCTGTTGTCGGCACGTGGGAACATATGTGCGGTGGTAAGTTCAGGGGTGACATGAGCTGAGCAGCTTTTTCTAATCTTCCAGGTTCCACAAGCGCTCGGGGCGCGGCTTTGAAGGCGTTTCGCTGCGCCGTCCCTGGCCGTCTCCGGGTGTTCTCGGGTGACGAGGCCCAGGAGGGTGAAACGGGGGGCGGGAACCAGCCCCCCGCCCCCTTCCCCGGGCTGTGCGCTCATTCTGACTGCGGCCTTGCCGCCGGGTGCATTGATGGCGAGAAGGAAACGCATTCGGTTCTTGGAGTGCGAGCCAAAGAGCAGGTGCCAAGCGCGGGCACTGTAGCCTCGGGGACGAAGAGCCGCAGGGACGATGGTGCGCGCCGCCGCCTCGCCCCGCTCAGCGTCCGCGGCGGAGGGACGTGCGCGTTCGTTTCTGGAGAGAACCGTTGAGTGTCGCGTCGCTGCCGTTCCGTCTTTATTAACAGTGACCGGGCGCGACCCTTAGTGGGCACTGTTTCTGTTAGTCTCTGTCCTCAGGAAAAAAAAATTCAACAAAAGAATAAAATCTCGGGAGAATATTTTGAGGCTATCATGTTATAATACCATGTTTTCTTAAAGATTTTTGTGAATTCTTTTAAACCAACTCGAGCGCGTCGTAATCCTAATACCCTATGTGGCTATTGTTCGAACTTCTGTTTGTTCATAATTTCTAATGCTCTATATTTCCCGTTCTGTTTATAAAATTATCAACGGAGTTATATCATCTGGAAGAGACCTTAGAGATCTCGGGCCTGTCCGCGTGACTGGCCGACGCGCACGGTGTCCGTCCCTCCCTGTCCTGGTGCCCTGGGACTTTCCTTCTCTCTAAACATCTTTCCCTTTTTTACGTCCTCATTTTGCCATTCACATCGATAATCCCTTGGCTTCTGAAAACTTCTGAGACCTGGAAATTATTTTCTCTATTCTCTTCTTCAGCAAATCACAAAATTCCACGCATATTCATTTTATTTATTGTTTCCTATTTAACATTTGTGAAACATTCACTGGGCGCTGGGAGAGAAGCTGGCGAGGAGGGTGGGGGGCCGCGATGCGCGTGACATGGCCTCTGTCCCCTGGCCGGGGGCCTCCTCCCCGCCCTGTGGGGTCCTGTGGTTTGTTTTCTGTCTGACTGGCCAGCAGGGGTTCCCAGCACCAACCAACAAAGCTTCTACTCTGTTGCATATTTTTAAAAAATTTTTAAATTCACTTTTCAATGACAGTAGACATACAATGTTGTCTTCGTTTCAGATGCACAACATAGCGTTTAGATATTTGTATACCTCACGACATGATCACCCCGATAAGTCGGGCACCCGCCTGGCACCGTACCTGGCTGTCACCGTGTTACTGACCGTGTTCGCGCTCTGTGGCACACGCCACAGGACGTCGCTTCCCTCCCCCGCCCCCGACTTCCTCCACAGCACCCCGCCCACAAACCTGTCCCCATGCTCCAAATGCCATCCGACAATTCCCATCCCGCGTATGCATCTCCAGTCCGCCAGCGTAGTGTGCACCGTAACTGTTGCTCTGTCCTCCTCGCTCTTCCTTTCCCGGGTGTGTGCTTCCCTCGCTGATTTGCCGGTGAGCCTGCACCTGCTGTCTGGGCCGCCGAACCGCCGGCCAGCTGTTTAATTCACGGACAGCTGCAGCGTAGTGATTCGGGGCCCAGCCTCTGAAACCTCACCCTGGATTCTGTACCTCAGCTACTTCCCGTCTGATCTAGGGCAAGTCATTTAATTTCCCTGTGCCTCGGTGTCTTCGTCTGGGAAGAGCAGATAAAAATAACAGTGCCTTTCTCATAGGGTTGACATGAAGACTAAGGGTAAAAATGTTGGCAACATGCTTAGAAAGGCACCTGAATCATAGTTAGGTGCCAGACAGATATTAGACGTGATTATTAGTACTAAGTGAATTTTTGTTCATTGAAAATAGAGACGCACATACAGCACAATTAGTGCAATACTTAACAAGGGCAAAAAATATGTTAATGTATGTGATGACCTGGAGAAGCTACTGGGTCCGCATATAGTCAAAAATGCATAATCTTCAAAGTTCCTCCCTCTGTCGTCCTGGCAACCACCCAATCCTGGCCAAACCGCGTTCTCCACGAAGACCGCGTCTACACAGCAGAACTGGTTCGGAGGAAATGCACAGTCACACTGACTGATCCCGGTCAGTTTACTGACTGAAGTCTTGGTCAGTTTGAGGTCAGTGCCCTTGCACGTGGGGCCACTGACTCTGAGGCGACCGTCCGTGCTCCCTGGGCAATCCGTGTTTTCCTGGGACACCGGCCCTTTCATTGTCCTTGGCCACCTGTTTCACACCCTCTCCTTGCTTCTTAATCCTCCATCAGCTTCTCCCCTTCCTAAGCTCAGCTGGAAAAATCATGATCACTGTGACAAGCAGTTAGCGCCCAGTCCCCAAACCTCTTGTGTTCGGCAGGGGTCTCTAATCCCCAAGGAGTTTCGTCTAGTTCCATGCTGTAAGTGGCGCGGCTGTCAGTCAGGGTTTAATCAGAGCAGCAGAACGCCCATGACTGACCTGCACCGCGGGATTCACTGTAGACGTTCGGCCCTTGCGGTTGCCGGCGTGGAGGCGTGCGGAAGGCTGCTGACGCTGCCTCGGTGTGTTTTAAGGGTCATTAGCGATGAGCTAGGCTTGCCGTCGGGAAGAAAATCTGGACACAAGCCTGGGAGAGCGAGCCCACCCCGATCCAGAGTCGGGGGACTGGATCCACAGGGATCCACAGGAGCAAACTAGAGTCCACCTCCAACTTAGCTCTCCAGCCCATGCAGACTGCTATATTCACATGGTTACTTACATGTCTTTTTTAGCTTACGCTCGAACGTCTAAGCTTTGTGAAGACAGGCCCTTCACGATGGCTGCTGCTGAGCCCCTAAAGGAGGGTTTGTCTCAGTGTGGCCATCCAGTGAATATTTGCTGAATGAACGAATGAGTCCTGAATACATTGAGTTTCTGATTTAGTTGAAAATATCTGGCAATGACTGAGTCCTTGGAATGGCATGGAAAAGAGACTAACTCCACATCGGGGGAGCGACCGGGGAGGAAGGAGAAATGACGACAGCATAGACCTGCCATATTTGTTGTAAATAAGAAAGGAAATCTGAAGAAACTCATTTAAAAAAAAGGAATGAATAATTTCTTGATTAAAAATCGCATTGTGCAATTTTTAAATCGATAATGATAGTTACTGTCTCTCTTGTCTCTGTCCAGAAAAGAAGAGGAATCCAAAGAAAAATTAGCATAGCGAATGAAAATAGAGGAAAGGACAAAAATTTGAGAAAAGCAAAAAGGAGACAAGTGGCCTTAATGAAGCCGGTGCTCAGCTGAGATTGAGAACCGCAAACGCTAGTGCTGCCCATTTACGCAGCTTCTAACACTGCTTATCTGTTTGCAGAGAAGAGAAATTAGCTTATGCTAGAAAATATGAATGTGAATAAACCACTAAATATTTATAGCACGCAGGACAAAATTGAGGAGAAAAGCTTATTTGTAGAATTTAAATATCTTATGCATTGCATTTAAAAAGATATTCTGTATCACGGTCCTGACAAAAACAGATAAAATACAATAAGAAAACTTGCTCACTCCCTCCAATATGAGATATGCAGTCCAGACAGACAATGTATTGCAAGACTTGGGTGGCTTTTAAAGTTCCATTCATTCACTTACTTCTCTATTAATTTATTTGCCAAATAAGCGTGGATGGCTTCCCGTGGGCCAGACAGGAGAAACCACTGTGGTTAAGAATTCATCAGGTGTGATCCTTAACCTGTGAGCTTAGAAGCTATGGGGTAGCAGATGGTAGGAATTAACCAGATACACATAAGTGCACATTGTGACAGGAGATAGAAAGGGGGAATAGAAGATGTTGTGAGCAGCTGTAACTGGGAGACTTAATTTGATGGGTCGTCCCGATGGGTCGTCTGGGGCATATTCCAGTGGGACTTGAGGGTCAGTCAGGATTAACTAAGCAGCAAATGGGAGGGCTTAGGGTCTAGGGTCGGGTAGAGGGAACGAAATGCCCACCGCCAGAAGGAAAGGCTCGGTGCATCCCCAGAGCTGACAGCTGTCTGGAAAGTGCCGGAGAGAATGGGGACCCACGCCTGTGCACCCCGGTCACCTTTGCCAAGGGTTCGGGAACCACTCGGTGCTTAAAATGCCTGCTCTGGGGTGTGGGGTTGAAAGCGAACAGAAAATCGTGCACAAGGGGACAGGATATCAGTGTTTGCGCACACGCGTTTGCTAGAACCTAAGGAGAGGCTTCGTAGCAGGCACGGCTGAGAAACAATCGCGTCTGCCCTAGCGCCAGAGAGGGACTCTGGCACCGGCCTTTCGGCGTGCATGGTTGGAGAGCCACTGCAGGAACGTGGTCGGGAAGGGGACTGAGTGAGCCAGGCATGCGATGGGAGCTGCAGTCACTGAGTAATGGCCCCGGAGGCCTACGTCCGGACCCCGTGAATGTCACTTATATGGCAAGAAGGTCTTTGCAGATGGGACTTCGTGAAGGACCTTGAGTGGACAGGTTAGCCCGGG
>NW_006440645.1:2026247-2050569 GCF_000325575.1 Pteropus alecto | reverse complement strand
GCCCGGAGCTGTCCAGGGTGCTGAAGGCGCTGCGAAGTCTGCCGGAGTCACCCCGCAGAGCTGGACCTCCGGGTCTGTGGTCCCTCTGGTCTTTCCTTGCTTTTGCAGGGAAGGTACCATTTTTTTTAAGTCTCAAAATAGAGTACATTGAGGTAAACTGTGGTCCCTAGTCCCTGCTGCTGCAGTTGGTCCCAAAGTCATACCTCACATTTACAATGTCCCAGCTCTGTCACTCACTCTAGACTGCCCCACCCTCGGGCAGCAATTCCGTGGGGGCTGGGGCTTTTTGCCCAGAGGGTAAGTAAGATCTTTACTCCTGAGGGACTGAAGCTTGCTTCCTGTGCCCTTGTCAGGCTGTGGGGGCTGTGATCGCTCGTTCTTGCCCATCATGACGAATAGAATGGCAAGGGCAGCCCCAAGGAGAACCCATGGTTATGTCATCTTCCTCCCTGCCCCCATGGTGGAGAAACAGCCTCATCTCCTCACGACTGTCAGAAACAATCGCCCCTAAATATAGGAATCTCCTTCCTGCTTGACGATCTATAAGCATGTAGAACAGGGGGCAAAAGAAGATACAGTAGTACCTCGACTTCCGGCCTGTGAGCTGGGTACCGACGTGGATGTACATCAACTAGTTAGAAGAGTGGGACATTGAAAGTCACCTCGTGGTGTCAGTTTCCTTATTTGGTTTCTGGTGGGTGTGAAAAGTGGGCTGGAAATGAGACAGTGTAGGAAACATGTTGGAGGAAGTGTGAGGTGACAGAGACCACGGACAACGGAAAGGACGGCTGGGACGGAGGGCTCAGGTGGCATCAGGAGCCTTGAGTTTACAGAGTCGGTAATCGATGTGGTGGCTTTTCTCCAGCAGACCTCAGAGCTCCTCGCTGCAGAAGCGAGAAAGCAGTAGATATCACTGACCCGGCTGCTGAAATGGGATGTGTGTATCTCAAGAAACACAGGGTCTTTTGAGAGGCTGGAGTCCGAAAAGGAGAGAGTCGAGGCTAGAGTGGTCATTTTGAGCCAGCTTGTGAAAGACCTTATAGCATACTAAGCAGATTGCCTCCCTCCCTCCTCTCTCCCTCCCTCCCTCCTTCTCTGTTCCCTCAATCCCATCAGTTCATCTTTTCTTGTGACTTTTATAACTTCATTCCTTCCTACTACCCTTCTTTTCTTTCTTCTTCTGTCCTTTCTTTAACACTGATGAGGCCCTTTTACGTATCAGATATTGTGATAGCTGCTAAAGGCACATTTTGCAATGTATTTAGAGTAAAAATGCTTCTTTTCCTGAGAGGTTGTAAATCTTTGCACAAAACCAAGTTGGAAGATAAGAATGTTTGTTTATACACTTTGAGCTTTTGATAGTTTCCTTCTTTTGGGAGTACAGGAAATAAGATGTGGATTATTCTGAGAATTTTATCTTTAATATATATATACATATTAAAGAAAAAAACATTTTTTCTTGCTAAGGCCTCCAACCCCATCGCCACCACTAGTTCCCTATTGCTGGAGCATTTGACAGTTTATGAAACCCCCGCAGACCGCATGTAGCCTACCAGGAGCGAGACCTCCTTCTTCAGGTTCATTACACAGCCCTCCCTCAGCCCCTGCTGCCCTACACCCTGTTGGTAATGCGCACGCTGAGTGCTGTTCCCGTGCTGAGGTCCAGGGCCATTCCTGGGCCTCCTTCCCTCCGCCTTCTTGACTGCGTTCCCATCTACTTGGAAGTGTCTTTAGAACCCACCACTCTCCTGCCCCACTTCAAGGGATAAACGGTAAACCTGGCACCCTGTCTTCTCACCTAAACGCTGTCCTGGGTCCCTTGGTGTGGATGAGGACTAAAAAATACCTCTGCACAGGTGGACAACTTCCGTTTATCAGGATACCTAATAGGGAACCTCTGTGCAGGTTTATTTATAGCCAGAGAACTAGAAGCTGGAGAGAGGGAGGGAGGGAGAAAGACAGGAAGACGAATTCGGACTAACGTACACGATGCCACCCATTCTTCTCAGAATAAAATTGAGGAAGAAAAGGACAGTGAAGAAGTCCTCATTCCAAAGACTCCGGGGTGACATATTTTTTACAGTGTGGCTCAGAGACGCGATGATGACAGCCACATGGAGATGGGGTTATATGTTCTTGCCCTTCCAGACGTCTCTCTCTCTCCCTGTCCACTCAGAACGTATCTTGTGACTAAACAAGGTTTTCCTGATGCAAAGCTGAAAATAAAATGAACATTCCTGACACAATTCATCCACGTTTCACGAAGTTAAATTGTTGAAAAATAATTTCTAGTACAGTGTTCTAGTCACAACTTTCCGTGAGTCAAAAGTATAGATGGCTGAAAGCTTTAAATGTTAAAAAACCTAGTGGTATCTGAATTTCTTAAACCGACTCACTTCCCGCCCCAGGCAGTCATGGCTGATTCCTTCGTTCCGTTTCTCACCAGTTTGGTTACCTGGCAAATGGACAGCGTTTACAGGAAAAGGGATCAGGCAATTGTGTTTGACCTCTTACCACGCCTGGTTTTGGCCCTGGCCTCCCACCCACCGGGTTCAATGAGTCAACACATCTTCAGTGAAAGAAAAAGCCTGTCCCTGTGGGCAGGTGGGGACAGCGTCCTTCTGACTGGGATGAGCTCAGTCGCATCGTCAGAACCCCTTCTCCCTCTGCTTTCTCTCCCTCTCAGCCCCTGACGTGTGACGTGTCACAGCAAGGGCCAAGAGCGTGTCTGTCCAACAGAGGGACAGGGCAGCGTATCGTGTGTTTCGTTCTCGTCTCCCCCCGACAAAGGGAAAGCTTTTATGGCATTGGACGAGGCGACAATCAGGGTGTGTCATCAAAACTACTTCCAAAATCATTAAATTTTCCATTCTTTTCCTCATCAAGCGGATACGGTTTTCTTTGTCCAACGAGAACACGTCCTTCAGCTGTGCCGGCAGATGCCGACCGAGCCCTGCGTGTGGGGTCAGCGCTGCCCCAGGGAAGGCCGACCGGTGACAGACTGCAGCGCGAGCGGCCGGACGCTGGTCTGCGTGCGGTCCTCCCCCCGGGCGTCTTTTGTTGTTGTTGTTGTTCAGGGAAATGCTGCAAAGCTACACAAACCAGCACATTGGGAGGAGAGGGATTGTTTGTCTGGGCTGCCAGTACGCACTGTTCAGGCCTCAATGTGAAGGGACCGATTCCTGCAGCCTGGCCGCTCCCAGCATCGTTGTGGATATTTCTATGTTCATATGCGAATCGCGGTCAAGTAAACGATGGCGCTGACAAATCCACACTCTCTTTTCTTGGTTTCCGTCCTGCGCCCTCATCTTTTGGTTTGTGTCTGTGTATTGAGTCCTGTGTGAGCTTCCACAGCTGTCGGTCAGTTCTCTCTGCCAGCCCTTCCTCTCTGCGAAAAGACTAGATCATCCCAGAGACTTGGTTCATCCCAGAGACTTGGTTCGTCCCAGATGTCCAGAATTCCCTCTGGGACTTCATGTCTCGGTGACGAAGGGTCTTTGTTTCAATCTGTGGAAATTGAACTTTGGAAAGTAACTAGTTTCAGGAAAGAGATCTCGATGAACCATTCAAGGTTTGGCTATTGTACCTGGAGTAACTGCGCAGACACAGAAAATAGACGATTATTAGGCATTGCACGTTTTCAGATTTCTGTTCACAGAGAGGCCAGAAATAGTGTAAAACAGCGAACAGTTTTTCTAATATTATCAAACGTTGTCATGCCCTTGATTGTGGGAGGTGTAAAGGAGATTTTGAAATACTGTCTTACTTGGATTGTTGGTTTAGATCTATTTTTTTAAATCAGGAAATCCTGGAGGAAACAGGCCAGGTTGTATGCATTTTTAAAAAATCCCCAGCACACGTTTGATATGTAATCATGTTCGGACAGCAGGGTTAAGCATGGCAGAATGTCTGCGTCCACTCCCTCCTGAAACCACACAAAAACGATACCAAAGGAATTTTAGAAGGCTTAACGTTATAAGAAAAAATGGAACGGTAGAGAAAAAATAGCCATCGAAGTTTTTAATATTCAAAGTAGATGGACAAGTGATAATTAAGTGACCAGAAAGAAAAAAATGAAACAGAAGCCGGCTGTGGAAAAAGCTTAGAAATGGATTTTCTACTAGACGGCGCCGGGAAGTCCAAGAACTAGAAACAGCAAGAACCTCTGAAAAAAGGAGGTGGGGGATGCTGAAAACAGGAGTCTGTTCGAAAATCTATGTGCAAACGAGTCTGATCCTGCGCACCCTGAAAAACGGTGAATGCACGTGCCTCAAGCCCGCAGGAGACTCGAGAGAAATAACCTGTAACAAGGGGTCCAGGGACACGAGTCACAAGCTCATGAGTAGATGTGGGGGCGGGATGGGAAACGGGGCCCCTCGCTGGCTGGGATGTTGGCTCCAGGGTGGGAAGTGGGTAGGAACTGGGGGTTATGCATTGTCTCTGCCTCATTATGATGAACACCAACCTTACAGAAACTTTGTGAATAAGACAAGCTACTTGGTGTGGGAATAACCTTAATGTTTGGCTTCATTCTCTTCCATGGAAACTCCCAAACCAAATTATCTTACTTTGGGGATTTTATCTGGTGACCCTCAGAAACCTCAGAATAAATGTCTGAGTTTTCAAGTGTGTCCCAAAACGCAAGGGGTCATCCTCTCAGTTCTATGAACTCACTAGATCCTGGTCACTGAAATCCGGCCAGATAACTCCACGACCATCTTCATATGAGAAGCTTCAGGAACCCCTTACGACCTGTACGGGTAAAGCGTTTGGAGTGACGTAAGCGGATGCGTGCAGTTAGTTTGCCTTTTAGCTTGATCTTCCCGGGGCAGGTGCTTTGGTTTTTTCTGTCGGGTGCCCATCCCCTCAGCCCACCTGTGACTTAGGCAGCAGCCACAGGGGGCCATTCGCACCACACTGACAGCTCCGCCCTTGAGCACTTGTCGTGACTCTTGGTTGGCATTTTCCACAGCTTGGGGCAGTTCACTCAGCCCCCAGGCAGAGCAGCCGGGAGGTGCAGGCACTTAATCCCGCTTGGGCGCCTTAACCCAAGTGGATCGATGATGGCGCATAAGTGTCGCAGCCCCCAGGGGGACCATTGAGAGGTGTGGACAACACGGTTCCTCAGGGACCCAGGCAGGACTGAGCCTCGGTTGCTGTAAGTGGTAACCAGCTCAGCGATGCACCCTTAGCTGAGACGCTCTCCATGTCACCATGAAGAGTCACTCCTGCTTCCTCCGATCCGTCCCATCTCAGCCGCCTGCACCGAGGTCCTTGTCTCGGGCCCTGCTGTGGGGGAAACAGAACTTAGCCCGCTCCCATGTAAGTATTCGCTATGGCCTTGTGGGAACGCCAGCCGTCACCCCAGTGCTGCTCTCTGCAGAGAAGGGGGGACCAGAGGCTAGGAATTGTGCAAGTCTGTGCGTCTGGATCTTCATTGGACTTCCCCGCCCTAGGACTGGTATGAATAGCATGGTTATTAGCATTTATGAAAGATAAAACTTTCTTGTGCGTGGTTATCGATTCGTAATAAACAGGCATGTCGGTAGCTGGCACTCTGTATTAATTTAAATGCTGGTTGTTAAAATAAAACATAGTTTGGGCCTAGATGGTAGACGACAGTCATTAGAGAACTGGCGGCCTGGAGAGCCTGCCCACCTGCCGGCTGGGGGCGGAGGGCGGCGCCTCCTCCACTCCAGAAAGGCCTTGGGCGGGGGAGCTTTGCTGACCGAGAGCCGAGTCTGTGGGAGGAACCAGAGGGTTAAAACAGGGTCTGTGCCCGGCATAAATCCCCCCGCGCTTCTGTTTTCCGTGTTCATTCCTGACCTTGGCGTTGGGAGCACCTTTCATGTTATTTCTTCTTCACTGTGCAGATTGGTGGACCCCTAACCCGAACATATTTCCACTTTTATGGCTCTTTTTTTTTTCTGAACCCGATCTCTTCCTGCCTGGGAGAGACCGTTTGTCATCCCAGCCAGCTGCACTTCGCTGTCCTCGCTGTCACAGAGACGCGTGCAGGACGCCGAGAAAGCGCGGTGAAGGGACGAGACCTTTGTCGGTGACAGCTGTGTCATGAAACGTTTAAATTTGTAATTTAAAAATTATTGTAATTATCCGTGGCATAGGTAGTAGCATCAATTGTACTCAGTACTTCTTTCAAAGGTCCCAGCTGTCTTGTGTCTGCTCAAAGATACTAAGCAGACAGTGATAACTTCTTTGTGCGTACAGATGTGCATATACATATATGGACATGTGTGTCACTGCGCATATGTCACATGTATCACTGCATCTCATAATACGTCTGCATGTAAACATAATATATATTTGTCGTGTACATAACATAGTCATAATATATCTAACATATAATCAGCAATAGCAGCATAACGCACATACTGTTCTGCCCGTTTATACTTACACCCTGCTTTTTCACTTAGGGTATCTTGGAGAGATGTCTCCATGCTAAAAATGTATACTAGAATCAGTATTTTTGACGCCTGCGTAGTGTCCATTTTAGGAATACGCCATCGATGATTGACGAGCCGTGACGACGGGGTCGTCTGCCCGTGGTGACAACGCCCCCGTGACACATAGCTGAGTTCGTCAGTGGACCCGTTTCACCCCTAATTCTCGTCGGCTCACGGCTGTCGACACGTCAGGCTCCTCACCACACAGCCTTCTTCTCCCCCGTCCACCCGACAGCGGGCTTCCTGCAGACCTGGCCTCGCGACGCGGCTCCCTGTTTAGTGCCACCTTCTCTGCTTTTCAATATTTTATGACAAACCAGATCCAGGAAAGTTCTGTCCACCTCCCCGAGTCCCTGTTCTGGTCGTTACATTGTTGGTAAGACATTGCTGGTCTTGCACATCAAGTGTCCCTCTTAATTAGAAAACTGTGGTCTGACACCGACTCTCTCCAGTCACCCTGCACCCCAGGTGGCCGTCTCTGCTTTTAATAGCCCTTCATCAGATTGCGTGGTCCTGATTTATAGAAATCTGCTAGTTTCATGGGGGGAGGGGCGGCGGTGGAATGTGTATTTCTTTTTCTCTTTTTTTTTCTTATTATTTTGGATGATTTCTAAGGGGAAGAGAGAAGAAATGACCTTCTTAATGTGTTACTTTAAAATTAAAAAATCGGTACTATTTTCGAAATTCAGTTTTTAATATCTACTAAGTCCAATTTCACTCTCGTTCTTTCGTTTTGGATCTAGGCTGGAAACAACTTGTATCCGTACATCTTGGTAAATGTAAAGAAATGCTTTAGGCGAGAGATGGCAGGACGGCTTTGATTAGGAGTGCCAGGGTCGGGGCGGCGGGGGGGGAGAAATGGGAAACAGAGAGAACAAAATTGGGGTTTATACTATGATGTTTCCGTTCTAGGATTAAGTGAGAACTTCTGTGTGTGTGCGTGTGTACGTGTAAGATTTATTCGATGACCGTAGTTTGATCATTTTGTAATGTTTTATAAAATGCAATATTGGTTGTTTTTTTTCAGAGCTGTGCAAACAAGAGTAAAAACTAAAGGGACTTACTTTAAAAAAAAAAAAAAGCCAGGAATCATGACTTATGGTTAAATAATAACTTCACATGCAATTGCCAGTGTCTAGTAAGTTCCGTTCTTTAGGGTGAGAGCACGTGTTAGCAGGAGATAATCTGATGAAGTTATCAGATCCGCTTTGTTATTTTGTTCTTTCTTTGATGGTTCTCTACATTACTGAATGAGTCAGTAAATTAGGATGTTCATTTCAAGAACAAAATGAAATTAAGTAGGAGGCTTTGTCGAGGTATGTCAACCACCTTTTCATTCAGGGTTGAGTCTGATTTTTGGTTCAGTTCTTGACTGAAGTCCTACACACATTGATAACACAGGCATATGTTTTGCCTTAATTTCTGCTCTTTTAATATAGCTGTCTCATCTTATTAAATATGTAAAATCAGCTTATTGGTGGCTAAGACTTTTAGAAACTAAAATAAAATACGTTTGATGAAAGTGCTTATCAGGAATCGGTTGGTCAATGTAAGCCTAGAATTCTACACACGTTAATTATTGAAGATAAATTATCTTCCTTCCAAAGAATTCCCCGATTCCCAAATTAGTTATTGACCATTTGACTTTAAACACTGTGCTGCATTAAGCAGAAAAGAAGTAAAAATTTATTATGACAGGAAATCACAGTTAGGGTTTGTTAGTAATTTCCTCTGGATGAGAAGTAAATTATAAAATACATGGCATACTCCCCTCCAAAGTAATACATTGTTTTAAAACAGCAGGAGTCCATTATATGTCAAGAACCAAAAGAAACAGTACACAGGGTAAAAAGAACAGGGCTTCGAATCAGCCATATTTATGTCCCAATCCCAAACCCCGCCTCGCTTCTCACAGGGATCGGGACCCTGGCAAAGCCACTTAGTTTGACTCTCCCTCGCCTCTGAATGGTAATAAGAAGCTCTGTCTAACTACATTCTGAGAAAAGATACAAACTTCACATCACCCCTCTTTGAAAGCGAGGTTCGGGCCGGGGGAGCGCCAAACAGCAGTTATGGTGAGTCCAGATTCACGCTGTCATGGGGCTCAGCCTACAGGGTTTTACAGCGATCCGTTCCCCGTTCGTCTTGACTGTTTTATCTTATGCCTCTTGGTTCAAAACTTGGGCAAAAAAAGAGGTGCTCTCTGACAAGCTCAGCGGCAAAAAACAGCAGTAAATTAAGGTTAAGTGAATGGGCTGAGGCCGCTCACATCCTGGCTCTGCCACTTACCACCTGGGCTGATTCGTTAACCAGTCCAGTCCGCACCTTAGTGCCGACTATCAAATGGGTAACAACAGTAGCTGTTTTCTTTTGTGGTTTGTTACAGAGAGTAACAAACAGTCATAATTTACTAATCTCTTTGTTCTCCATGGAAATAGGGAAAATTGTTCATCATACTGTGACTCATAAGAAGGCTTTCGTCTTCCAGGAGGAATTCAGTCACAGGCCTCCCGAAACAGAGGCTCAAGTAGCAATGACATGGACGAGCTTTGATGCCTGAGTCTTGCGGCCCGGGAAAGCAATCCTTTAGGTGAGAGCAACCTGGGGCCATGGCGCCAGGGGACTGTCCGCCACCAGGAGGGAGTGCCAACAACGTGCAGCTGAGCGCTTAGCTGAGTCAAAAAGCATAACTATTTTTTAAAAAAGTATAACCGTTACTAAGAATGTAGGAGTTAGAGGGTGTTAACAACCATCTTACAAGGTCCCAGAGACAGGAGAAAGAGCAGGCGAGGCGAACCTGAGGCTCCGCTCCCCCGGACTCCGTCTGATCAGCCAGCGTCTGCACGGGGTCGCCGCGTGCGGACGGAGGGCGCCGGTGGGAAACCTTCTGCGCAAAGGCCGCTGGGATTCTGCGCCGCGGCGTCGGGCGCTCGTAGCAGGTGCGCTCCGCTGCACCGCCTTCTTCTACGACCCTAACTACGCACAAGCGCGACGCTGTCCTATTCACCGGAATTCAAAAGTAAAGGTCAGAGGATGCGCTTTAGTCCCTGCTGGTACGCGCCATCCACGACCCCGCCGGGCACCCCCGCCGGGCCCCGGAAGATCACACCCCGGGTGGGGGAGGAGTTGTGGGGAACGGAAGCTCGCGGGTGCCGCCCCGCGCGTCAGCCTCCGAGTCCCTTGTCTGATTTGTGTGTCGCAAATAGCTTCCTTCAGTGCGTGTCTTGCCTTTTTCTTCTCTCAATGGTATTTTCTATGAGCCAGGTTCTTGATGGTAATGGCATTGAATGCATCGTTCTGCTCATAATGACTGTTGTTTACGTGTCCTCGCCTCCTCCGAGCAAAGGGAGAGAGGATGCCCACGCGGACTCGCCTGGAGCATGGTTTTATCTGATACGTGGCACATAAATCAAAAGCAGTGACATGTAATCAATCTTATTGGCTCTACAACATCCTAAATGTATCAGAAATTGCCGATGGCAGAATAGTCGTACAAGGAAGTTGGAAACGTGGAATCATTGGACTGAGCTGGGAGAGCATGGGGAGCCCCACCGTGCCTGCGGGGAGCCCCACCGTGCCTTTGGGGAGCCCCACCGTGCATGCGGGGAGTCCCACTGTGCCTGCGGGGAGCCCCACCGTGCCTTCGGGGAGTCCCACCGAGCCTGCGGGGAGCCCCACCGTGCCTGCGAGGAGCCCCACGGTGCCTGCGGGGAGCCCCACCGTGCCTTCGGGGAGTCCCACCGAGCCTGCGGGGAGCCCCACCGTGCCTGCGAGGAGCCCCACGGTGCCTGCGGGGAGCCCCACCGTGCCTTCGGGGAGTCCCACCGAGCCTGCGGGGAGCCCCACCGTGCCTGCGAGGAGCCCCACGGTGCCTGCGGGGAGCCCCACCGTGACTGCGGGGAGCCCCACCGAGCCTGCGGGGAGCCCCACCGAGCCTGTGGGCAGTCAGCTGACTTCAGGCCTGGCAGCAGGTCTCGGTGTTTCCGATTTTGAATGAATCGCAGGTAGACAATTTTAGCAAAGTGAAAGGATCGAAAATCACATATCAGGTGGTTACTACAGTTAGTGTGGGTCAGTCAACTTTCCTTTTCCATGGCAGTGGATAGATGTTGATGACGTCAGGGCCGCGAGCTCACGGGTGAGAGAGAAAACATCGTCATATTGAGAAATTTGTGGTTAAATATCGAAGAAGTGGTACTTAAATTCTCGGAAAAGATTGGCAACAACGAGGTGTTTCACAGTTCCCCGAGGGTGCTGTCTGCTCCGTGGCTGGGTGCCACTTGGCATTCTGCCCATGACAACAGCCGTGGCACCTGGACACCGGAGCTGGCCTCCTGGCCCTGCTGGTTACCCAGACGACGCTTTGCCGCCCCTAGAGAGTGGTCGGGATGGGTCGTAAGGGACAGATCGGCTCCCGTAAGTGTCATCCGGACCTTTGGAAAACAGGAAAAGAAGAGGCGAGCTTCTCTTTTCTATCCCAGAAAAGAACAAGATAATTGAAAGGAAGAGATTCAAGAAAATATGGAAGATACGGTATTTCTGACCCAGGAAGAGCACAAATTAGTCCTGGACGAATGTATTTCAGATCGGAAAAGAATGGAAGCAAGAAAAAAACGGGCTAAAGAAAGAGCACAGAGACAGGCAAAGGCGAGGGAAAAGGGGAAGAGCCGTAATTAATGCTTAACAGCATCGATCTCCGTGTAGCATAAGGAGACTTGATAGCGGAGACTTAAAAAGCCTCAGTTATCTTTAGTTTTGAGAAGAATAAAGAAAAACAAAGAATTTGCAAGTCATTTGAAGGATCGTGTTAATCATGTTATGCATGAAAGGAGCCAGGTGAAAGTTAAATTAGTGACTAAAAGGAAGTGCATCGATACCATGGGCTTGTGTGGAAAACACCGAAGCACGTGCACTATTATGCTTAGCCCGAACCCCAGGAGTGAACACGCCCCGTTACTGCCCGCGGACCTGGCCGGGTTTCCACTGAAGCACAAACCCTCCAGGGCAGATTGTCGGTTGATGTGTTTCAGAGAGGCCTGCGTTTCCTCTCATCAGGATGTATTAATGTTCCCCAAATGGGGGCAGGTTCCCGGGACTGGTCCCCATCTTTCCATCCAGATCACTTAAACCTGAAGACTTTCCAAAACGCCACCGATCCAGACTGAGTGCGGGTCTTTCCAAGAGGCTCGCGCCTCCCGCATCCAAGGTGGCCACGTTCCGTAAGGCCCCGTGGGGTCTCTCTCCGTTCTACCCCTTCCCACATCAGAATTCTTGCAAAGTCATTCAGTTTCCTGCTCTTCTAAATATTATTATTTTTTTTTTCCAATTTTCATCACGTTTTTCAAGCATTGCTTGCAGTATAGTTAGAAGGTACTTTCGGTACCTAAAACACTGTGAGTGTTGATTTGAGAGCCTAATTCACAGTCAGAACCTTTCTAAGAAACTAGAAAGACCGCTTCATTCCGCGTAGCTCTGTGACCCATCACGGAGCCGGTTTGCAAGGGACCCAATCCTCAGTCTTCAGTGAAACTGGAAACCGGTAGAGCGTTTGCTAATCTTCCTCTCAAACGCAGAAGGAGACGACTTCACTTCTCAGACCTCAGCACTGAGCAGTGTCTTCCCTTCATCTGAACTCACTCTTCTGTCCCAGAGAGTCCCATCCCTCTAGAGGAATGAAGAGTTTTGTCACCAAGATGCCTCCTACCAGATAGCGTTATACCAGGTAAATACACACCTGGGATTCTAAGCTCTTATTCAGTTTATGCTTCTTGCCGAGATCGAATCAAGCATAGAACAGTCATTTATGGAGTGTCTATTCTCTCTCAAGAGGAGGTGCCGGACATATGGCAGGGAGTTTGCCAGGCACATCATTGCTTTCTTAGAAATCAGAGACCGTTCTATGAACACGGTGAAACCTGAGTCATCAGAAGGAGCCCTTCTTGCGACTGTCTGAGAGAAGCACCTTCTGAGCCGAAGGGAAGTGAGTGCAAATGGCCAGTGTCTAGGGGGGACCAGGGTCAAAGGAGGAAGGAGCGAGAAGGTCGGACAGGTGAGCAGAAGGTAGTTCACACAAAACGTGAAAGATTGGGCTTTCATTTCAGGCGCAGTTGAAAACCACTGTAAGACTTGGAGCAAGAACATTTTGTCATCTAACTTTGATTGTACAATGATCGTTCTGGATATTATATGGAGAATGGGGAAATTAGCTGATCCACGATCGCTCGTCAAGAGACTCAGCCTACGATCTGTGTGAAAACTCTGGAGGCTGAACCAGGAGGGCGCAGCCAGAGATAGCCGAAAATGGCAGATTTGGGATTCACTGTGGAGTTAGATTTGACTAATCTGTTTATTAACTGGATGTCAAGAATGAGGAAAAAGAGACAACTAAACAATAATAATAGTAAAAGGACGAGAAACAAGAGATGAGTAAAGGTTGATTTCTGCGGTCTTGGCTCAAGAAGCTGAGTGGAAGACGGTGATATTTATGGATCACAGTTAAAGCACATATTCCTAGAGACACGAATTCCAGAAGATTTTCCAACGGTGCAGAGTTCTGATTTCGGTAGCTCCGAAGTGTCATCTGGGGGTCATCTCAAGACATCGAAAACCAGCTCCGCCAGCCTCTGTGATCCTTCGGACAGCGGCTACTTCCTGTGCTACGTCCTTCCATCTTTTCGGTGGTGAAGTGATTTCCGTTTCCTGCCACCGACCTCTGATACCGCGAGCCCAGAGAAAGTCAAGACGAACGCAGTTTCACCGAAGACAAGAAAAAAGAGAGTTTTGTGATGAAAGCGGCAGCCGCGTTGAAAGCCGCCGAGAGATCCAGCGAAACGAGCACAAACCGGTGGTCTCCAGCTTTTCCCCGGAGGGGGCTGGCGAGGAGGGACCGCAGTTCACAGGGGCGGATGTCACGGGGAAGCCCACGGGGAAGCAGACGGGGCTGAGGGGCAGAGAGTTCGAAACGAGGAAGTGGCAGGGGGACCCTCAGATGGGCCTTCAGGCGGCTTTCGTGTGGCGGGGGCCCGGGGGCCGGGCGGGCGATGCCTTCGGAGTGGGGATGCTCTGTCTCCGTCATCTCGCTTCTGGCCGCAAGTCGCAGAAAATCCAATTCGACTTGGGTTAAACGACAAGAAAAATGAAAGGTTCGTATAACTGAAAAAGTCTAGTTCGGGGCTCCCGCCGTGCGTGTCTGCAGCTGCCGGCGCCGTACATTCTTCTCTATGTGCGGTTAGCGCCGTTATTGTAATAGCGAAGTCATCAAGGTGGTTCTGGCCCTTGTATGTTTTCATCACCTAGACCAGCGAGAGGAGGACGCGTCCACTCGGACTGGATTGACACGAATCGACGCAGTGTCCGGAGGAATTTCACTACCTGGGTGGCGGGGTCCGGGTGACTGCCACCTCCAAACCAGAGCGGCGTATCGGGGATCACGTCGCGGGAGCGGCTCATGCCTTGGCACCGAAGGCGGGCGTCGGTCCCGCCCGATGTTTGGCGGCCGGACTCGGCAGGGCAGGGGGGGCCTCAAGTTCATAAGCCGCCCGCGGTCTGTGGACTGAGACATAGAAGCCCGCGAAAGAAGCCACTACCAGGGTAGCCAGTCGAGACCTCGGGGACAGGAGCAGGGCAGGGGCCGGGCGGGGGACAGGGGGAGGCGCCTCCTCCCCCGCGAGGACCAGGCAGAGACTGTGGCTGCGGCAGAGGTTGCTGGCCGCACATGGGCGGACTTCTCATTCGATGGCTCCCATTCGCCCAAGGGTGCTGAGACGTGGCCCCCCGCCAGAGGGGAAGGAGGCAGAGGCAGGGGCGGTGTCGACGCGGGAGGAGAGGGAGTGAAGTCGTCGTCCTGGGGAGCGTGGCGGACACGCAGGAGGAGCGTGCGTGGCTGGCCGAGAGCCGCCGTCGCGATCCGGTTCCGATTCGGAGAACATTCCCCAGGACTCTCGGCCCCACAAACGCGAAGCGACTGCTTTCCCTCCTCGCTCCGAATTTCTAGAGATGATTTCCCTTAAGAGTTCTTCAACTAGCCATTCTCCCCTCCCGTCTCTCCTCCGGCGTAAGCTGTCACCTCACCCAGGACCATTGCTGTGGCAGCCTCGGAGGCTGCTCTCCAGACGCTGTCCGCCCTGACCCCGTCAGCCCGCTGTCAGAGCAGTGCTCCCTAGAGACAGCTTTTGTCCCGCCCTTTCCGGCCAGGTGTCCCGGCCTCCAGGCCACGCCCGCTCAGGCCGCCCCCTGCGAACCCGAGTCGACGCTCCCGTCCCGTCGGCCCGTCTGCCCCTTTGCCCAAGTGTCGTTTGTGCCACGTGTCTGCGCTCAGTCCCGGGCCCCCCGCCAGAGGGAGCGCGGCTGGCCTGTGCGCGGCGTGTCATCACCCCTGACCTGCAGGACTCACGGCCCAGCAGCGCCCGAGTCGAAGGAAGCGCCGCAGTCTGCGTGGCCGCGTGTCGCCGCTGAGCCGTGGAACGTGAGTGAGGGACTCGCGTTCAAGGTTCACCTTTCACCCGTATTTAATTTTGCTCGTCCTTCAGCGCAGCCGTAAATGGCCACGTGTGGCCAGCGGTTACTGCGTGGGCAGCACCGCGCCCAGGCCCGCGCCGTAGCCACTCCGGCCCGCGGCCGCCGACCCCGCTGCCCCCTCACGGCCCCCTCCGGGCTGTCGTGCGGCTCCGGCGTCTACACAGCGCGGCCGAGCTGGACGGGTTCTCCTCCTGTACTACAGCCGGTAGAAGACCAGGGATCAAAGCAGACACCCCCCGCCAGGCCACCTGCCGCTGGACGGGACGGGAGGACAGCTCCTCCTCCACCTTCCCGGCCTCCTTCCTCCCGCCCGGTGGCGTCCACTTTCTCTCCTGCCCCGGGGAGTCGAAACATCGTTGCTGTCACATGCTTTGCAAAGGCCGTTTTCCGATGCTCGGTGTAACGGCCGTTTCTTACCATTAGACAGTATTTCGACCGCCACTCTGCGGCGTGTTAACATGGTACTGTTGGTTTTGCTAAGGAGCTTCTCAGATGGACACAGTCTTTTCCTGCTGTGCACACCGAAGCGCGGACCCTCTGAGCCCCGTTTGCTAGTCTATCTTGTCCTCCAGCCGTCAAACCGAACGGTCTTTTAATTCGGGGACAGTGGACTTTTTAAGTAGGAAGCGAAGTGGGCTTCGCTCAGTAATTCGGTGGCACCTTCTCCTGAACCCACTGCACAGCGCGGGGATTCTTCCGTGGCGTCAGCCCACAGGCCTCCAGCTGAAGGAAGCATCACCTTCTCCTTTCTGTCTGCTGGGAAGCTGGCCTTCACATATGCAAAGGATGCCACCAGCCGTGGTCCCACGAGAGGCCGGACACAATGGCATCACCGGAGGTGTAAGTCCCCCCACTGGCTTGCCTTCCTCATTCATGAAGCAGCTTTAGCCATTAACACTGGCGAAACTATGCAAAACATCAACGCCCAGCTTTTCAAAGGGGAGGAGGGAGAGGGAGGAGCTTGGTGTTGCTTTCTAGAAACCCTAGGAACAAAATCAACTTGCCAGTCCGCCTTTCTTAAAAGTGACAAGTAGTCAAGCCCCTTTGTCCACCGACAGATCAGGCAACTTGATTTTCTTCCAGCGTTTTTTACGAACGTGGATGGAAGCGCTTTTAAGCTCGGATGGGAGGTGCGCCTAGCTAGCCCGCGTCAGTCTTGCCCCGAAGGGTAGGATTTTCATCTTTCTTGTTTGCCTCTCCTCATTTTACACACACACACACACACACACACACCCCTTCTATCAAGGAAGTGATGTAGTACTCTGCCTGCCATCCAGCAGCGGTCTGCGTGCATGATGACAGTGAAGGTGGTTTGGCTGGGCTCAATTCTCTGTTATTTGTAAAGTCTCAGACCTCTCTCCGTGACACCGCTCTGTGATGTAAATGTTTTCACGTCTATCGCAGCCCATAAATATAGGTGCAACTCAACAATGAGAACGTAAAAAGCAATGATTTACTTCCTTAAATGCAGAAACTTTTTTTTTTTTGGCTTTTTGGGGAGAAGGGAGGTACTTCGGTGGAGCAGAGAGAAAAGGATGTTTAGTTAGATCCCGAAAGAGAAGAACCACGGAGGAGAAAACGGAATAACGAAGACAGAACACTACAAGGGCAGAGCGCGAGGAGAAATCTGCCATTTAACCCCGGCGCCCACTGCTGCCCAGAGCAGCTCCTCAGACCACGGGTAAAAAAAAAAAAAATCTATTCCTTGCTTTCAAGGATAATCCTTGCTTTTTATTTTTTTTCTCCCTGGGTACCATGACTTTTTTTTTTTTTTTTTGTCTCTTTTGGGACCATGCAGGAATTTCTTTTATAATAGACCTAATAAGTAACGGCGGGCTGATGTCCTTTACACAACTAGATGGGAAATCCGATCTTCCCAGAACACATTTTCACGCTCAAATGTGATCTGGGTACTGAGAAGCGTAAGTCGGGTTAGTTGTTGTATATTTGAGATTTACGCTGTTTTACAGTCCTCAAGGTGAATTTGGGATGAGACACAAGCCATGTGCGATGAGTGACCCAGCGTGGCATAATCGTTCTCTCTAAATCCGAATGCAGTTTCTATCTGTTCTGTCGTGTAGATATCTCTGCTTATACTGTTGCCTGAGATTAGATAAAAATCAGCGTGCGCTCGAGCTGTGACGTTCACCTTCTGTTTCAAACGTCTCTTCCAAACCGAGTCTCTGTTCAAGACTCTGCCCCAGCATCAGGACGTGATTCTGATTCAGAGCGGACACCTGTGGGCCGCGCACCGCGGGGGGAGGGGGCACGGAGCAGGAGGGGACACCTGTTACAGCCGAAAGCGCCCGCTGCCATCTCGTGCGTGATTTGCTCAAGATCGTTTTCGTTTTTTCCCTTAGTGGGGAGTGAGAGGGATGGTTAGATTTCGACCATCTTGCTTGCAAACCTGGGGTCTGAATTCCAGGAATGACAGTTTTCACTTAAACAGTTTTGTCATCATTTTTGCTTTTAAGATAAAAATGCTCATACTCAACAAAATAATCATGGACGAAGGATAAAGACTGACCTTTTTTTAAGGTTTGGAGACAATTTTCCAGGAGAAAAATTTCCAGGAAGATTTAATGTCCGTTTAGGGTCTGACTCTTCATAATCTCCCAGTATCTTGAGATTATTTCCTGAAAAGGTTCATGATCTTTTCACAGTAAAGAAGTTTATTGAGCACGTACTGTGTGCCAGGGCCATTTACATACATTATCTCTTATCCTCCTGACACATCTGGAAGGTACTCTTTTATGCCCATCTTACTGGTGAAGACGGATAATCAGGAATGCGTCCAGCCTCATAATTCGCAAGCCGCTGAGTGGCTTTTCCAACCTAAGCCAATCGAGGTCCAAATCCTGCTGCCGATTCGCACCACCCCAGACAACGTCTTGGAATCAGCAGCATAAATCCCATCTCTCTTCTCTGACTGATAAGTTAAAGGAGGCTGCAAAGAGATTTAAAAGGAGGTTGCCTTTTATCTTCCTTCTCTCTGCTTCTTTTTGGTGTATTTTTACCACTGTCGAAAAGGGAAAATGGAAGGAATAGGAAGCAGTGGGAAGGAGATCTCGGACCCCGCGCCTCGAAGCTCTGCCCGAGGTGGGCAGAGTGGAGACGCCGTTTTCTGCATAAAAATGTCAACGACCGATGTGCCTCTTCGTCTGTGATGTGAGCGCCTCTGACAGGCTCTGGCAGAGCTGGAAATTAGACATGACCGTGAACATGAGAGGAAGATAGGGTGTCATGACGGTCAGAGCTGGTTTTAGTGCTTACGTAAAAATACGCACATTGTGACATGAGTGTTGCGTCTCGAAGCAGCCACGGCAGCGAGCTGCTCGGTGCCGTTGGTGACAGGCTCAGCCACTGCTCACTCCATTCACGCTGAGGCCACACTTTCTCCGCGTGCCCAGTCAGTGAGCGGCCACGGCGCGGGGACCAGGGCGGGCCCAGTCCTGCGGGACGTGGGCTCAGCCAAGGCCAGCTTTAGCTGCTCAGCAGCCTGGCGGGGACGTTCTGAGATCCGCTGAGCCTTCGAGTGCCTCTCCCCGCCGCCTCCCCCTCCTCCGGGAGTCTCCCCAGCAGCCAGTTCCATCTCAGCGTCTGCTTCTCCAAGGACTTGAACTATCGACGCTTCGAGGTCCTTGACCTAGAGGGCCAAGGCAAGGTGCGTTCACATCGGAAAACACGGCTCATTCTAGGTGTGGTCAGTGTTAGCCTAGTGACGGACAGACCCGGAGATGTTTTATCACTGAAAAGGTGTTGACGAATTTGGATCCTGGTCAGTCTGTCTTCCTTCCTTCCTTCCTTCCTTCCTTCCTTCCTTCCTTCCTTCCTTCGATGTTTTATCACTGAAAAGGTGTTGACGAATTTGGATCCTGGTCAGTCTGTCTTCCTTCCTTCCTTCCTTCCTTCCTTCCTTCCTTCCTTCCATCTATCTATTTATCATCTGTCTAAAATAAGATGTTTTTAAACAGAAACACTCATAAAACAAAGTTATATAGTGAGCAGTTGACAAAAACGTGACCAGAGGCTCACAGGAACCGAACCTTGTGTTTCCCCTAAGAGCGAGTGGTTCGGTTCGTGAATTCACTGTTCACGACAACTTCACAGAACACAATTTCCGTGAATAATGAGAATCAAGCCTGTGGGGTCAAGAATAAGAAGAAAACCCTGGCTGATTCCTCTCCAGGCTCTCGTTGCAGTCCTCACGGTTGTTGTCGTGGATTTAATGTCTAAGCAAAAGTTTCCTCATTTGTTGAATAAGAATAATAATTCCTGAACTGCTGTCTGAAAAGTGTTGTTTTAAAGATTAAATGAAGTAATACGTGGAAATCGCCTCATAAATGGGAATGCTGCTGCGGGAGCAGTAAGCATGATTTATTTCAGGGGTGGGAAATATGCTGAGGATTTTAGAATCACTGCTGTTCACCAGCGTTCAACCGATGTTCAGTACGAGCGTTCAGTTCCTCCTTGATTTAATAAGACCACAAATCACGTTGTTCAGCTGTTGAAACAGTTTGCATCTGAAATTCAGATTTCATTTTAACTGGAAGCGTCGTCTCTTCTTTTCTCTGAGTTTTTCAGCTTCTTAAAGTACATCACATCATATAGGAGCAAAGCTGAGTATTAAAGAATATTTGGATCTGCACGTATTTGTGTCTTTATTCCCTCGGGGCCACCACTGCCTGATGTACTCACACGTCACCCTTTCCGCCGCTCGGGCTGCAAAAAAGCCCGTTTAGCAGAGGGAGAACGAAGCCGGATTCTGTTCCCCCTCATGCGTCACCAACAAAATCGCGAGGCCAGTTAAGTTCACACAGAATGTTTATTTGTGGTGACAGATGTTGCTGTATAAGAACCTAGGCCATCGCAGCTTGAACGAGTCCCGAAATGGCAGAGAGTTAATAAAGTAAACATGCCCCAGCAGGATGGCACGTTAGGTATTCCAGGCTGATGCTGTCTGTGCGGTAAGCGGGTAGGACAACATTTGCACGCAGGCGGCGACTTTCCCGCAGGAAAGGTGGACACGGCTTTTCGTGAGATCAGAGTCTTCGCTGAGGTCGTGGAACCTGCGAGAAGTAGATCTGCTCCATTCCCAGCACTCGTTTTGGACAAAGCAGGGCCTGGGGTGGGGACCAGCGACCGGAAACCGTGTAGTTTCTGAGAGGCGGGGACAGCTTGCCCGCCCCTGTGCTCCCGTCTGTGCAAACGCTCACCACGGCGTGTGACTACGGTTCTTTTCTCTGCCTGTGTGCCCTGGACGTGCACACGTGACTGAGCATCTTTCCAGGCGATGGATTTTCAGTCGATGCCGGATGGAGAGAATCTGCCTAAGACCTCGGCCCGCACCCACGCTGAAAGCTCGTGTGCCTTCACACGGCGCAGAGTCCCGGGAAATCCTGCGTCGCTCTGTGCCTCGGGGTTCTGTGGGCCCCGATGAGTGGCGGGTGGAGGGGGGCGGGGAAGGACCACGGGGAGGGCCCTGAGGAGGCCAGGGACGTCCCCTCCCGCCCCTTCCCGCTTTATAAATAGCAAAAGGTAAATTCGTCCAGACCCACGCAGTGTACAACATCGAGGGTGAACAGTAACGTCTCCTACGGACCCTGGGCGATAGCGACGTGTTCATCCAGGTCCGTTGGTTGTAATAAATGTGCCACCCAGGTCGGGTGCAGAGAGATCGTGGGGTGCAGTGCGTGCGTGGGGTTTAGGGAATCTCTTCCTCCTGCTCCGTTTTGCTGTGAACATCAAACTGCTCTAAAAAAAACCGAGCCTATTAAAAAACGGTAACAGGTTGTTAACCAAAACGATGTCCCGTTCCCGGTCTGCGGTTTGAACACATCTTCGCCGTCCTGTCTCTCCCTCGTCCCTACGGGGCATCGGGACCTGGCCTGGCCACCTGTCCCTGTGCCGCGGGCCTTCGCTTCTCCTGTCCTAAAGGAAGATTCAATTTGAACACAAATCGCTCTCGTTCGACTATCAGTAAAAAGTCGAGCCTCGTTTTTTGAGCTCTGTCGGAAGACGGCGTGACCGGCAATGTCCGGTCAGCCATAGTTTACCTTTACAAAGCGTATTTTTAACAGCCATCCATACTTGTGTTAGCAGGCAGCATCGCTCACCCTTTATTGCTGCTTCTCGAGCGGAGCATGCGAGGGGCCGGTCCCCGACCCGCCTTCTCGGTCGCTGGTCCTCGCCGGCGTGTGGAGCGGTTTCCTGCGCGTCGCTTAGAAGTGAACTTCGAACATCGGCATGAAAAATACCCCCTCCCCCTCCCCCGACACACACACACCCCTGAGGGCAGGTGCTAGGCAGAGTGATGAAAGCTGGCTTCCACATTCAGCAGGCCGGGCAGCGATGGCTGTCACACGCCTGGCTGATGGCTCGGGCACTCAGCCGTTCCCGGCAGGCAGAATCCTGATTTGATGGAACGCTTCTTGCCTAATGAATGGCTGAGCCCTAAATACCTGTCAACGCCACTGTCTCTCGTCCCCTCAGAGTGCGGAGTGGAGGAAGAGCGCGTGATCTCGCGATGCGGGAAGCTGACAGGGAGCTGTCCGAGGTCCCCGCTCAGCCTCCTTCCACAGCGAGCGCGGTGACGGGCTGGTTCCAATGTTCCCGTGAGGTGGCTGATTTTACGTCCCAGACAGACTGGTGACCTCAGCCAAGTCAGGCACTCCGAGCAGTCGGTGTAATTACCGCTGGACGCGACGTTTCGTGCACATTTCTTATTTCCTGTTGGGAGGAGCCACTGACACACACCCAAAGCCAAGAGCCATCCCCAGGGGCCTGGTTAAAAGCTCGAGTCAGACTCACGGCGGATCCAGCTCCATATGCCCGTGGTTTCCTGACACTTTTTATAAAGTCAGCCCAGGCCACTGTGTGGGAAGAAATCAAATCTGTTTATTAAAGGGGCAGCTGACAGCCCCTGGTTAATCGGATCGAGCTGGCCCGACAGGGTATCTCGAAGCAGCCCAAGGGCAGGGTGTCTGTCGGTCTTGCCTGCAGAGAGGGACGGACAGGCCAATAACAACACTGTGTTCCAACAAGGGGCGTATTTAGTGTGTTCTTTTCAATTACAAAAACAAATAAACAAGTAAACCCGTCACCGAACAAAATACTCTGGTTTCGCCGGGTCGTGCGTGTGTGTCTGTGTCCGCGCGTCTGCGTGTGCGGCCTGTTCGCCCATCTGGCTTCTTTCTTTCCCCCATTCTCTCGTCCAAGCTGCGAATCCATCAGCGGAAAGTGGATGCAATGTACGGACCCGAGTCGGAGGCCAGGACGCGGGCGACTGCAGACATCAGCTCGGCAGTAGCTGTGTTTCACGTGGTTTGTGGACACCTGAGAAGGACGTTCAGGACGCTGCTTGGTGGCCAGCTCCCTGGCAGAAACGGCAGGAGCCGATGAGGTGAGCACGTACAAAGGCGAGGCCGCTCGGCCAGGCAGCCCAGGTGCCAGCTTCTGTGTCATCTGGTTGATATCAAAGGACCAGGAAGGGCAGGCATTTTGCTTTTTTTCCC
Organism: Pteropus alecto; assembly: GCF_000325575.1. NCBI lineage: Eukaryota > Metazoa > Chordata > Mammalia > Chiroptera > Pteropodidae > Pteropus > Pteropus alecto. The sequence goes on along the minus strand of NW_006440645.1, from coordinate 2,028,074 downwards.
CTGAATTTCCATTCTATATTTTGTCCTTCTCTCTACGAGGGTGAATTTAACTAGGAGTACCTGCTTTAGCTATTGGAAATTTAAGAAAAACAGAAATAAATATTTTAAAACTGGTACCCAGATGCAGAAAACACAAAATTAGCCGTGAACTCCCGTTGGGGTACTATAATTAAAGACAGAATCTCCTCCCAACCCAGAAAAACTCTCCACAGAGGCAGAAGAGAAAGAAAACAATTTTATTATTGAAGAAGCATGAAACCAGACCGCGTCATGCATCACAGGCCCTCTGCCAAGAAAGTACGGACAGACAGAAGCTTCACCCTTGTGTACGGCCAGGCAGACATGAGCCGTTGCATACGTATTCCCGAGACCAGCAATGACTAGTCCTCAAGTAAGAGGACTTGACAGCACCATTTGTCACCCGTAGTTCATCTTAGGATGACCATCTGTGTGCTAATTGGCTTAATTCAAAGGAAAAATAAGTGTCTCATATCTTTAGGACAAGAAGTGTCGGAGCTTGGAGCCAGGTGCCCTCTGCAGCTAGGCTCCCACATCCCCAGGCCTGGGACGTGGGACACTATCTCCGTGAATGTCTCCATTTCAGAGTGTGGATTCAGGCCCTTGAGAAGTGCATTCCTGGGTCTTAAAGTGGAGAAGAGCTTAGCTTTTATAGAGATTTACATACCTTACATAAAGGGAAAGAAGTTATAAGTTTTCCAAAGTAAACGCTCTAAGATGAAGGGGGATGGAAAGTTAAGCCGGTTATTTCTTTAGTTTGCATTTACCCTAACGAATACGTAATACCATACAAAAGTAACATTGTCATTGTCTAATTATGTCCGTTAGTGTTTCTGCCTTTCTCTGGGCAAGTCGCAGCCGTCTGAGTAGCCACCAAGTTCATGGTCAACACCGTGGGTGGCCATTGCCTCGAGTCAGCCTTACGGGCACACATTGAAAGGTACAAGTTGACTGCCCAATGTTTGCTATACGTGGTTCTCATTGTTTTAAGTCTTGTGGATGAATGCATTCTTTGGACCATTTTTTATTTATTTTTTTTGCATTAGACCTAAATCAATTGCTACACAATTATAGCAGTCAACTACATCTCTATGCGCTCACCTTTATTTATTTCTCTCTTCTGGGATTGGAGAGAACTTGTCACCCAAAGTTAACAGAGTCACATTGGACCCGTCTTTTGCAGTCACTATCTGTAAATGCCAGATTTCCGTTTTTCCTTTCATTGGATTTTTTTTTCCTTTTCTCTATCATCCTTCCGATCAAGCTAGTTAACAAAACATTTTTGCTTGACAATTTAGGGCTCAAGCACCTGGATGCATATGAATCACTTTTACTTGGTTATTATCAGGAACGACTAGCTCGACCTAACTCCTTCCCTTCCCTCGAACTCCCTCCATCTTTTATATCCGCGTCCCAAAGCTGTATGTTTGTGTCAAACTCCTCTTTTACTCCAACTTGGTCTCACTGGCTGTTCCCCTTTCCCCGGTACCCTTAAATTATGGGACCTAGCCGCTAAAGAGGAGACATCCGCGTGTTTTCTTTGCATTGGCTCTAAGGTGCAAGTCATCTTAGTAAGAGCCCGTGAGTATCTGGCACCGCTGTCCTCCAGGGGCAGCCCGTTGGCTCCGCTGGTGTCCTTGCCTGAGCTCGCTCTGCCAGATGAAGCGTGAGAGGGAGCCTCGAGGGGTTTTAAGGCTTCCTTGATCCCAAGGAGCGGTCTCTTTTATATAATGTGTTGACGGCGAGAAAATTGACCATTTCAAGCAAGATCTAAACCTTGGTATTAAATATATATATATGAAATGGTGT
>NW_006440645.1:2019600-2025986 GCF_000325575.1 Pteropus alecto | reverse complement strand
ATATTTATATTTATATTTATATTTTTTTAATTTCCTTTTAAGAATGCACAATCTTTAAACTTCTAAGCTAGAAAGAGAGGATTCAAGTCATGAAAATCTCACCAGATTCTGCTCAATTTTGCTATGAACTTAAAAATTACTCTAAAAAATAGAGTTTGTTAAAACAAACAAACAAACGATCTCACGAGAACGCCGTTAGAACTGGCAAATGTGCTCTAGGGAATAATGACGCAATTAGATTCGCAGTCAACTTAAAAATACCTAGTGTGTCCAAAAAAAAAAAAAGTTGATGATTGCCTTAAAATGTATTTTCTGAATACCCTCTTCGCAAATTGGGAGACTTACAGGGATATAAAACAAATCTAAAATAATCTCAAATCATCGGCTTCGCGTTGCAGTGTGTCTGTGTGGTTTGATAATTTTAGGGAAACTTACAGCTTTTCGTTGTTAACCGCCGGTGCTTTATTCCTCGATGCACTGACACGGTGAATCCAGAGACGCCCGTTAATCGTTATTTGTAGTGAACCTTTCTGCTAGAAGCGACGTGTAAAACGCACTCCGTGTGTAACGTTGTTATCATAGGTGTTGAAGGACCAGGCCACGCCGAGCGAGTCTTAGCAACCTGATCGTCGTACAGAAAACACGGGGCGCCCAGCGTGCCCCAGGGGCTGCGGTGGCGGCGAGAGCTTCCAGATCTACGTAAGACGTCAGATTATACTAACGAGAGCGAGAGGACTTAAGGGTCTGCGCACGGAATGGCACGTGTCCCGTCGCGCGCAGCCACAGAGACGAGCGGGAGGAACGCGCGTGTCGGTGCCCAGCAGGGAGCTCGCGCACACCTGGTCTGCCAGTTTAGGGGCTCGTTGGCGCTGTTGCTTCCTCACTCAGGTTTGGGGGTGACACCGGGGTCAGGAATGGTCTGAATGGTGTTTCCGTTCTCGTTTCGGTTGATACTTTCTTTTGTCCTCACGGTGCATCTCGCTTATCTCATAAACGATGGCAGCCTCCACGTCGGCCGCGTGTGCTGGTGACGCGTGTTTCCCGCCGACGTCAGGATTGCTAAACCCGGCTGATAAAGAGCATGGTGGCTTCGCCTGAAATTTTTCCGCATTCGGTTTTTAAAGTGCACGTTTTTTTCCCCCGTTGATGTCATCAAATTCCAGCTCCCGCATCCCTGTTTCCCAGGGTGGCATTGGCTTCTGCCCCGATCCAGACAATGCTGAAACCCTAGAGCTGTGACTTTCCTGGCACACAGATTCACACTGGGTCAGCTCTCTGCAAGAGTGTCTAGTGCAAACCGCTTTTTCAGTCTTGCTGGCCTGGAGGGAGTTTAATAAATATCTCTAAATACACAGAGAGAGGAATAATTTCTGACCTCGGGGCCTGTGAGATCTTCCTGCCATCCACATGTCACCGTCACTCTTCCTTACCGTAAGGGAAGGAAAGGGACGTCAGACTCGTTGGACTCAATGGCTTCGGGCTTTTGCTGTTCGCCTCTTTAACTGGGCACCGTTAGATATTTTATGGAAACTCCTCAAAGCGAGTAGCAATTAGAAGAGCCTGTTTTCTAAAACCATGCCTTAGTATGAATGAGATGATTTTCAAAATTCTAGGATTTCTTTCCCCTAAACTTTCCCTTAAACAGCACGGCGTGTGTGTGGCCTTGAACCTGAAGCGTGTCGGTGTCAGACCACGGCCCCGGCAGACTTCTGCTCTCTTCGTCCTGCTTTCTCTCCCCTCTTCGGTCATCACATGGATCTGTCACCTGGTCACACGCTGACTAGGACCACACAAAGGGCTTGAACTCCAATTGACTCTTGTTAGTTCTCATGCATTTTAAAGAGTAGATTGGTGGTATTAAAAGAAAAAAAAGCTCGAAATGATTTGCTAAAATATTTCAGCTTGTCTGCAATTTCATGTTGCTTGTGACACAGTCCTTACTCTTTCGTCCCAGATAATTAAAGGTGCGTTACCACCTGAGCTGAATATATTTTCCGTTTTGTTTTGTTTTGTTTTTTTCCCCTCAGAGACCTAATTCCTTTACAGCCTGGGACCCGCAGGTCTACTGTAATGCATGGCCAGACGTTCCTGAGAGGTCTGTACACAGACGCAGCTCTGTTTTTTCTTTGTGGTCTATTCAAGGACGGTTACGAAGAAGTTTGCAGGAGCACAGTCGTTTGAGATTTCAGGGTGGTTATTAATGGTGTTTGGGTGCCAGTTTTTTTCATGTGGTAGATAATTGGGGTTTTAGCTATTTTTTAAATGAAGATAGAAGTCTTTGAAAACACTGTCTCATTTGAGTCTAATTGCCTGCAGAACGCTATAACCATTGTTAATGAGTGACTCGTTTTTTTTTTAGTTTAGTTTAAATTCTAAAACTTCCTTTGCTCTCCCAAATAATTGTACTTATGATCAGAAGCATCATAAGAAACAGAAAGTGGATTAATTATGAAGAAAACTATGCCTCGTTCTCAGCACTGCGTATGTCATTAATGCCACAGAAGAACGAGACGAGGAAACACGTATTTTTATGGCGCGGGCCGAGGTGTACCTAGCATTCCTTGGTCAAGTTTCTTTAGGATTTGCGTATATTCTGTCTCGACTCCCAAGGCCAGGGTAAGTGCTGGGAAAGCAAACCGAAAAGCTCTGGTTCCAAGTTATCTTACTCAGGCACCAGAAGCTTCTCTGCTTATCCAGGTGTCTTTCGAGAAGCAGTAGGACGTGGATCCTTCAGAAGATCAAACTGGAAGCTGTTAAACATGTGTGTTTATGGGGTCTGCTCGTATGTATTAAGCATTTTATGTGAGTCCAGTTCCCATCACGGTAGAGGAAACAGACACATAAAGACGTAGTTAATACACCACAAGGCAAACGGCATGACAGAGACGTCAGCTCAGGATGGGATAGCACAAGGCGAGCACGCGGATCCGCCTGGGGGATCGAGGCGGGCCTCATGGAGAAGCCGCAGCCTGATGCGCTTTTAAGTGGCTTAGAAATCGGCCAGATGCAAAGTCAGAGGAAGGAGAGGGGACACGCCAGCCAGGTGTGAGCGGAAGGAGCCTAAGATAGCAAAACAGAGAGCCAGGGTCTCAGCGCTTCTTTAAGGCTTGCTCTGTGTCGGGCACTGCTGTTCGTAGGCGAGGCGTGAAGCACGTCATCTCCTCGGCCAGCCCACGAGGCAGCTGGGACGCCTCTGATTCGCGGCCGCTCGTGAGGCCGCAGAAGCGATGTCACGGCAGCGGAACGTCGCCAGACAGATGCGTTTCTTGCCAGATGTGCTCGGGGGCTTGAGCAAAGCCCCCGGGGCAGAAGCCGGGCGGAGCTGTCGCCGAGCGTGCGGGCTCGCAGACAGGGCGTCGCGCTCGGGCACTGTCACCGTTCCGCGCCGCCGAAATGATGAAAACGCATAAGGGATAAAAAAAAAAAAAAAAAAGGTTCTGATTCGTGAAACACAGACTTTCAGATGCGAATTAGAATACCTTTCGGAGTCACAGCTCCATTTTCGTGTGCGCCGCGCAGTGTAACTAAGTAGCAGGTGAGAAGGCTGAGAACCTGCGCGTAAGGGTTACTCACCGTTCACCGTCACTCACCGTTCACCGTCACACACGTCCACGCACGCGCTGTTTATCAAGGGTCCGGTTCCGTTTCTAAATGAACTTTTCAGTAAAATGACTGTTCCATTAACAGAGGCACACACCACACACACACATCAACAAAACAACAAAAAACATCTCGAGAAGAGATGTTTATTATTCTTAAATAAATGAAATATTTTGTTAGTAAGCCGACTATTCACCACTGCTTATGAGAACAAGGCGGTGTGTGTTATTAAGCACGAAAACACTTTCCGAATGTTGGCGCCGTCGTCCAGCTCTTAAAACTAACCTAAATGCGGATCATGAAAATGCGGATCATAATTTTTGGAATAGTTGTTGCGCTTCTACACGTGTTGCCTCTGAATTAGGTTTGTCCTATGAAATCAATAAAGAACAGAAAAGTCATCGCTCAGTACTTTTTCTAAAGTGGACCGAATAGAGCATAGAGGCTGACTAACTTCCTGCCGTGGAATGATCTGTTTTAACTATTCAGGTCAAAATCGATTTTTCTAATCATTGAAGAGCTTCAGATACAATGGTAGTTAAATATGCCCGAAACGAAATGCTCTTTTCTTCCCTTCCCCCTTTTATTTCTAGTATTTACATAAATGTAAGAGAAACCTTAAGTAGGGAATTAATGTTTTTTTTCCAAATTGCAATTTTATGGCGGCTATTATTGTAATCATACCATGTATGTAATCATCTTTTCTTCTAAGTAACAGGATTTTAGAAATCATTACAATCAATTCAAGCCTATATATTCAGATCTTGAAAGAATCAGAGATCTGTGTTAAATATATTTTGTTTGGAGCCCTTCATTTTTCTAACTACTATCCATCTACCATTTTTTTAAAGATATTACTGTAAATTTCATAGTGAACTCAATCATAGCAGATTGAGTAATTGAAATAAATTCCATAATTCATTTCACTACTACATAAATTAAAAATTTTAGAAATGAGTATTTTTATGAACTTTTTATTGGTCATGATTAGGGACATAATGCTTGGTCATTGGAAAATAAAAACAAAACAAAACTCTACAAAATAGGAAGAACCATGAGTGAAATAGAGTTATGTCTATCACCTAGGTATAACCACTGTTAAAGTCTGTCATGTGCACATCTAGATTTTCTAACATACAGCTATATGTTAGATGTATCTTTGTATTGATATAACTCTATTATTCACATATATGCCATGACATGCATATGTAATAAATGACATATATTTGTTACACATATGTATTTACATGTAAACATATGTACCAATATATTACAAATAGGGTTCCTAGTATAAAGATAATTTTATAACCAATATTTTCTTATGGGAATTAGGAATACAAATATGATGATTCTTTCTGGAGAGATAGAGAAGACGAACAGCCATGCCTTTAATGTAACCTTTTAGTCTTTTACAGAAAAATAAAATCTTTTCCATATAAAACAGTAAAATAATCAATAAAGAGAAATAACTCTATTTCAATAACCTATAGTAAGTCTGTGCTCTCTGATTCGCTCATTCCACAATCCATATACAATCTCCACATCCAAGTCTTCCCTATTTCTCCTTTTTCCCTGAGCTGTTACAGGACGATGCCCCCTCTCTGTATATTACACTCCGCATCCGTGACGGGTGGGCACAGGGTGGTTGGTGCCTCATGCGTAGCTGACGATGTGGCACGCGCCTGGGGGACGGGCCCCTGTGTTTATCTAGACACGAAGTCCTCAGGACCGTGATGTTTCTTTCGCTCATGAATCCCACATGCGTTTAATGAATGAAATATTTCAATCCTCCTGCGGCTTTACAGAATGTTCCAGAATGTCCTCCAAGAGTGAATAGAAGAACATTTGATTTTTTTCTCAAATTCGGCTTCTTGAGGGTTTGGGGAGGTGAGGCCCACGAAGGCCCGAGTCCCTTAATATCTTTAACTTAGTTATTTTTCATCTTTTTAAATTATAGGTATTCAAAAATAACGCACAATGCAGAGTCTCGTATCATGAAAATCAGAAGCAGCGCTTACGTTTTGAAAAGATCACTCTGCTTGCGGTGTCAGTTGAGAGCAGGTTATAGGGGCGTCAGGTGTAAAACAGGGTGGATGGTCGTGGCTTGGAATGGGATAGAAATAGCCGAGATGATAAATGTATTTTCAAGGTAAAACTTACATTTTGGGGGAAAGTTCAGCCGTGAGGTGTGAGCGTGGGTCAGGGTTGATTCTGAGACGTTTGGACGGAGCCGTTGACTAGATGAAGTTGCCATTTACTGACAAAAGCAGGTTTGTTTTTTCAAGACTGTGGGGACGTCAAAAGTTCAAGTTGTCTCTAAGATATCCAAGTGGAGATGGAGACAGTTGTGTAAATCTGGAGTTTAGGACATCGATCAGAATTAGAGGTTTATGTTTGCGAGTCATCAAGATACAGATATATTCCAAGCCATGGCACCAAGTGAGCTCGCCCGGGAAGCTGCACGTGCCAGCACGGCAGCGAGGACTCAGAGGACTCAGGGTCGGAGCAGAGTTTTAGCTCTGGTTCCATTATGGTCCGCGCGATCCAGCACAGAGGGGGAAAATTCATGGGACAGCAGTGACAGCTGCTGGCGTAATGGGACCAAGCGGGATCCGGTCCTCGAAGAGAAGTCTCGAACTACGCAGAGTCGAGGTCCCGCGATTGTCCTACATCAACGCTAGCACTGGGATCTTATGTCCTCTGACATTTTAGCCGCTTCGGTGGTGGTCAGTGGCATCTAATTTTGCTTTTGATGTTCATTTCTCCGGCGTTTAATGAGGTTGAGC
>NW_006440645.1:2018286-2019000 GCF_000325575.1 Pteropus alecto | reverse complement strand
TGCAGCTTCTCCGGGCCGTCCGCGCTCCCGACTCGGGGAGCACCGTTCCGCCCTCTGCTTCCGTGGTCACGTCTCTATGGCTCTGACTCTCTCGTCCCTCTTCTGAGGACACTGGCCATTACATGCGGCCCTCCTGCATTGCCCGGGGTAGCTTCCTCATCTCAAGGTCCTTAAGTGCATCGTGTCAGCATAGTCACAGGTCCCAGGGATGAGGACGAGGACATCTGTGATGCTTCGCTTTATGCGCTGACTTGACTGGGCCATGCACATGGTCAGACATGACTTTGCGTGTGTCTGTGAAGGCATTTTTGGGATAAAATTAACATTTCAATCAGCAGATTGAGTAAAGCAATGTGGGTGGCCCTCATCCAGGCAACTGAAAACCTGAATAGAGCAAAATGGCTGAATAAGAGGAAACTTCTCTGTTCTGTTGCCGAGCTGGGTGTCGGCTTTCTCCTGTGAACTTATGCTATCGGCTCTCCTGGGGTCCAGCTCACCAACTGCCAATTCCTTATAATAATCTTTTTATGTATACTCATCTATCATCTATCATCCATCTATCCATCCATCCATCCATCCATCCATCCATCCATCCATCCATCTATCCATCTATCCATCCATCATCTGTCTGTCTATCATCTATTGATCAGTCATCTACCTATCCATTCTATATATCTATCAATCTATCCAGATGTAGCTCTCCTGTTGGTTTTC
>NW_006440645.1:2006560-2017841 GCF_000325575.1 Pteropus alecto | reverse complement strand
CGCATGCCGACATCTAGAGAGATCGAGATGACTGCCAGCACCCAAGAATTCCTGAAAAACACAAGAACCACGCTCAGATGAGTTTCTTTTCTCTGACATTTTAAGTTATCGTAAGATTGTTTGTGTAGTTTAAATATACAGTTCTGCTGGTCAAAGTCTCGTGTCAGATACACACGCGTAATACATATACATGAGTAGAGAGAGAGAGAGTGTGTGTGTGAGTGTGTGTGTGTGAGTGTGTGTAGTATATAATAGGTATTGTACCAGTTGCATGTATGTAAGTATGCATATTTATGTCATTTCTTATTATTCATGGTAATTATAGTCTGTAGAATTGTCACAAACACTGAACCAGCCCACAGGAAACCACTGCTCCTAACAAAACAATATGCACCTTGTTCTACGTGCGCCTCTGTTTACAGACATGTTGTTTGATATCTACTTATAACAAATAACTAATCGCACAGCATTTGAGTGATTTAAAGCCAGGCCTTTGGAGGCTGTCTGCGTTATACAGATTTTTGTTTTTGTTTTTATTTGGCCGAAGTCCCGTTAAACAAGCCGGTCTCGCTGGCATCGGAGACCTCCTCTTCCACGTAAACCTCTTCCTGTATGTCGCTCGGCTGGTATTTTAAAAAGTTCCTTGACAGGCTCCTGACGTGCAGACCCTGCTTGGCGCGCACGGCTCACATTCTTCATACCATCTCGCCTTTTGAAACGTGTGAGACGGCCAGGCCTGGCCACCCTGGGCAGTAGGACGGTGATCGTCCGTGGCCTCGAGCCTCGCGGCGACACGGTCCCCTAAGCCTGTGCGTTTCTTCATCCAGCCACCGCTCCCCGCCCCCGCGAATCCACAGATTTGGCCGCACGCCCCCAGCTTTACCGCACACGCCAGGTGCGACTTCGGCACCGCCCGAAGCATCCTACACGCAGACGGGCCCGTGGCCCCTCGCTGATCGTGGGGCGTTGGCCCTGAACCGCGGTTGACAGCCGGCCGCTCGTGCCTGGGTGAAGCTCGCCCAGCTCATTCGCTCTGGCAGGCGCTCATGCCTTCTAGCACCTTCCAACACCAGATGGCATCCAGCGCCTCGCCCGAGCCATTCGAAACAGGAAACGTGCCACCGAAAAATAGAAAACCCGCGAAAGACACGGCACCCACCAGGCCACCACGGTGCACTCGTTTGCACACAAGATGTGGAACGAGAAGACAGTGCACCTCCGGCTTCCTCAGCGGGAAGGCGCGGCCCGGGCCCCTCGAATTTCCTGCAGCTCCGCACACGCCTGTGAGGTGCTGCGGGTATGTTGACTGGGGGTACTGATGATTTAGGGAGCAGACCGATTGGCAAACACAGAATCCACAAACATGGAGGATTGGCCGCGTGTGAGGGTGCGTGCGTGTTGCTAAACTACACGTACATTTGTATGTACACTTACATACGTGCACTCGGTGTCACTGAGGTCAAGTCGCGTGAGTGTTTCTGAATGTCCAAGGCAGGTCTCTCCCTCCACCCCAGTCGTAAGCAAAACGGACAGCATCCTGATGTCACCGAGCTGGTATCTGGGGCGCGTTAAGGGTTGACATATGATACGGAACGTTTTATGCCTGAATATGGGGCTATTCATTTTAATTGTAATAGTTCCTTAATATCTTACATCTCATTTTTCTTCCTCAATTTCAATCTGTACTTTCTTGCTCTGTCTCAGTAAAGCTGCATCTCACAACTGACCACATGTAGTTTGAAGATCTAATCAACGCTCAACCTGCTGACAGCAGAGATTAGGTCCCCAGGGACTGGTGTGCTGTGGGATGTGACATGCCACTTCCTAGTCTCGGGACACTTCGGCTTGTCTTTAGTCCTGTACAGAGCTGACTGCCGACAAGTTGCTCTATCAGGCCTGATACCGGGCACCGCTAGCTATCTTAAAGAAATTAAAAAAAATAAACTTACGCAGAGAAAAGTGCTATTGTCACTTAGGCTGGCAGGTAGCTTACCTGGGTCAGCCACTGTCCTCAGGTGTAATTTGCTATTTTTATTATTACTCATCACGTATCTGTTCATGATTTCTCGGGCCAAACACGAAGATTAGAATTTGCGCATGGAAGTTTGTAGGTTTTTAATGTGCTCCTCTTTTACGGGCATCCTCTGTAGGTGGTATTTAGGGATGGAAAAGGCAAAACAAAATAAACAGCTCGAAGGGTCAACAAGCACTTCCGGTCAGGCGATCAGGACAGGTGAGCCCACACCGCTCTGCCGGGCGCGCCAAGTGAATTTGATGGCGGAGGCCGAGTGCGACACGCACCGCCTGGTCTTCCGTGAGATGCTCCTGAGCTCCACGAAGCCGACACAGCTGACGTGGTTTCTGCTCCCAGCTCCTCTCGAATGAAACCTGCATCTCATACTTCACAGAGCCCAGGGTTCAGGTGGTGGGAAGTGTTGCTGGGCACGGCTCTCTGTCTCTCGTCCGCAATAGGAAAATATTGGAAAGACGAGTCTTTTGTGATAAAACGCCTCAGAAAAATACTTCCCATCACCGTTTTATTCTGCTTAATTTATTTATAATCACGCTGTGTTTAAAAATGAGTATTTCCTAGTAAATACATTTTGTTCTTTAAAAAAATTCTATACCAGTAATTGTTTTCAGTGTATAATCTTTTCAAATTAATATTAATGAGCCTTGACAAAATACTGATTTCTGTGTCACTTATAATCTTTTTGTTTATAAATAGATGCTAGATTGCATTGATTAGAGCGGTAGTATAGCAGAATAACGGTGCTATGTTGTTCCAGATGCATTGTGCAGTCTCATAAATTATTAATATTTTATTGCCCCCAAATAAAAACGAAACAAATATTAATTTCACTAGCCGGGATAGATCAGCATAGCATCATAGTATCCTGTTATTAAACTCTTTATTGAAGTGGCAGTAAAAATATTTTCATATCTGTCACACCTTAGGGTTTAATCATCTTTCACATACATGATTCACCGCAGAGTAGCTTTCCGAAGAAATAAACTGAAGTCTGTTCAAGGGAAAATCGTGTGGATGGCATAGCATAATCTGACAGAAACATTATATTGCAGTTAACGAAGCACTTGGGACTCCTGGGGCAACTTTTTCATGTCAATGTACGAATGGTTATTTCATCCAACGCCCACATAAGCATGATACGAAGGGGCACGAGAAATTGTCATGGATTTTACAAATAATACGCAAGACTTGTAGAAAACTTGCGTTTGGAGTAGCTGATTGGCCATAGTCCTCTGCCTTTAGGGTCACTGCTTGGTTTCAGATTAAATAAATATTCTGGACTTTTTAAAAATACAAATACTAGGACTCCCTCCTGATTTTAGCAGAGAAGTGTTTCTTCTTTGAGTAACAGGAATGATGGGGAAGCGGGCTGCAAATGGATACCTGTGAGACAGGCAGAAGTCCCCGGCGGGCTGCTGTCCCAAAGGGAGGGACGGGGTAGTGGACAGTGCTTTGTGTGGGGCCTGTCTCGTAGCTTTAGTGACATCTCACACCGATGGAGCCACAGGGAGTGGACGTGGCTCCGGCTGGGCCATCTGCTACTCTCTTCCATGTCACCCAAGCTCTCGCTCTTTCTGTTCCCTGTTGGGCACCAGGTTACACCCTTACACCCTTTATTGTGCTCACGGTGAGATTCGAGCTCAGGAAGCTGAGGCAGGCAAAGTACGTAGCACAGTCCTCCACGTAAAGCCGAGTGGTGAATACGTGTGATGTCACCTCTCAGCCGACGCGACCGACCCCAGAGCTCCCAATGCCTCTTTTTGTCATTATCGAAGCTAATAGCTGTGAGCCGTGGTTCTGTGTTCGCTGGGATGTCATTTCTCCCTTATCAGAGGACCGTGCCCAGCTGTGATGGTTCCAGCACCAGGGGCATATTTCGTGCAAGGAATTATTCCCAGATCTGGGCGGTTCAGTGTTATTCTCGGTCACACGACTAGTTACTCTTGGTAACGGGAGGGGAGGTGACCCCTTTGCTAGTTAGTCGATATGACAGAGTGAGCTGGATTCAGCAGACCGCGAGGCACCAGAGATAAGTCAGACATAAACCAGTTTTCAAGACAACCAGTAAGACAGCTCAGTGTCTGCCACCGCGGGGTCGGACGTGCCAAGTGCCTCTGTGTTTCAAATAAAATACGATGGAGGGTGAAAAGAAGCAGCATGTTGTCTCCACTTTGAAGCCAGGCTGGTTACAAGCCAGACTCAGTGCAGGAATGTTTGAGTCACACAGTTATAGCTGCAAGAAATAGACTCACATGCTGAATGCGAGTAAGGCTGCCGTCTCGAAGTCCGTCACTTCTGACCAGGAGACCTCGCGTGGCCCTTTTTCGCTGGGTCCTGCACGTTGTGCAGCTGGCCCGGTGGCACCATGGGGTCAGGGCAGAGCTCGGGGTCCACCAGGGCACGGGTGACGGGCAATTTTCCTCAGGGTCCTCAGGTCTTCCATGTCTGCTGATTTTTTTTTTTTTTGACCTTTCTTTTCTTTTACTTTACTGTGCTTATCTTTTGGATTTTGCTTAATGATGGCTTTTGTTGGCTGCCAACTTCTCAAGGCCCTGTCACCTCACGGCCTCCTTGCCTGCCTCCTACTAACTGTGCAGCGATTTCTTTTTTAATTCCTTCCTTCTTCCTTTCAGTTTAATTAGTTCTTCATTTCCTAGTTTCTGGAGATGGATACTCAGCTCTCCAATTTTCATTTCTCGTGTGTGATGTGCACACTCAAGGCGACAAACTTCTCTCCAGGCACAGGTTTGCTTTCCCTCTCAGACTTCGACGTGCATTTCATTACCAATTAGTTAAAAATACTTTGTACTTTTTATTGTGACTTCTTTGACTGTTTTTTTAGAAGTTTGAGAATTAGAAGTTGTCTCATATTTCCTCTATGGTCAGAAATCCTATTCTAAATGATTTCAATCTTTTGAAATGTGTTCAGAGTCAGTTTTGACTCAACATATAGCTGATTTTGGTAAATGTTTATATGAAGAAGAGATGTATTCTCTTACTGTGGTGTGTGGTATTCTATACCCATCGATTAGGTCTGATTTGTTTATTGTCATTCTTTTATATGCTTATTGGTTTTTTTTAAATCAGATTATTTGATCAGTTAGTGAGAAAGCTTAGTTCTCATCATAATTAAGGATTAATCAATTTTTCCTTTTAGTTCAGTTAACTTTTGTTGAAAATATTTTGAAGCTAAGTTGTTAGACCAATAAATATTTAGAGTTTTTCTATCTTTCAGGTGGATTTACCATTTCAAAATGCTATCTATATCTTTAATAATACATATTGCCTTGAAGTCTGGTTCGTCTATTAGTATAACTAATTTTTTTCTCTTCGTTAGTCTTTTTTACTTTCAAAACTCAGGTGGCATTATATTTGAGATATGCCTCTTATAAGTAGCTTCGAGTTATTTCTTTAAAACTGTCTGATTTTTTTCTTTTAATTAGAATATTTAATCCATTTTCTATTAATATAGAAATGTAATAATCAAGAAATATTGCTGGTCTATTACCATTTAAAGTGAAAACTTACTTTTTTCCCACTTGTTCCGCATGGCATCTATTATTTTTTCTAGCCTCTCTTGTCTTCTTCAAATTAACCAAATGCACGTATTTTATTACTTAGTCTCCCTCCATCGCCCCCGCCCCAAGCACAGTGAGCTCGTTGGTCACACATTGCTCCCTGTCTTACTGGTGCTCATGCTAGAGGGCGTATGTAACACACATTCTTCTGAGAATGTCGCCACGGATTATCTTCATCGCTTTCCTGATCTTACGGGGACCTTGAAACCCTCCAGCGTCACGTGTTGCTTTGCCATCTGCAGTGACAGTCCACCTGCTTACTGCCCTCCAGGGCACATCTGTCACCCGAGTCAGCTGTGGCATTGGATGGACAGAAACATCATAAAGACAAGTGGAAATTGATATTATGTACAAATGTAAACTCTTTAAGCGTACGTTGATGCTGCAGACATCTTTCTCTGTATTTTTATATCTAGGTGACATTTATTTGAGTATCAGAGAGAGGTTTGAGAAAGGCAGACGCTCTGGGAGAAACACAATAGGGGCAAAGAGCAAAGAGCAAAGCATTGTTTTGCAATATTTTTTTGCTGCGTGTGCCAGTGCCCTAGACAGAATGTCTGTGTTACTCTTAGTGAAGGTGTAAAAAGTTTTGATTTTTCATTCATTTAAGGAAAAGGCTCAAAACAAGCCACGTTATCGGAAGTCCCAGGATGAAAGCCTTGAGAACACACAACAGTTTATATTAACTCAAGTGAACTAGCCAACCCTAAGCCTCAGATATCATGTATTCACTCAAAGTGGCGAATGCAGTTGAAAATAAACATTAGTTTTCTAATGGTCAGAACATGTCTTTGCTAGTGGAAATGTCCCAGTCTTTTTCTTGTGGATAAGGAAGGGCAGTGTTATAAGTTTTCCAAAGACCTGATGTGTATGTGTGTGCATCTCGGTGACAGATGAAAAACACCTGGCCAGTGCGGGCTGACTTGAGAAGGCGGAGTCTGGAGTTCGGGTGTCACACTGGGGTGTGAGTGCAGCCCGTGTTCGTCCCGCATCCGCTTACAGACCTGTGGGTGCCTCGCTGACCTGGCTGACCGCGGAGCAGCCTCTTCTCTTCACTGCCGCCCCATGCCTGACACCCCCTCCCCGCCGCTGGGGCTCGTCCCCCGTTCCGTCCCATGTACGTGCAGGCTTGGCCCAGACACCGCTCGCTTTGATTTCAAGCGGTTAGGCTTTATAACTTGAACTTCTTTTCTGAGTCTTTTAGATTTACCGCATTTGTCTATTTCCATCCCACATTTTAATTTATTTAAAGCTCGTTCTTTCGTCCATCACCGGCACGATAACGAACATCACGTGTAGCTTGGACGCGTTCCAAACCTGGATCTGGAAGGGTGACTGTCAGATGCAGACGATGGGCTCAGTGAGGCGGAACGCCTCTGGTCCCTCGGGAGGCCCTCGGAACAGCCCAGGCGAAGGCACAGTCTCCGGGAACGCTCTGTCGTGGGATTCTGAGCCGCTTTCTCAAGTTGCATTTTTTTTTAAAATGTGGATGGATATAAAACGCTTTCCTGAAAGGTTCTCTTTTTGAAAGTAAACTATTTTATTCTTCTAGACATCTAAAATTATTTGAAGTAATATTATTTATAGAAATATCTTCTCGTGCACCACTTGGATATTACAAAAGCAACTGGATATAGAAGCAAGTGTGTAGATTAAAATCCTCAAAATAAATGTCTATTTGTCTTTCAAATATTTCTGATACAGCTTTTTTTTGAAACAAAAAATAATCGAAGTGGATCAGACAGAAAGACTATTCTTAGGAATTATGAAAAGAATTATTTTTTACCCAAATGAAGTCTTTGGATTTAGCTTCCATTTTTAATAAAAACCGAAAGCATCATTTGTTTATTATAGGGTTTTTTTTTTGTTGTCTCTTTTTTTGGAAAATGACCTGTTTAAGTCTGAAAGTAAGTTGTGCAAAATCTCCAATATTTTATTTGCATCTAGAGAGCTGTGAGGCTGAAGAGAATTATTTTTATATCTACTAGTTAAGAGGTCAGGGATGTATGTTCATTTCACATGGTGACGGGGCGCTCTTAAATACTAGCTAATTGTCATTAACTTATGTGTTAACAGGTCCAATCGGTCACTAGTTGGGCTAAAAGTAATCAGGTATAAACAGAGTGAACAGAAGCAGCAACAGAGCTCTATGTATTGTTAGGTTCCATAGATATTGACTATTTTTCCATCGTTGAACCTATAATATAATCGAAGCCATGGCTGTTAATAAATTTTGTGACAGGAGTATGATCAGAGATTTCAAACAAGAAATACCCTTGGTGGAAAGTTTGTTTTTAAAAATATCTTCTAAAAAAGTCATAGGCATTCTCAAATTCTCAATAAAACATCCATTTATCTCTTATCATCAATCACATTTTACAACTCACACTGGAAAGGCGTAAGTAGGTTGTCCAGTTAGCAGACGATTAAGCCTAGACTCAAACCTGTGCAGCATGACCAGTGAGCCGGCATTCTTAACTACCACATGACATTTTTTTAAGTGCCCAGTAATATAAACATTATGTTATTTTCGTTAGGGGCGGTGAGGAAATCGATTCTCAAAAAGGTTGAGATTTGTAAATCAGAGAGCGAATAATTACCAGAAATGGGGTATGAATTAGTTTTATCTGAATCTAGAGGTGGCTTCCATAAGTCCTATGTCCTTCACTGTCTTCGATCCACACCTCTCTCTATTTCTCAGGCAAGTGGATAAGCGAGGCAACGGAGGACAGCAGAATGACGATGGTCATTCTCTCTGATCAGGCTGGATCGATTCAAATAATGTTTATTTTCTGCTTTATTCTTGAGCATTCAAAGCATTGGCTACAAATATTTCTTATGGAAACAAAAATATTTTTGAATAGATTGAGGTTGTAGATTATTGAGACTGAGCTAGAAAATACATTATTGGCCACTGTGCATAAAAGATCTGTAACTCTTAGTGTGACGATTAAGAATGACCACGACAATAGCACATTGTCGCCCCACTTAGCAGTGACGGGACCTGGTTCTGGCCTAAATGCATTTGATTCCAACTGCATAACAATATAGTGGAATTATCAGAGGAGAACTGGCCGTTCCCGTATTAGGATAAGTGGGTTGCTGGAGTTGCAAAATCAAATAGTGGGGAAATAATGAGATATTGACAAAACAGTGGGCAGAGGGCAAAGTTCGAA
Organism: Pteropus alecto; assembly: GCF_000325575.1. Lineage (NCBI taxonomy): Eukaryota > Metazoa > Chordata > Mammalia > Chiroptera > Pteropodidae > Pteropus > Pteropus alecto. Next base: position 2,009,055 of record NW_006440645.1, on the reverse strand, counting down.
AACTCAGCAGATATGAAGGAATTCAGAGAAGGCTATTGAAAGGAAATGTATCACGATTTGATCCCGATTTGCACAAGCCCATTATGAAATGCAATTATGAGACAATTGGATGAATTTGAAACTTGTCGGGCATTTAATAAATGATATTAAGGAATTATTTCTGTTCTCTTGAATGTGTGATGATGATGTTTTGAGGATTCTTAGAGTGGAATGCTGTGATGTCTGGGATTTGCTTGAAAATAATTCAGCGGAGAGAGGGAGGGAGGTTGGTTATGGTCACGCAAACAGACGGGGACATAATGCGTGGTCTGCTTTTTGTGCTGGATAAATCTAATGAAATAGCTAAGAATAGAATGCAAGGGCAGAGGCAAAGCGAGCGACAGTTAGTGGCGAACGTGTGTGAGGACGAGGACTTTACGTGCATGGGAGGACCTTGGGGAACCAGAAGGTGTGTCTTCCGCCTAGTCCGTTACGTGGGCGCCGCTGGCAGCATTGCATGAACTCGATGCCCGTGAAATGCGGAGGTGCCTGAACGGAGAACAAATATCAGATGTTGAGCTATTAATTTTATTTCTATAAAAGTTATGCTCAACTCAATACTGCCTACAACCATATCTGTATGTAAAAGAAATCTTAGTAGTTTGGTGGAAATTCTTCTTTTACCTATAAATATAGTTAGGTGGAAAGAACTGGAATTAGACTCTTCCTTTGTCCTACTGAGCCACAGGGAAAGCAAAGAAGAATGAGATTCAGGACCTGTGTCCCTGCATCTGTGACTTACACAAGGGCAGGGCCGTGAGGACAAACACACGGCGAGTACGTACAGAAACGAAGACGCCGAGTCTAAGCGGCCCCCTAAATTCAAGCTGCTAATGAGTGTCGGAGATGAGATTCCATATTTTCAAATCTAGGTTCCCCAAGTTATGGCCCTTCTTATAGGTTATGTGTTTTGTTTCAAAGGCGCAGGTGGGAATAGACAGAAACAAAATACAGGCCCGCGACTCACAGACATGTCCTCACGTGTATTCACCCGGTGGGCTCAGATCGGTGGCGGTTCCTGAATTTTCTTATTTGCCACTCTGTCCTCAGGTTGGCACAGGACCTGACCTTAACCGGGGGTGCAGTTCTTAATACGCAAGCATCCGCGTTTGCTTATCCCGCGTGTGGGTCACTTGTTATTAGTATGAATGACGCGAGTCCTCTGTGCTTTTAGAGTTTAGTTTGTAAGAGAAACATAACGGGCACCGAAGAGGTAAATAACGATGGAGAAAGAGTAGCACCTGACAAGTTCATAACGTTTTTCTAAACAGGTGACCTAACCAAGTCCAAGGAGAGGATTTCGAAACCACCGAGATAGAAATCAGAATTACACATGAATTTTAAACCATGTGCGTACATGAGATCATTTTGCCATTTATATTATTACACGTTTTTGTCCACGTCACAGAAAATGAGAGAAATAATTATAACGGTTATTATTTAAGAAGACAATGCAGTGGTATTTGCATATGTTATTTTCAAATTCTTACACTTATGGAAATCCTTACGTAGATATTTTCGAGCTTTTAACTTTGAGGTGCATGTAATTCGTGTGCGTTGGAATAAGATGGGGAACAACGGATGTGTGGGGTGCTGAGAAGGGGGGGCTTTGACTCAGATCAGAAATTACAGACGTTTATCCTCTCCATCCACGGCTTTTGAGTGACTTCTAGATTTTACCGCGGCATTATTCCTTACAGCTCACACAAACAGTGAACCTCTCTTGTGCTCGGGTGTTGTTTATGTTTGGCTCTGAGCCTGGCTTCTGATCCGGCTCCCTCCGAGAAGCGTCCAACCAGTGGGACACAGATGCACAGTCTCCTTAGAAAACAAGACTGGAAACGCACAAGGCTTGACATGTGCTTTTTGTGAGAAGTGGGAAAGTGACAGATGTGGGGGACATTTGTGAGGAGCCCAACTGGTCCACGGGCGAGCACAGCCGTGTCTGATCAGGATGACAGCCCTGACGACCCATTGTCCCTGAGCCTGCAGGTCTCTGATTGTTTTCAGATCACTTAGCAATTAATGGTGGCATTGTCCTTGGGCAGCCCATTTGCAGATCGATATTTTCAGCAGAATCAAAGCTTGAGAAGACAGAATGACAGTTCCTGAAGTGACTCTATTAATAGATAAAGCCCACAAGCCATGACTGTGAGCCTGGAAACTCAGGAGATGGTGATTCTTCCACAGAAAACTCACTTCATTTTTTTCAGAGGACTGTCAAGGGGGTCTGAACTGTGCTTAACATGAGCTCTTTGAAAGTTACTTATTAAATAGATTTCCTCGCCTTTTTATATTCCGATATTTGTTAGAAACTGTATTCTAAGAGCTTATTGTTTTTAAAAGCTTTTACTGATTCCTTCACCGCATCAAAGTACTCAATAATATTTGAAATAATTTTCATATAAGCTTAGTAATGCAACACAATTTGCCACAGCATTTGAGTTAGGAAAGTG
>NW_006440645.1:2002681-2006490 GCF_000325575.1 Pteropus alecto | reverse complement strand
CTCGGTTTGAAATAATTAAGTCAAGTTCTAAATTAAGTAGAAAAAAAATTCAGTGTCTCTGGCCACTTTTAGGTTTTATCAGTGCAAAATATGAATTTAAAATGTCTGTGGTCGAGAGGCTCCAGGTAGGCTTATTACCAGAAAAAAAATACTAAAACCAGTGGGGTTTTGTTAAAATATACTGGTTTTAGCCAATTTAAAAACCTAAAGAAAGAAAAAAAAAGTACCTTAAATACTAATATCATATGTCATAATAATATTAAGGTTATAATGATAATTGAGAAGAATATTGAAAAGTTTTCTTCACATGGAATGATCAACTTGCTTATGCCAGTTTTTAGAGAGAATTTTGTCTCAAAATATTCTAGGAAAGAAAAAAAATCCTGTCCTCACTGTAAGTACAGACAACCTTCCATATGGGTAAAAATTACAAGGTGTTTCCAGCATATTAGCTAATTATTTCTTTTAGAATAATTGGGCAGTTTTACTCCTTAAATAGAGATAGTTTCAGGGGACCAGGAAGAGCCCCAAACTGTCAATCTAGAGTTAATCAAAGGCCTCACACTGTGAGGATATAAATGGATATATATCCTTCTTCATCGAGTCCCTGAAATATTCCCATTTGGTAACAACTTACATTAACCTATTTTTGTTTAGTCATGGAGCTTGTACGCCGTGTGCCCAAATGAAACAATGTTTCGAAGTACTCATCACTCATGAAACAATGTTTTGAAGCACTCATGCTCCATGAAACAATGTTTCGAAGCAGTTATGGCTCTGCACGCCTAAATTAAAACATTTTTCACAGAGCATACAAATAACCATGAAAATGTAATATCTTTGAGTACAAGGTCACAAAGGACAGCTTAGTAGATTAAGATGTGTCATGGGAGGAGTAAAAATCAGCAGCTTTGCACCTTTTACCTGTCATTACCTGTCATTGTACTCGCAGATTTTATTCTTTCTTTTCATGAAAACGAGCATAAAAGCATAGCAAGTAGGCTACGTGAAGATGGTGAAACACCTTCCTCCTTGACAGCTTTCTGGTGATTGATTTTCCTCCATAATGCAGCTCTTGGTGGGTCTCTGGTCATTTGACAGTGATTGAAGAGGCCGGTACCTAGTCATCTCTGAGGACGTGGTCCCTTGGTTTCTGGGCAGGTGGGCGATGTAAAGCCTTGTGAATGTGGACAAAATTCTTTTTCAATCTAAAAGACCAGAATTTTGATAAAATATATAGCAAACAATATTAGTCCAAAGGTAGCAGAAAACATGACATTCTGAAGGGGTGTGACCTTCACCGTTTCGTGACGGGGTCCTGGCTGAATTGCCGTAGCTGCCCATGTGCTCCGGCCAGACGCACCCCAGCTCACGCCCAGGGCTCCCCAAGCAGCAAGCAGCACACAGCCTCTGAGCATCTCCCAACGTACTGCAAAGCCAAGGAGATTTGCGATCAGACCCGCGGGCACCTTCAAGGCTTTGATGCAGCTTCTCTTTCCCCTTTGATGCTCATTTTGTCCAGGTAGCCTGCCCTTTGGTAGTTTGGTGTAGAAATGTTGTCCTGTGGAGCGGAATGTACCGCGTCTTGCAAATTTTCCAGTGCTATCACGCCGTTTCTCTAAAACTTAGTTCGGTTACCTGTAATAGTATTCCTGTGAAGTGATGATTAAGGGTACAAAGTATTTTTTAATTGATAAACTATATTGAAATTCTTATCATTGGGCATTTCCTTCTAACATTTTGCTATTTTATAGTGACTGTCAATGTACTTTGACAATCGTGTATTTCTAGTTCTTTTAACATGGCGGAATACTGTAAATAATCTCGTCAAGTCAAAATTAAGGTTATTAATGTGTATTAAAAAATAATTTCTGTGTATATAGCAATTTACGTATAAGTAGAATATAAGTTTGTGCCTACAGGGATAAAATTTTTATTACTATTATCTTAATTTTCATAAATCTTATAGGACAAAAGCATTGATATACCGACCTATAGCTTTTAATTTAATAATAAAGCTAAATGTTTATTGGTCAGTTGTAATTTTTATTTTTGTAAATTCCTTTTACATGGACCGTGTCCATTTCTCCATTGGGATATTCTTCTGTTTATCGATTGTAAGACTACTTAAGTATTAACTATATTAAGTTTTTAGATATAAGTTACATAATTTATTTTACTTTCTCATCCACCATTCAAGTTAGTGCATTATCATTTCGACACACGCTTTTAAAAGCTCCTGTCATGGTGTATATTGATTTTTCTTTTATGGTAAATATTTGCTTCGTTTCGTAGTTTTAATACTCTCTGTCACCCCTCACCCTCCTCAGGTTTGGCCAAATGGAGTTTGCTCTTTTATTTGGAAAAAAAAGTCATTGCAGTTAGATTGAAATATTTTTGAACCTCATTTTCTCTAAATAATAAGAATGAAAGACTTCATAAATCATGATGTAACATGGGATAATCTGCCTAGTTTATTTTTCTCAATTCCCTCCCACTTACCAATGTAGTACATCTCCTCTGGAAGTTGTATTTATATTATTTTGCTTCAATTGTTTTTCATATCATTTTAATTAAGTTTACCAGCGGGTCAACGCACTGAGTTACGCAGCTGTCCTTTACAGACGTTCTTATTCACTGAAAACCCTTGGCATGGCGCTTCTCCTGCTCATGGGCTTTTAATTTCGGTTTGTGTCTGGGTTCGCTGGAATACATGTCATCGAAATTTTTTATTCGTAGTATTTTCACGTCTAAGAACATCTTCACTCTTCGGGATACCACTTTTTGCACAATGGAGATTAATGACTGCGGGGACCTGGATCTTGGGATACGTTCGTTCGTGTGCACGTTTTTGCCATAAATCTGATTCCAAGGTCTTTACTAGGCAGTGACATGTTAGAATTTATTTTGTAGTTTTATTAGGGAATAAAAAATATTTTTGAAACCTGATATTTAACCACTTTTAAACCGTGATTATTAACTGAGCAGGGAGGTAGTACCCTAACACGACAGCACATCTAGGTGAGGGAGGGGCTTTTCACTGGAAGTATCTCGTTGAAGTATGTGGTTTGTTTGTTTGTTTGTTTTTTGTTTGTTTGTTTTTTAGTAATCATGTAAGAACCACCGTCCTCAGCTTTCTCTTTTCTTTCTGTTCTATCCTCATAATCACCAATGGCTTCACCATCTATTCGTTCCTGGTGATTTTTAAATCCCCTTCTTCCCAACCTCTCTTTGGAGTCTTAGCCCTGCACCCTCCCCCTCCCCCAATTTCCCCTGGACGTTTTCTTCTCTTAATTCATCCCCTCACTCTGTACCTGCCGTGTACAGGCCGAGTGTGTGGTCTTTCTCCTGCTGGCTGGCTTCGCCTTCTGACGACCCTGCGTGTCGTGCCTGCAACGAACCCCCTCAAGTTGAGGACCAGATCTGATTGGGATGTTTTTTCTGCCCAGCCCAGGCTGCTGTTCTTCCCACTGATGGATTTTCATTCTTGCCCAGGTTACGTGTGAAAACTCACATGAGCATACAGTTTATGAGGAGACCGAGTTTGTCAATCCAACCTATTATCTACTGCTAAAACACTGTTTCTTCTTCTGTAATATCTGTCACTACAATTCTTCATATTTATTTCCCTGGTATCCTCAAGCTCAAGGGAAGGGTCAGTGTCACGTGACTTGCCATCGGGCACATAACGTGGCGCCTTGCAAATCACAGGTGCTTAATACATGTTTGGTGATTAATAAAGCAGCCTGAAAATGCTGTTTAGCAACATTTCAAACTTTCTCAATGTTTCTTGAAACATTTTATCTCCC
>NW_006440645.1:1978736-2002664 GCF_000325575.1 Pteropus alecto | reverse complement strand
CTTATGACTTTAAAAAAATGCAACATACATTACAAAGCTAAAACCCAAGCCCTCTGCCTTCTTCCCTAATGGACGTTTGCATTACTTTTGGTTGTAAATGAACCAATGATATTTATACCGCATGCTCCATTTCCTGTGCTTACTAAGACAGTCGTACAGTTAAAAATATCATTAATTAACCCCACATGGAATCGCGTCACGTGTTCCTGTGCGTTCTCCCAGGTTTGGCGTTTAGGCCTTGACATTGGCCGCTGAGAAATTAGCAGCGCTTCGACTCTGGGAAATGGGTGCGTGAGCCTGGCGCCGGGCCATCGAGCGCCTGCTCCTTCTGCGTAGTTGCCACGGCGGCCAAAGCTCTCAGACTCACGGTCCTTTTAGGACCTGACTTTCCACAAATACCATTTGATGCTTAGGAAAAGCCGACCTTTTGAGAAAAATGTGATATGAAATGTATAGTGCCACATCTTCAGCGAAGGCAATAGAGGTTATAGGTAATAGGAAAAATCACGCGGCGGTAACAAGATGGTTCAATTTTTCACTTGGATGATTTCTCTACAGAAGTCTAAATTGCAAAGTCTACGGAGCGTTCTGCTTCACGCAGCGCGTGTTTAAATTTTCGAACTTAAATAAGACCTAAATAACATAGAGTAAAACATAATAAAGCCCGGGATTTGTAAGAAAAGGTGACCGTAATTGATCAATTTTTAATCTTGCTTGTCTGTTTGTTAACTTAATTTATAGGGACGCTACATCCATTTTCTCGTAGATGTTCAGAAAAGAGCAATGTGACAAAACGCAGTGAGACACGCGGTTCCAGCTCTCGGGGCGGAATCCTGCATGGCTGGGTGCGATGCGCAGTTGGGAGCATCACGGCTGAGAACACCCAGAAATGTTCAGGTTCCTTAGACAATTTATAGTTTGCAACAAAATACAAATGCGCTTCATAACAATTTCTACCCCATGATGTTATATGAAAGACTTATATGTGAATATTTCATTAACATAATAAATTCAGGGAAACTTTGAAAAATGGATTTTTAGATTATTTTACTATCTCTGCCTTTTGTCAAAATTATCATCAACTTAAGCATGTGACCTGACGTTTAAAAGCTTTGGGTCGACTCAAGTAGCTGCAGAATGACAGTTATAGAAACACATTCAAGAACCAAAGTTCCCGGATATTTAATAATACGTCAATATTTTATTTACTTATAGCAAAAAAAGCAACCTGAAAAATCCTTAGGTTTCATAAGTATTGAATTCATCAGAACCTCAAAAATTTGTCTTCATCGTGTGGAATTAGACTATTTCCTTCTAGCATAATAAATTTACTCAGAAAAATTAAGATTTTGGTAGACGCAGACTAATTCAGAATTATTTCCATCACCCTAAAGCTTTACCTACCCACCTGCCTGGGGCATTACTTCAAGCACCATAAAATAAAAGCAACAACAAATAACACAAACAGAAACTCACGGACACAGACAACAGTTTAGTGGTTACCGGAGGGAAGTGGGGGAGGGGAGGTAGGTAAGGTAAATGGGGTCACGAATACGGTGACGGAAGGAGCTGTGACTTTGGGTGGTGAACACGCAATGTGATATACACATGACGTATTACAGAATTGTACACTTGAAACCTACATAATTTTATTAACCAGTGTCACCCCAATAAATTTAATATAAATACATAAATATAGAGCCGGTTACAAAAATGTCAAATAATCCAAGAATGTCAAGTAAAAATGTCCAGCATAAGGTGTGTGCCATGGGGGCTGCAGAGGCCTCTCCGGCCTTCATTCAGTATCTCGTTTGGGTCAAGTGACAGACCCGAAGTATTCAGACAAAAGAACTAAGTGCCAACGTGTATGAACTTCACTTTAGTGCAGTCGAGATGGACGCTCTGCGTCTTTTATGCAAAGTGAATTTTATGTGCTATCTTATTAATTTTAATCCCGGCAATAATCTTGTAGGATATGAAGACAGTGAGTCTCAGGGACATTAAGAACGTTGCCTAGAGCCGCAGTAGTGACGGGCAGGGCCGAGTTTTCCCGGCACCTGCTGTTCTCTGAAGCTTCCACTGTGCGTGCGTGTGTGCGTGTGCGTGTGCGTGTGTGCGTGTGCGTGTGTGTGAGTGTGCATGCGTGTGTGTAAGAGTGTGCGTGTGTGCACGCGTGTGTGTAAGGGTGTGCGCGTGCGTGAGCGTGTGTATGAGTGTGCGTGCATGTGTGTAAGGGTGTGTGCGTGTGTGTAAGAGTGTGTGTGTAAGAGCGTGCGTGCGCGTGCGTGTGTGCACGTGTGCGCGTGTGTGCGTGTGCGTGCGTGCATGTGCGTGTGTTCGTGTGTGTGTAAGAGTGTGTGTGCGTGTGCGTGCGTGCATGTGCACGTGTTCGTGTGTGTAAGAGTGTGTGTGCGTGCGTGCACGTGTGTGTGCACGTGTGCGCGTGTGTGCGTGTGCGTGCGTGCATGTGCGTGCGTGCGCGTGTGTGTAAGAGTGTGCATGTGTGCGCGCGTGTGTAAGAGTGTGTATGCGCGTGTGCGTGTGCACGTGTGCGTGTGCGTGTGTGTGTAAGAGTGGGGAGAGAAAACAATAATGCGAGGTCTGGTAAGCGGCTCGAGTGGAATGGAATGAGCCGGCCCTAAGCCTCTTTCGGGGGTCGGAACGCTTTAGCGCGGGGAGGGGAGAGACCAGACCCTCCGGACGGAGGCGAAGGCGCAGGTTCCGGGGTGCTCTGGGGAGCGCCCTCCTACACCCGGCTCTTCAGATACCTGCTAGCTTTGCTGCCCCCGCACTCAGTGCTGTCACACAGCCTCATCACCTCACTTGTGATGATGGCCAGGGACTTCGGGCTAAACCAGTCTACTTCATCTAAGGTAGACACCATTAGATGTTCCCTCGTTCATTCATTCGTTCATTCATTCGTTCACTGTGTGTTTACCGAATGCCTACCTATCGGTGCCAAGAACTAGGTGTTGCAGACACTACCCTAAGTCCAGACGTAGCTCTGCCTTCGTGGGCGTCTCAGTCACCATTGAGGAACTAGCTCAATGTGGTCCTAGAGCTTCGATGAGAAGTCTAGGTCCCCACGAAAAACTTAAGGATCATCTTCAAATTGGTGATGATTCAAAGTGATGGTGCGTACGGGTAGAAATAGGGCAGAAGCATATGGAACCTGGAGGAAGGACATGTTTTCTGAGGGTGTGAAGCTGCTCAGGGGACAGGGCACAGGGAAAGGTGGGGACAGAGCCGCCAGCGGGGGGACTGCTGTCCGGGCAGCGGCCGGGTGCGCAGCGTCCACGTCCACACGTGTCACTGTCCACGCGGAGCTGCGCAGAGTGTTTGCGAGCGCGCTGGGTGGGGCGGGCCCAGCGCTGTGTTCTGGGCTGCACCCCCCGTGCGTGTCATCGTGTCACCTCCGCGGGAGGCAGGACTGGGCCTCGAGACCTTGGCTGCGTGCACTTGTTACTTGTCCAGACTGGGCAGTCTGGCTGGGACCAGATGTGGCCAATGTTTCATGTTTCATGAGGAACGATATTCTTTTTAAAAAACAGCGTTAAGGACGCTGGTTTTTCCTGTGCCCTGCGTGGTAGGTAGGGGACCGTCCACACAGACCCCAGAGGCCGGACTTCGCCAGTGACCTGAACTGCTGACAACTGCTAGCTCTTCCTTCAGAGAATATGAATTTTAGGGGAAAAATAATTTTTAAATCCACTGTAGTACTTAAGAACAGGCCTAACATATGGAAAAAAAAAAGAATTTGAGAAATAAAAGAGGCGGTAAATATGTAACGTTTTAAAATTTATAATAAACTAAATACTTAGGAGATTTTGCCATGATTATGCACCTATTGTTGTATGAAGAAAGAAGCAATAATGTGGTACTAATCAGAATTATTTTGGCTGTGTGTCTCTTGTTGTATAGAGGAAGGATGGCAGAAATAATAGTACTAATCAGAATCCTTGGTTGCAGGTAAGTAAACAGTTTGAACCAACTCATCAAAAGCACAAACTCTTAGCAGACATTGCTCACAGCAGCTGGAGCATGAAGGTAACGACCTGCTAAGTATTCGCTACGTGGGAATGTTTAAAAGCTATGAGAACTGGACATCATGCTCAGTGTTCCAGTCTGCATCGCACTGGACCGCAGTTGCTGCCCCCCATCCTTTGGGAGTCCCCTCCCACACTGACCGCTCATGGCGTGTGACTTGCTAAATGGGACAATCGTCCACTGTTATTCCTGGGAAGACTTTTCCACCACGGGAAGAAGCCTGGGCTGCTTATTGTAGGAAGGGAGACCAAGTGGAGACAGTCCCCAGCCACCCAGCCGAGGCCCGGACACGCGAGTAAGGCTCAGCTCACCTGGCTCTGATGGCAAGAATCACTCAACCAAGCCTTAGCACGTGGGAAGTCAGAAGTGATGGTTATATCTGGCCAAAACACGATCCATTTCAAGGCGGGTGGTCATCAGCAAACACTAACTGATAAACCATGACATGTTATACTACTTTCTTTCACTTAGAAGATTGACAAAGTGCTTTACTGATGTTAAGTTGCAATGTATTTAAAGATTTTAAAAAGGGAAAAACTTGGGTCTAACATTGACATTTCATTCCTGCGTCTTAAATAATTTGAGCAGAATAATCGGTGACTCATAATTGATGCGTAAGTGAGCACACTTTGATATTCCAGAAATGAGATAATATACATCTTACTAAACGTGCCGGTGCTAGTGATTTTCTCACTCGATGTATGTTCAAGGGCATGTCACCAACAGTGGTATTCAACTTCATTTGAAATTCAAATATCGAAGTGAATTTTTAAACATTTTTATTGAGTCGAAGCTGGAGAGTTAAAGAACAATTTAGTGAATTACAGTATGACTTTGTACACGTGTAATGGATGCGCTTTGTACTGATGCAGTTGTCGTGTTTAGCTCTCTCTCACCCTAGCAGACGAGAATTTTAAGTGTTGGCCTAGTTATTCTGAACCTATAGTTTTGAAAATAGAGGAAGCTCATTTTAACATAAAATGTGTAATCTTAAAATTAGATCGATCTCCCCTATATTGTACTCTTTTCTCTCATTTCTTATTACGGTTATTTGTATATTTGTTGAATCTTTGGCAAATCGAATAGGTCATATGTATGAGTTAGCATATGTGTAAATATGTAGAATAATAGTGGGCATTTAAATTTCAAAAACATTGTCAGATGTATCGCTATAATGAGATTCAAATTTCCCTATCTTTATTTTATTTCTGTTTTATTTTTCTTTTATAGATAAAAATAAAATAGAAAGAAAGAAGTGGAGACCCAAAGAAATTAACTTGCCGGTCACATAATTATTTAGTGAGACTCTAGATCTCGAGTCCAGATCTTGATTTATAATATTTTATATTTTAACAAATATTTAGGATGTACATGAATTTATATTATATCGATGCAATGCTTCAAACACAAAAGGTACCCATTTAAATAAAACAAAATAGTTTACATGCCATTAAAGAAACTAAATATTTTTGTTCCCGGATGAAAGGCGGTCCAGTTAAACTATTAATATTCAGTAAGAATATATCCACATGAAATATTTGCATACGCCTGTAAATGGTTACATAATATATTTTAACACTCAACTCACATAATTTTATTGAAACATCTTATTTCCTAGGGAGACTAAAAGATGTAGAGAATGACCAAAAATGTCATATTTAGGCATCATTTCCAGTACATTTTTTTTTTCAAGATAGGAAGAGTAAGTTAAAAATAGAAATATAAAAAGTAGAGCATGTTGGTGGCCTTAGGAAAGAAATGATCGCAGTGTAAACTAAAACGAAACTCTTATCCAGGAGAAAAGTAATTTCGCTTCGTGAACAGCTGCACCTCAGAGGGTCAGGCATATGAGCAATTAAAATTAAACAAGATGATTTTAATATGCCTTAGTAACTGTGATTGATCTTACAGAGCTGTTGTTGACTATGCATCAAGAAACAATTTAGGATCCAGTTTAAAACAAAGTTTATAATCCTTGTTTAATGGGTTTTGGTACCTCAGGCAATAGAGTGCTATAAAAATGATTAAAATGTGCCCTGTCTCTGTGTAATCAATAAAACCTCTCTAAAATTAGTTAGGTGCCAAAGTCGCCTCAGCAGACTTAGCAGTGCCACGTCTGTAGAATTCCAAATAAACCATCTATCATTGCTTCCATACAGAAGGTTCATTAGACACCTCTTTCTTTATCTTATTAGCACCAAAGTCAGCTAAACAATCAAGTCCAAAGGTCACCTCTAACGACACCTAGTTAAACCAAAGCATACATCCAGACGTTATTAATATAGCGTGTCAAAATGCAGCGGTAAGAATGTGTAGAAGGCCAATGAATGCTTGTTAGTAAAAAAAACAAAAACAAAACAACAACAACAACAAAAAAAACACTGGAAATATACACATTTGCAAACTTAAGGGAAAAATTCTAAAGTCGTGTCTTCAGGAGATGGAGTCATTCTGTTATGGAAATCAGTGGGCACAAAAACTCCTTGTTAGTCGTATTTTTTAAAAAAAACATTTTTCCTTTGTGTATTGTGGATCGAATGTTTAGTCTTTGAAATGGTGAACAAAATCAATAACTTCGGAGTTATTTTAAATTCTTTTTAAGATCATGAATCACACATAAGGACATATGTTTTCTGAACTTATTTTTTTAAATCACATTTTTGTCAGTAACATTTTATGACAGAGCTCTTTATTTTAAGGAAGTCGATGCATTCTAGGGCATTTTATGATTTATATAGCTATAGAAATTTGAAGTTCAACTTTCATATACATTACAGTTCTATTCATCAAGTAGTGAATTTTCTGCCTTTAAGGGAGACCAATGAGAAATGCATTTCTGAAAATATGTTCTGGAAATGCTCAAAACACATCACTCAGTGTATCACATGAATAAAATGATAAAGTAACTTAATACCTCTTTATACATTTATTACTTATAATTCGCTTGACTCTATTTTCATATACTGAGTTAAACTTAGTGGTCAATAGTTACTGATTCCTACTCTGTAGTTAGGCTGTATATGGGTAGGTTGCATATTAGCTCAATCTGATGTCTTTTAATTCTTTTATCTGACTGCAAAATAAATGAATGATTGTGTATTTCTCTTGGATGAATTGGGTGCCTAGAAAAACACTTCGATAGCTATTAATTAGGAACGAAGAAAAATCTCTCTCGTTGAATATACTATCTCACTGAATGCTTTGTCATGGTTCTGTGTCTGATGAATATGAAATACTTACTGATGACCTCACGTGCCAGACGCTGTCCCATGAACTTCCTGGCGCCCTGTCACCCCTCCCAAGTCAGCACACAGTTCGACTGCCACCATTGTGTTTATTTCTACTCAGTACTTCGGGATCAAAATGTGTTCCCCGCCCTCACCCCCACGCCCCGTTCCAGTTGCCCCTGGGATAGGTCACTTAATTAAGAGTTTCCATTTTGTTTTCACACTAGGAGAACGTACTGGAGGACGTCGGAGGGAAAGTGCACCTTTCTGTGCTGACGTAGAGGACGTTTTAAAAGACCTCAAAGGATGAGCAGGAAAGAAGCCACAGGAAAGCGAGGGAGGAGGAGGAGTTAGAGCGACATCGACACGCGAAGCAGCGGAGAGCGTAGGAGGGTGAGAGGCTCGGCGTCCTCCAGGCCGACGGGGAAGGCGGCGCGGTGCTCGCAGAGAAAGCGCTGTCGGCGGCGCGTTCTCTAAACCAGGTAGAAATGTGAGAAGACGCGGGGCGGAGGTCTGGGGTTTTTTTTTTTGTCGCTGTTTGTGTTTAGGACTTAAGACTTGCTTACAGAATGGGCAGCTATGAGATTATAATATTATGGCACTGAGTCTGATAAATCGAGTTACTGGAAGACACGGGACCATTTCCAGCTGCGTACCTTAGTTGTCCAAGTGTGTGAATTTAAAGGGGCGAAAGAATTTCTGGGCTCCTGTCCGTCTTCATCAGTAACGGAACGACCGTGGTAGCACGAAGGGTGTTGCTGTTCTGCAGACGCAGTGGCTGGATTAGGTGCGGGTGATCGGGAGCGTGCATTTTGGTGTTAAATGAGCCTGTTTTGAGTGCTGGCTACGTGGCCGCTTCCTCGTCGCTAAAGGTCATCGTGCTTATCTCGAGGATGAAGTATGAATTGCCTAGCAAACTATCTGCCACACGCGCGGTGTCGGGAAATGTTAATTATTACTGTCGCCGTCAGCTCCCGCTCATTTAGGGGGCTTGTGGCTGCTCAGGGTGCCGGCGACCGCTGGCCGCCGCAAGCGTTGCTGGCTTCACAGTTTTATGGCGGGCAGGGCCGCGCTGGTCACCCCCACTTCAAAGGAAAGACTGTCCTCTGCAGGGAGGTGACCCCCGCCTTTGCCCCGCGGGGAGTTAGGTGGCAAAGACTAGGAGCTGAGGGACACAGCAGAGGAAAGTCGGCCCGCGACACGGGACTGGCTGCCCCCAAGGACGGGTTCCGGGAGGAAGCTGAGGGCCTTCTGCTTCCACCTGCTTCTGGAAGTCCCGCCGACACGGGTGGCCCGAGGGGGCGCGCCAGGGGACCGGGGCGAGTGGGCGGCTCCGCGAGGGCGAAGCCGCAGGGGCCACGCGCAGCCACCGCGGCGCGACCCCTCCAGCCCTTTGTCGAGGGCCGCGATCCGGCCATGCATCTGTCTGTGCGTTTAAAGCATCTGCTGACGGCCTCGAGCAAGGCGCAGGCAGTGAGACCGTGCGGCGGCCACCTGTCCTCTGTGGGGTCACGGTCCACACGCGGGAGCGCCTGGCGTCCCCTTGGCCGAGCGTGGGGCCGAAAGGAAAACAAGCTCTGGTTCTCGAAGTTTCCTTTTCGAAGTCGTACGTTTCAAGATGTTTCTTCCCATTTTCCTCAGTGTCTAAATGCTAAGTATCTTACAGTTTGTTTACAAAAACAAACCAAGGTCGCAGGTGTCGCTTCGCTTGGGGGCGGGAGTCTGTTGATTCTTTTCTTGAAAAGTTACGTTCCTCAGTTACTTTCTTTTCCATCAAGAAAACAACATTCGGTAAATCCCGTTACCTGTGTATGCGTTTAAAACCAGATGCTTTTATCAGAGCGGTGAGGTGACCAACTTTTTTTCTAAAGAGACGTGCAGAGCAGAGCGCCTTTTAACGCCTGGGCCACAGCGGCCCAATCAAAAGCGCATTTTCGGAGCCAGCAGATGTGGGTCCCCGAGGGCGCATGTGCTCAGCCCTGCACCCCGACTGGAGCGGTCCCGGCGGTCCCTAGGGACTCTCCTGGGTGAGCGATGACACAACCCGCTTCTTCCAACGAGCGACTGAGCCGGAGACCACACGTCTTCCAGCTGTTGTCTTTCCGTTTGATCCCGAGGGAGGGACACGTGGGCAGCTAAACGGTCGCGATTCCATTGCTCGAATCTTATGAAATAGAAGGAAGCTTCCGGCGTGATTAAAATGCTGTGGAAGATGTTTTTTTTAACTTCCTAGGTTTTAAATTTTTTTATCATGAGAATTGTTGAAAGTATCCAATGAAACAAGAATAACATGGAAGTAGAGAGTCTGAAATAATCAAGATTTTACCACTCTTGCTTTATTCAGCTGTTGTTTCGCTAAAGTATGTTAAAGGTCTTTGCTTTTTGTTCACTGAATAAGCTACCTGGGTAACCACCACACATCAGTTTACAGAGATGGTTTTCATCCTGTTTTCTGGCTGCATAGTTAGTTCTCTTTCTTACATGACTTACTCAGTCTTCTGTAGTTGGGCGTTTTGCTTGTTTCTAATATTTTGCTATCGGTGATTAAATCTGTGCACTCGCGTTTTAAGAGGTGCATGTGTCTTCTGGGTAAATTCCTAGAAGGATCCTAGAAATTGGATTGAGGGTTCAACTGCGAATGTCATTTATCGAGTATTGCCCAGTTTCCCTCCAACCAATGAGACGACTCCGTCTCGCCAACATAGCAAGTTGTCAATCATCTGAATTTTTACCACTCTAATAGGCCAGAAATGACATCACAGTATCATTTTCATTTGCATTCCTTTTGTTATGAGTAAAGCATTGTATAGTTCATACGTTTAAGGGTCACTTACATATTTTTTCCTCAGAAATGGGTATTCATATTTTTTGCTCATTTTTTAAAAATTTGAAGAACGTTTTTCTTAGATACAAATTGCAGATGTCTCTTAGATTGTCGTTTGTATTTTGAATTTATTTTTGATGTTTTTTGCAATGATTTTTTTTAAAAAATGTCATCACATTTATCAGTCTTGTCTCTTGGTGATTCTGGATTTGGCATCATGAAATATTTCCTTTGCTTTGTTCTAATGCTTGCATATTTTATTTAATCTCTGATTCATTTGAAATTTATTTTGGTTGTGATATGAGTTATGAATCCATTTTTTTTTTTTGCAAATGTTACTTGAAGGTGCTTTTTATCAAACTGAGGAATTTCCTGTTTATTTCTAGTTCCCTGAGAGTTATCATGAATGCATACGAATTTTATAAAATGCTCTTTCTGCATCATTTGCTATGATCATGTGGTTTATCTTCTTTATGTTGTTAATATTGTGGATTATATGAATTGATTTTTGAATACATCATTAGTTTTGCATTCCCAAAAGAAAACCCACTTTTTTTTTTCTGCTAGATTTGATTTGATTTGATGATATGTTTGAGGAGTTTTATGTCCGAGTTCATGAGGGATATTGTTTTGAATTTTTCTTCTTTTCCTCCTGTCTTTTATCTGTTTTTGGTACTAGGAAGACACTCATCTCATAAAACGAATTGGAAAGTGTTCCTTTGTCTTTTATTTTCAGGAAGAGATGGTTTAGAATGGGTCGTAGTTACTCATGAATGTCTGGTGAAACTCCCCATGGAAACTATCATAATCTGGAGACTTATTTTGGGGGAAGATTTTTAATTATGGGTTTCATTTCCCTGAGAGTTACAGTCCTGTCCCAGTTACATATTTCATCTTAGCTCTTCAGCTGCCGTTGGCTGTTGTCAAAGGGCCTCAGTCCCTTTCCTTGAGTCCTCTCTGTGGGGACGCGTGGGCACCCTCATGGCGCGTCCACGTGGGAAGATGGACTGGTGGGTGAGAAAGAGTAAAGCAGGAAAGTTGACAACAAGCAGCTGCTTCCCCTTATCTTCCCGCCCTTGTTGCCATGTTATTCTTCGATTTAGAAACAGGCAACAAGCACTTAGTATGAACCATGAATGATGCTGATAATAAGCGGGACACGCTCCGACCTCTACCTTCCAGGGCGGAGGGAGAAGACGGCGCATAAACACGTAGGCACACGGCAGAGTTCTTAAAACACAGCTTTCTAAAGTCGTTGACTCTACCTGCTTTCGTAAGGTTATTTATCACTGCAGTAAGCGCATGGAATGTAGTGCCTTTAAAAAAATAAATAAATAAATACCAAAATGCTATTAAATTAGCATTAAAATTTTAGTTTTTCTACAGATATTTAAAAATCATTTCAAATACGTTTATACTTTTAGTGTAAGACTTAGAACCCAGTATGTAATAAGAATCCGTATTTTTAGTATGGAAAGTTCTCATTCAAAAAGATTGTTTATCCATCTCCATAAAAACTAGGAATATCTTTAGCCACCATCTCTCGACGGAATGAGAAAATAATCTGTAAAAATTTTATCCTGGGTCTTTTGTATTTCCTTGTAATTTTAAGAAAACTGATTAAACTCTAATGTAGTGTATGGAGAAGTGCACTTATTATAAATGTGAAGTTCCAGGAATCCCCCCGAACCGAATGATCCACACACCAGCAGCGGATCGAGGAAGGCCATCGTCAGCGGTGGGCAGCGCCCCGCGCCCCGCGCACGTCTCTCCTCCAGCGGCGCCGCCCCCCGAAGTCCACCGTGGCGGGTTCATTCTGCGTGGCTTCGATCTCTATATAGACCCAGCCGTGCTGTGTGTGCTCTGCTCCGAGCCACTGTCATTTGCCGTCTCGTTGGCGAGACGAATCCCTGGGCTACAGAGAGTTGTAGATCTTCCATTCTCGTTTCTGCGTGTTCCTTGTGAATAACCACAGTGGATCAGTTCTGCTTCTAGGGTGTTCTGAGTCGTTTCACCTTTGGAAGCAAAGCAGAGGTTGTGGCCACGCACATTCGAGTGCGTGTTTTCGTTGCATCTGCGTGCACGTTTCTGGTACCCAGGAGGGGAATTTCTGGGGCTCAGATTTGGCATACGCTGAGACTCAGTGGGGGCCACTAAAAAGTTTTCCGAAGTGGTTACTTACAGTATGGATATTTCATTTTTTTTTCTTTTGCTTGCCTCTCATCCATCCCCACCAAAGTGCCAACCACAGCATGATACAACAAATAGACGCGTTGCCCAAGGACAGAATTTCTTTGAAATCCTGAAAATTGGCATCAGCTCTGTTTCCTCTCTTGTCTGAGTTTATTTTAACAAAGGTAAAATTACCGATCATTTAAATGATTTAGTCTCCCTCCGAAATTCGGGTAGAATTGAACCGCCAATAAAGGTCAGCGGGTATCATCTGGTAGACCACCTCGCCCCTAGGGACAGCTCAGCTGAGGAGCGGCGTCAGTTCACACAGGGACACAGCAGTGCAGACGGGAGCTGATGTTTCTTGAGACTCTGTTGGGTGACAGTCATTGTGCAGGCACGGTGTGGACATAATCTCATTTATGTGCTTGAAGAGGCCCTGAACTAGATTTAAGAGACCAGGGATTAGGGTTGGCTGTGCTAGTTGCCTGGGTTTTTGTGGGAATTGTACACATAAAGAAAACAAATAAAATAAAAGCGTCAAGATGTGAACCCAATTAAAGTCCGTGGCCTGCTCATCGTTTCTATCTGTAAATTTTCCTCTAACTTCCAGCTGAATCCACTCATGCCCACGACCCATAACGTCGTGCTCATTTTTTTGGAAGTCAGGCATATCGAAGCGCAATTTACACTCAGTAGAATTCTCCCATTTTAGGAAATCTCGAATTCTAGACAAAGCCGTATGACTTGGAGAAATTGTCTTCCCCTCTTGCCCTCAGCTTTCGGTCTTCAAAGTGAAGGGATGGCGGTTAGAAAATGACAAAGTTGTGCATTTTCTTTTGGCACAATTTAGATTTCTGATGACGACGTTTAGAACGAGGCGGCTGAAGTGGGAGTTTTTTGAGAGTGAGACCTACCGCGATTTTAAGGAGAGGCACACGCGCGTGTCGGTCTCTATTAAAAAGGAATAAGAAATATAGGAGGAAGTAGGATTAACTGTGAGTTTCTTTTTATAAGGGGAATAATTGATTTGCTTATAACAAAGAAATATCTTAAAGTGATAGCTCATTCATCTACATAGGTAAGTCTTTATTCTCTCCCTTGATCCTAGAAAGCTCCAGAATCTCATAAATCAAATTCTTGCTGAAGAGCTTCTGTGCAGCTCCAGTGTCTCCGGCCCTTGGTCATTTGTCCCTCATGGTTCCCAGCCTTGCCTTGGAGAGCTGACTGAACCCTCCTTTCCCAGCCTTTCTGAAGTGGGCATGGGATGCTGGAGTCCCGTTGGGCTGCTGCTTGTCCTGGAGGCTGCTCCCTGCTCACTCCTCAGATGTCCCTTCAGACAAGCTGCCCTCTGGGAAAACGCTGTTTCTTTGTTTATTTCCTCCATGGACTGTGGCTCCACTCGCTTTGACCCACCGGTGCATCCAGTAGCGCTGGGTACGCAGCTGCCAGGTGTAATGCGGACTTCGTGAATAAAAGAATCTCTTCATAAAATGACATCGGTGCAGCCGAGGCACTCTTTCGAGAACGTCACAGTACTTTGTGAGTTTCTCAGCAGTGGCATTGTCTCAGCATCGATTGTGCGCCATATCTACTCATGTTTTAATTTCACACTCTTAAATAATGCATAGTATAAATACTAATCTCCAGTAATTTCTACGCAATTCGAACACGCTTTTACAAATACCAAAGTTAAAAACAAAATGTAATCCTTTATTTTGCACCAAATGGCTAAAAATAAAGTTTTCAGTATGACTAAATGAAGACACTAAATTTGCTAAGATGATCGTTTGCCTGCTATTGTCAGTTTCTCCTTCAGCTATTTGATTGTTTTATTTTTAACAACAATTTGCAAAAGCTACTGTGGATTTAACTAAATTGAAGACATTCAGTTTGATCATGGACATCTGGAAGTATAATATGCAATGTTAATTATGTGCTTCGGGACAGAGAAAAAAGGAAGTAATTATGAAAAAATATTTTAAGGGGTGAAAGAATAGTAAAAAACACAGAAGCTCTTTTCAGTTCTTTGAGGTTTGATTTAATGCAGTTATTTCACTTAATTTACTCTCATTCTTAAATAATTCAACTTATTCATATACACTGTTTATGGGAAAAAAATCAAATATTTAAGTGCATTGCTATCAGTATCTGGGAGCATCTGAGAAAGATGTGTTCCTGCTTTTTAAGAAAGAAAATAAACATGGCGCTGCAGTTGATAATGCCTTTGACACAGAATCAAAACAATAAGCACAGACTCTATAGATTTTAGTATTTATTTGTGACAACCTGACACATTAATTTCGAACGCCTATGACAAATCTCTCCAAAGTACTACTTTCAGAAAAATCGCGTAGAAAATAGTACATGTGCAACTCATCAAAGTTTTATGCTAAATACACGTGGAACTTATTATCGTATTTCCTGTCTTATATGTCACGGGCGGTCGCTGTCCTGCCCGAGAACTCCCTGAGAGACCGCTGTACCATGCGGAGGGCAGAAGGGCGTTTTGATTCGACAGGTTGAAAAACCTGTCTTCAACTCTCAGCCAGGCCACGTGCTTGAGAACCAGAGTCACCTTTATGGTTCGTTAGCTCTGAGGAGGAACGAGGGTTTGGCTCAGAAATTCACGAATTATTGAAGCCTTTGGAAGGAGGCGAGGCGAGGTGGGGGTGAAGACGCGGAAGCGGACCTACCAGTCCGGTGTGTTTCAGAGTTTGACATTTCCTTGCCGTCAGCCCGGGGTTCTGAGCTTCTGGGAACCACGGTGTTTCATGCGAATCCTACTGAAGAAGCGGTGCAGACCGCGGTCCTCGCGTGATTGGTCTGATGGGCGGACCGACGACGTTTGAAAAATTCTCATTTTCTAAGAGTCAGTGAATCCTCTTCATGTCAGTCAGTCGGTGGGAATCAGCGATGGAGTTTTTACTTAAGATTTCGATCTGTTTATGTCTGAAATTTTGCTCGTTTCGAGCTGTGGCAAGCACTGGGTAACGTCTTTAAATCGCCGTCGGTACTTGTCATCGGCCTTTGAAAGAAAAATTTGTCCCCCCCACCATTAGGCAATTGCTGTAATTTTCATAAACTCTACACAGCCTTGAGATTTAGTGAGACATTTTTCTTTGTAACCTCCCACATACTTTCTATATTTGAACAAAGCCTTCGCTGCAGTAAGCAGTATTGATAGAGATGATTCTTATGGCAGTTTATTTGTTCATCTTTCCTTGGGTGTGTTTTCCTTAAGATACTATTTTTTCACATCTCAAGTTCTTGAAAACATGTCCTCTTGCTCAAGTTATATCTCCGGGGCTTCTCATATTCCCCGTGAGGCAGATAACGATAACCACGTGGACCGTGCCGCCGGTCCCGGTGTGCCTGTCCCGTGTGCCTGTCCCGCGTATGACCGCCAGGGCTGCCAAGAGTTCTCACATTTTCACTGCCACGGTGCTTCCCAAGTGACCATTACTAAATCTATAATAGATCATAATTCACGAAGTGTGTTTAAAAGAGTCACAGTATAAATTTGTCAGTTGAAATTATAAGAAAAATCAAGACAAGAAAACAACGTTTTCAAGAAAAATTTTTAGTGGTTTTTTAAGAGATGGGAGCTAGAAATTTAGAGTTAGATGCAAGATTTGGGAAGACAAAACATAGGTTAAAAAATGAGCGTCTGTGAACTCTTGGTGAGTAGCTCTGTAAAAAACACGTATTCAAATGTTATTATGGTTTTGATTGTTATATGTTTATGATTTTATTCTATTACGGATTTTGCATATGGACCCTTCATTTGAGAGCGCTTTCTTGCCCATGGTGGAAGACAGCGCATCCGAGTTTGTCTTCACACAATACCAAATAGTAACTTACTATGAACGTAAAGTGAAAACCGCGGTCAACACTCGCGTAGCGCAGAGCCCAGAGCTGGAGGCAGAGGGAGAACACATTCCCCAAGGAAGGCAGCGTGACTTTATAGCCCTCGTGGGAGTTCGGGGAGATTCAAAGTCCGCCTTCACCGTCGTTGCTCGTGCAAACCGGGGAATATGACTAGTGAACGTCACTAACCTTTGTGGGCTGTCGTGGAAACTTACCACGCATTGGCAGAAGATAATTCTAGATACGAAGAAGAGACGGTTGAAAAAGTAATCTTTACTCAGAAGGAGAACTATGCCTTTCCTGATTCCTGCCTACTTTGTTTCACCATGAGTGTTTGATAAATTCGCTTTTACTTTTCAAGGAAAAACAGTGGGCCGATTTTAATCAGGAGTGATCGATTGCCCTTTCATAATGACAGCTCAGGGCAAGTTTCATTTTCATAGGCAGTCTGGTCCTTGTGATCAGCTGACGTGCACCTGACGTCCAAAAGCACGTGCAAGGCAGGGCTTCGAGTGTTTAAGGCCCACGAGAACCAAGATTATATTCTGTGGGTTGTTATTTTGATTTTCAACTCATAAATGTTATTGCATACTGCTTTAGAAATATTCCTTTCCTTTTCTTTACTGTCTGTTTTTTGAGACTGTTGGCTCATGGACTTGGCATTAATACAAACAACATAAGGACAACCAAAAGGAAATTAATCTATCACAGTTCTAAATCAATTTGCCTATTTTTATCATTCACATTTTTTTACCATGTGGAAATTTTTCCATCACTAGCTGAAAATATGATACTTTTTTTTTCAAATACTTTGGAGTTTTAAAGACAGACACATGAAATGTTATTCTTATTGTGTGTGGCATTATTTACCTAAATACTTAAACAAATCTGTTAATTGTAATGATTCTTCACATGAATACATAAAACACTACATATGTATGTATGCGTGTGTAAAGATTGATTCTACCTATGTGAAGTCAAAAAATAAGGTAAATATATATAAATTTCAAGATTCCGGCTTGATCTGTACTCATTTTACATGAATGTCCTTGCAAAATTAAAAAACAACTATTTCATCTAGTTTTATTGGCATGACAAGCAAATTATAGTAAGAAATATGCATGTAGTTTTAAATTCTAACCTAAGACAATCAAACAAGTAGAAAAGTTTTAATAACATAAATTTTAACTAACTAGGTGTTTGAGTTTAACATTTTGATTTAAAACAAATGTAAGCTAATATAACCAGAGGAGAATTTGAATTTTCTCTGAGCTCCGTGAAAAAATGTATATGGTTGTGAGTGTATGTGTGTGTTTCATGTGCATGCATGTATATATCGTCTGTGTTTTATGCATAATTACAAAGATAATGCATTTTCTTCAGATATTAAGGTGATTATTGACTCTAGGGCTATTAAGTCTTGGATTTGCAGGGGAGTCTCTCTTTGCAATAATTCTAACGTTACTCTGCCATATTAAAACTTCTTTATGTGACGAGTTGCTCTTATACACTAGAAAAGTAAGTGGTGTGGTGTTTTACGAGCACGTCTGTGGGGATGTGCCCCGGCCATCCACCTGGGAGGCAAACGTAATCTCTAACGTTAGAAAGAGCTTCTAACTTCTCCTGGTCCGTCTCTCTCCTCTCTCTCTAAGATATTTGTCTCTTCTCATTACAGTACAAATGTGAGATGCTTTATGTTAATAAAGAGATGTTATTTTACAGATTAGTTTTCTTCATTTCCTTCCTTTCTTTTTCTTATTTTTTCTTAAATATCTTTGTCGATACCTCCCTCAGTATCTTTGACAGCAGAGGACCAAACCCTTTCTTCGTGTGCATGACGTGCTATTTCCTGATCCCGCAGAGATTTTTCCTCGTTAGTTTCCATTACTGCTTCGATCATTTTTCTTTCCATTGTATGTTGGTATTTTGGTATCTTTTTCTTAACGTATATTATAACCTTTTGGAAAAACCTTATGTATGTTTTTGACAACATATACTTATATTTTTATAATATTGTTAAGCCTTCTAAGGATCGAACGATGATAATATAATTCTAATTAAAGTAAAAAGTTACAAACTTTAATAACCAACCATGTATCAAAGGTATGTTACATTTAATTAAAATTCAAATAATGTTTATGTTCTGATTAAAAACACCACAGCATAAGTATATGCAAACTTGTGGATAATGAAGATCAATTTCATGATGATATAAGCCATGAAAAATTAGGCATTTTTTTTCTATTCACAAAGTATAACCTGTATAGAGTGTGTGCATGCACGTGTATGTAGGTGAATACCTACATGTATAACTATGGTATCTGTGTGTGAACATAAATGTACTACCTGCCTTATATTCTATTTATTTCATTGAGTCAAATCAGCTTTTTAAAGCATACCATTTTTATAAATACTTCTCACCATGTCCTTTTCTCAGTAATCAGTATATCCTGAAACTTTATTTCATGAAATTAAACTGACTAGTGCATAAATCTTTCACATTAATTTTCTAATAATGGATTTTTTTCAAACTCTTTTCCACATTGGAATTCCATAAACAGGAACAGGCTTACCACGCAGTTCCTTACAAGAATTCTTTAAAAGCTCAACAATATATTATCTGTTTCCATAAAGCTCATGGCGGGGCTGAGATGCCTGAGGCAAACATGTCTTCTCTGCCTTCAATAGTGAAACATCAAAGGAAGGCCTATTTGCATATAAATAATGAAATCATTCATAAATAAAACTTTTATGTCTTGAGATAAAACGAAAAGCATTCTTAAAAGTTTCTTTCAGAAGCCGCTTCCTAAAATCACAATACAGGGACTGTGGGTTTCAAATAGTCGACAATGATGTCTTGTGATCTTTGTCAAAATCCATGAAGTTAATCTGGTGAATAATAGATAAAGAAGAAACTTCGGGACATAAGATATTTCATTTTCTGAATTGTAATTATGACGAAAGGGAGCACTGTTTGGGTTAAATGTTAAAATCAGATGCATCAATGTGGTGAGTTTGTGAAATTAGTGTCGTTTCTATAAAACATACAATAGAGAAGAGAGAAAAAATTACAGATAAGATAGTGTATCTGAAGAACACGAGTAGATAATAGCAAATCAAAAGTCTCTGAGTGATGAAATATCTACCAACCGCCCCTGTGGATACAGACACGTAGTATGACATAGACTCATCACACTGGCCTGTGACCATGTGTGGAGAAGTGATCACTGTTTGAAGTCCTAGAGTTTAGAGTTAGTTTGTTATGCAACATATGGCGACAATAGAAATCTTAGGATCCCAGGATGAAAAAGTGGATAAAACCCCCTACCCACCTGTTTTGATAATCAAATGACTATACATAATAAATAGCTCGTTAGATATTGGCAAGTATCATGGAGGAAAATCAGGCAGGGGAGAGAATGCGGGGTGTTGGAGGCGTAGTTTTAAGTGCAGTCTCAGGAACGCCTCACCGAGAAGGAGGTTGGAGCAGGTCAGTCTCCCCGAAAAGCCAACGCTGAGAGGGATTTGTAGGTAGGGTCGGTCACCCCTTTCAGACGGCAGCTGGGTGGTACCTCTGGTTCAGAATACAAGTTCTATTTGCCATCCCGTCTGGCGGACCTGGGCTCCCCTTTCGCAATCCACGTCTTGTAAACCTGCAGAACCAAGAGTCGCAGCAACAGGAAGTAGAAACTCCAAAATGCGTCATTGTGACTGGCGTTAACGGGGACCAACCCTACCCGCTGCCTGCTCTCGGTTCCCAGACTCCCGTGTCACACCGATTCGTGACGCAGTCAGCGTTGGCGGGTCAGACGTGCCCTCGGCCGGCTGAAGCCCCGTGGAGATGGACAAAAGGCAAAAATAGGTGTCGGTTCCGGATCATTTGAATTGCTGCCCCTTCCGGGCTTCTGGATGTAGTCAATTTTCCAATCGGCGTAATCCAGTGTAGTCAATTTCCCATCAAGCCGCAAACTTGGACTCTGCAAGGTTTGGTGTGACCTCGGGGGCTCAGCTTTGCTCTCTTGCTGGCATGTTGGGCATTTGACACCGGCAGGAGGTAAATCAGCCTTGGTGAATGAGCGACATACGGACAGAGCCACGCCTAGCCTCTATCCTGCCACCGTGGCTAATCTGTCGACGTACCCGCTTGCCAATATTCTGATGTCTGATGACAGTGGCTAGCCAAAGACAATTCGTCGAGTTATTCTCTCTACTCGATTGTCAGACACACCACGTCTGGGTTCAGAATTTCCTGGGGTGTGTTAACAAGTAATTAAAGATCTCACTGGTGTCCACTCCATCCATCCATCCATATGCCTCTTGCCTCAGCCTCCTTAGCCTCAATATTCACATATTTCTACTACCTTCTGGGTCCTTGACCAACCAGTCACGCCATTCCGCATCACTCACACGCCTCTGTCTGTGCCGGCGTTGGGACACTTCTTCTTATACACACGGTCGGCGAGCGCATGTGCTGCCCGATGCAGTGCCCGGAGCGCCCCCTGCTGGGGGGTTTCTCCCGGTCAAGGCTCTCCAGGGCTGGGGTGGCGGGCTGCGGGGACGGTTTTCAGAATGCACACGCATCCCAAGGTGACCTCAGCTTCTTCTCCTTTTGTCAGCCAGTCGGAAAGGACCCCAAATCAAGAGGCCATAAGGGCCGCTTGAGGGTGCCGTGCTTGCACCTCTGTGACAGAGTCCGTGAGATGACACCGGTTGTCTTTCTCAGGCTGACCCATGCTGTGCCATCTCCAGCTTGTGATGACTTGCTTCTGCGTGCGCCCACCTGTACGACCTGGTGGCCCTGTCACAGCCAGCTCACACCGGTCCCCGCATAGGCAGCATCACACGGCGCCTCACGGTCAAGTGCTCCGTCGGGCCCGGTGGCACTCCAGGAGCCTGGCTTCAAAGGCGTCTCATTCTCACTTGAAGATGGCATAGTTTTGCCCCGGAACCCAACGGCTTCACTTACGATTCTCCCATAAACTCCATGCTCTGTCTTTTTCCACGATTGACACCTCCGAGACCATAAGATGCTGGGACAACAAGCCAAGTGACAGGTGACTTGCACGGTAGCCCTGACTGGCCGCAGAGCCCGTCTCCGACCGGGCGCCACTGGGTGCCACTGGCAGCATTCTATGCCATGCAGCGTGAGGGCCCAAGCCTTATTCCCAAGTGGGGACCCGCCGCCTGCAGGCCCCAAGGGGGCTGGCTGGTCAGCGGCAGGCTTCCTTCTGTGGATGCCAAGATATGACAATTTGTCCTTTATTTCGAAGTGGCTGTCTGGCTGGTCGCTGACAACTAGAACCCGAAGACTCAGAAACTTGGGTCTTTCTGGGGTTTACCTTACGTTCTTTGGGTCGTGTGTGTTTTTCCGAAGCCTCCAATGTGCTTCTTGCTTCACTGGCTGTCGTCACCATCGTGGGCCGGTGTGACGTTCTGTAGCATGCCTGGCTGTCACAGAGGGCAGGGAAGCTCGCGGTGTCGAGCGGGGCCAGGCTCGGAACACTCTCTCGTGCGCCTGGGCTGAGCCGCGGCGGTTCCGATCGCCTGTCCCGCGAGGGCGGGAGAGAATGTGCCATCGGCACTGGCGCCCTCGGCCCCGCCGCGGCAAGTCTGTTTTCCCTTCGCATCGTCGTTTCACGGAGGGAACCGTGGAGAATAGCAGGTGCCTCCAATAGTGAGTCATCTTAGCTCGGTGGCTCCAGGTCGTCTTTTCCTACTCATGTCATTGTTTCTAGCACGTTCTAAAAATCCGTCAATATTACATGGAGTGACTGGCACACGACTCTTTTTCACCCCGAGCGTGTGTTCCTCGGGGTTCTCGTTCGCACCCCACGTCTTATCGCTACTCTGCCACCCCACCCCAAAATAGTAGTGTCAGTCTTGGTGTCCTGACTATATGGAGCCAAAAGCATATTTATAAACTTCTTTGGTATGAAGTTCTTACCCTGTTTTCATTGATTCCACCTCATTGAAATCTAAAGCCACCTGTCTGTATACTCTTTAAATAGTCTCTACCTTTTCAATTGTCGGCAAAGAGAAAGATGCAAACTCTCAGAGGTCGTAACTTCTCGGGAAATTGGAATCCACGTACGTAAATACGAGACGTTTTCCTAATTATGTGTGCAGGGAGGATCCGTTATTCCCCCCCTGATTTGAGCTCTTTCAAATTTCAAAATCTATTTTTTTCAAGACACTCAGCTAAAGTAATTTCTTCAAATGAAAGCCGAGTCGAACCAAATACATCTTAGTTTTAATCCACAGAGTTAAAAGAAGTTGGGAGATACTAAAAACAAGCTTTTTATGCATGAGAATGAGTCATTTATCAGATATCCTGAGGGTGTGTAGCTAATTATAAGTGCTCAGTGTATATTGCTGGAGGTGGCCTTTCAAAAAATTTTCGAAACATTTATTTTCAAATTGCATGTCGGTCTCACAAAACCTGTGGCGATGTCTCCAGACTGTGCGAAGGTAGCAGGTCGGTGATCTGCACGGCTTTATAAAAATAGGTAAACGATGTATACAAACACACTAGTTCATTTTTCCAGAACCTGCAAATGCTTGCATCTTTGATTGAGGCGTAGCATTTAGCCGACATCTCTCTCTCTCAGGAAGACAAGCAGGAACGTAAATGGATTAGAGACTGTAGCTGACAGGGCCATTAAATCGGTCCCTTCTTCTGGGGGCTCATGTCCTCCCGAAGTATAATTTTTGGCGTCATTGCGCGTTTTTTCCTTCCTCAAAGACAGAAACCTTTTCCAACGATTGTACTTCTCTGAAAGCAAAACCAGTTTGTATCAGGAGTGTGCCAATAACTGGCATAATAGATCAATAGAACCTTGAAAAAGAGATGACCTTGATGCATTTTTTGGTTAATTGAAGAGTCACTGACCATTTCCCATGGTTCGTATTGCCTAATCTTGGTGTCTGGTTTCATGTTCTCTGCCTCCAAGTTTTCTAAAACAGAGTGAACTTTCCCCATGGCTTAGAAAGACGTGGCTGGCCTGGTGCCTGGCCCATGCTCGAAGCTCAGTAAGAGGTCTCTTATAAGCTCACGTTTCGTGGTTCCTTCTCCGTGGTGCATCAGCTCGGAAATGAATCCAGAAACAGCTTTGCAGGAAACGTTTGAAGGGAAAAGAGTTCTCGGTACGATGGTCAGGTGGACGACTGCAATAGATTCCGGCGGAGGCTGAGTTAACCACAGAGGAAGGAGATGAAAATGAGTTTCTTTTAAAAGCACGTTTTTATCCTAAGGAATCGAAAGCCTTTTCTTGGCATTTTTTCCAGTACTGTGATTGAATTTTTCTTCTCTATAGTTGAATTATGCGCAGCAGAGAACTCTGAGCTGACTTGCCCAAAAGTCGGCCCAGCACCCCTTGATGAAAGAAATAGAATAGTACGTTTTGAAGCAATCAGCTGGTGTAGATTTATTCGCAAATCATGGTAGAGTTGAAAGAAGAGATAGGAACACAGTGCCTGTAAATTTCTAAAATTCATATTTAACCAATGTTTTCTCGATGGAAATTAGAGATTGCATCGTCTGAGACTTTAAACGGCAAGTAATTCTCATCATTGGATTTTCATTTTATTTTATTTTTATTAACTGCAGTTAAAATTATTTAAACGTCCTTAAAGTTCAGACTTTTAAACTGTGGTCGATCCGATCAGCAACGATCAGCTGCCTGCCGTGTGTCTGCATGCGCAGTATTTGGCTGTAGGAAAAAATGGATCAAAACCTGTGGGATTATTGGAAGTGTCTATACCTTTCGGTATTATTTCGGAATTTTTATA
>NW_006440645.1:1954852-1978668 GCF_000325575.1 Pteropus alecto | reverse complement strand
GAGGGATAACTGTCATTGTCTACATTCCTGGGAATTAGAGGCATAGTGTCCCTGTCATAATCTGAAGCTCTCCTTCCTGAAGCTGCATTGAGGTGCGACTGAGCTGCCACCACCATGTCCATCTGAGGGATCCCGTCCTCTGCTAGTGACAGTGTGCCGAGTGGGGACGTGTGCAGAGCCCAGGGGAATTCCTCCTGGTGGAGCGACCTCTCCCCCAGACTCCCAGGCTGGGGTCCCTGTGGGACACCGCCTCCCGCACAGGCGGTGGCCGCCCCACGGTTGTGCCGTTTGTGAAGGGGGTCGCCGTCCAGACAGCCGGCCAGTTCGTGAGGACTTAGTTCTTGTGGAGAGCTTTCCTCAAGTCTTGCTTGTAATCCTCACACTGTGTTTACGTATTGAAAAGTCTTCTTGAAAACCTGAAAAATACATAAAAATGTGCTTAGAACAGTGATGGATGCATAATAGGTGCTATATAAATGCTAGCTTTAACACTTTAGCATCTATTAGATTCTTTCTCACATATAAAGAAAACTAAGGCTATAAAAAGTCAAATGCTACATTCGAGAGTCTGCAGTGGGAGATCGGTTATATGTAGGGTGGCGGTGTCGAAGCCGGCTTGGCTCCTCTGTCCCTGTGCCGGACGTTGCGATGTCCCTACCGTAAGCTGCATTCCTCGAAAGTGCGCTGTGACCAACTTACCTTATTTGTGTTTGCTTCTTTACTGTTCCATTCTCTCAGATATTTGATTTTTACTTGATCATTGACATCTCCTTTTGCAGATGAGGAAATCAGGGCACAGAGAGAGAGAATTTCTCACCTAGGGCGGCAGCACTGGTCAGAGAGGCCAGGATTTTCATCGTAGCAAAGCGCTTAACCACTGTGACACCCGCCCTGCCTTAGCCTGATATTTGCTAGAACTCTCTATAACTCTACATAGATCCATTCCTCCATTGATTTATTAAGTAGCCAGTGGTAATTGTGCGTTTTCTATGCATCGAGCTCCATCACAGGCGGGAAGGATGACTTGCCAATAAGGAGAAAAAGGCCTTCGAGTGACTTTTCCCGCATGACTGCATGGTAAATGTTATCTCTTCGCGGATGGATTCTCAGGATAGTCTGCGAGACGCAGAGAGAAGGGAGACTTGACTGAGCTAAGGGTTTCGCCAGCCCCCAGCCCGTGGTGCTGGCGTCCCGGCTTCCGCGGCCGAGGTCACATGCTGAGCCCACATCACCTCCCTCGTCATCGGGTGGCGGTGGGCGCTGCTGCCTACCGTCCCCTACGTTTGGGCAGCGTGTGCGTTTGAAAATTATTAAATTATATGTTCTAACTTCTTTGTTGCAGGTTGATGACTTTGCCTTTTCCCATATGTTTTGTGTCTCGGCTTCTAAAATATTTGATAATAAAGGATTGTTCATTGATGTTTCTGTTGAAATGCGATTTCAGGTTTCCATAATATTTCTCTTTTAAAAGCCATCGCTCACATTAGGAGAAATATGTAAGATACATTTATTATTTTATTTTAATGTAAGATTCTTGCTACATTTAATTTTTTTTTAGTATAAAAGATGAGGGAAATATTGGGATTATTTTATAAACAGAAAGATGAATGAGTAATTAGATAGCTACAAAACTGTGGTTTTAAAGACGCAGGATGATGCCACATAGCAGTACATTGAAGCTTCTGCTCTCTTCTGGTTCAATGTCAGGCCAAGTCTTTAGCAGGTGTAACTGTCAAGGTCTCAGTCATAGCTCTGATGTCTCGCCAAGATGTTTCGGAAAAATAAACAAACTTATTTAAATGTTCAACCCACGGGCCTTGGTGTCACCTCATCTTCACATATAAAAATCACTGCAAATCCCAAGGAATATTAATATTCTTATGTTTCTCACAATCATTTAGGAGCAGGCAACATTTTATTTTTCTGCTATGTACATGACAATTCTACTACAGCCTGTATATTAATAAAATAGCCCATTTAAAAGTAATGCAGAGCCAAGGTAACAAAAAACAAAGTTTTAACTTAAAAAAAAAAAAGAGGCCATTGATTTTCTGAGAACCCGCTGGAAATAATGAAATAAAAAGAGACACTTGGCTTCCAGCTTCCCCGCGT
Organism: Pteropus alecto; assembly: GCF_000325575.1. Taxonomy (NCBI): domain Eukaryota; kingdom Metazoa; phylum Chordata; class Mammalia; order Chiroptera; family Pteropodidae; genus Pteropus; species Pteropus alecto. Next base: position 1,976,556 of record NW_006440645.1, on the reverse strand, counting down.
CACTGCTAACACAATGTTCCAAGTGCTGTAAGAGAAAAAGAAGCCATTGATTAGAGACTTGATGGATGAGCCCCTCAATTTATTTCCTAAGAGACAAAAGTTCCCTATCTTACAGCCAGATGAATTGCTGAAATCCAGATGACTAGATGAATTCTTTATTGAAATGACAATGAAAGTAATTACATTGTTAAGAGTGTCGACTTAACTATTTTTTTTAAATCTCTTTTGACAATGCAGACACACTGACGTTAGTAACAAAGAAAACGAACATTTCTATAAACAGTGTCTCTTAAAACTCTCCACTGTAACATCATTAAATTGCCATGTTGGTGTGATTACTTAATAATAAAGACTGGATTTTTTGGTGTGACATATCGGGTAGTGTAAGGACAAACGTACCTTTAGTACTCCATAGGTTTGAAAGAAAGGAGAGCGTTTCAATTGTTTAGAGGGCTTTTCTCATTTTCAACATTTAGTTTGTACAAAAAATGATGAATATATACTAAGCAGGATATCGAACGAAAGAACCGTTATTGCATACAATCTTCCTTTTTCTCGTTCTTTTCACTTTTATTTCAAATACTAAAAAGCGAATGGAAAAATAGAGTGAAGACTGCAAATTGTTATTTTTATTCGAACATATCTCTCAGTCTTTCATGCTTGCTAGATATTTTTTGGAATGTAAGCTGACAAGATATGTTAATCACACAGTGTAAGAAGAACGTCATTCTCTGGTGAAAAAACCGATGTCACTCTTCCTTTTGTTTTGCTGGTACAAATTCAGATTTTGTGTTTGGAGTACGTCCTCCGTTTCTTTGTCTTGAGCTGGCACGTAGCACCAGCGCTTAACATGTAACCGTCGATGACCAGATTCTGGATTTCGTTCGTCTTAACTTGGATGATTTGTAAGCTGGAACATAGACACGTTTAATTCACCTTAAACGGCAGATCTTATTTGCAGAGAAACCTGTCTGAGCACACAGCTGTTCAAACAATTCTTTCTCCATTTGAACCTTTATTTAGCCTTGCTTAGATCGACAGCTACCCACAGGTTTAACGCTGGCCACCACTGCTCATCATAATTTTTAAATATCGTTTTAGTAGTCCGAAGTTTTAGTAAATTCTTCGGGAAGAGTTTCTAGTAAATTCCTCAGGAAGAGCTTATGTAAACAATATTTCTTGAGTTCTCATATGGATAATTGTTTGGACCCGTATAGTTTAAATCAGTTTTACTGGGTATAAAACCCTCATTCCTCCCTCCCACCCCCCACCCTTGCAGATCTTAAATATGTTATTCTGTTTTCTTTTTGGTTAAAGCGTTACTGTCAAAAAGGTGAACTAATTTTTTCTCTTCTAGGTCAATTTCTTTTTTGTGCCTAATGTCAAAGTTATTTTTTGAAGCCCAGTGTTTCTTGTCATTATTTGTTTGGGGGACCATACTCTCGCGTATGTGGTATGCTTATCTAATATGTAATTTTACTTTTCATATAAGGAAGTTTTCTTGAATTAAGTTACAAATACCTTCAATATTTGTAACTTTCTCTTTATTATTATTTTTTTTACCTCTTCTTCCATTTACTTCTGATTTTTAAAACTTCACTTTTTAACCTATTTCTCCTTAGTTATTCCCTATTGTGTTTATTTTGCTTGAGTTTCTCTACTTCATTCTTTTCTCTGAAAAGATCGTTTCTTTTATTTCTGCTTTTTCTCTCAATTCTGCGAATATGCTCGAGATTTTTCTTTCATGTTGTTTTCAGTGTTGTTTTTCATGTCTTAAGTATTATCGAATGTCCTTTGGCTCATTTTAAGTTATCATGTTATAGTTCATCTATACCATATTTTTTGGTATGCTTTCATAGGAAAAAAAAAAAAACGTCTACGGCATTTAACCACGATACTTTGGTTCTGGGAAATTTTCTAAACGTCCCTCAATTCCTTCTCTTGTTTCCATGTACCACCAAAACCATAAAGGCTTCCTTTCGACGATTTTCTGGGATTTTGTTTTTGGGTTTTTTTTGGCCGCTTTCTACTTTTCTGCTAAATTTCTCTTTCTTCATCTCTATTGTAATTGCCCTCCTCGATTCCGATTTCTCTCTAGATAGTTTCTCAGCCTTTGACACCTGACCGGTCAGTGTTGAGATTTCCCATGGGCCAAACTGCTCTGGCCTTTTCCGATGATCGTACCATGAGCCTTTCAGCTCAGCTCACATTGGCTTTGACAACAAGCGTTATCTATTGAAGCTGCTCTTTCGGCGGGCTGCACATTTTGAGGTCACCACGCCTTAGTTCTACCAGACACCCCGTTGCTTCGCTCTGCTCGCTCAGCCACGAATGCTGATTTAAGGTGGGTCTCGTGGTCACTGGTGGTGGGTCCTCAACCAACTGTATTTTGCAGTTTCTAAGGACAGCCTGCCACGTCGATTTGTTATAAATGTAGTTTGGGTGTCTACTATCTGGCTGTTTTGTGAGTTTTATTTAGGAGTTTGGGGGTATATTATCTGGCTGTTTTGTGAGTTTTACTGAGTTGCCCTCTCATGTTAGGAGTTTGGGGGTATGCTATCTGGCTGTTTTGTGTGTTTTACTATCGAGTTGCCCTCTCATGCTTATGAGAACCAAAAATTATATTACCATGCTCATCCTCTCATGACCTGCCCTCCCCAACTTTTGTTGACAGTGCAATGTAGTGGTTGACATTTTGTCTCCGGAAGCAGGCTACCTCGGTTCACTCCCAGCTCTACCACTTAAAAGCAATGTTACCTTGGTATACCGTCTCCTGCACGCTAGAATTGTGATGATAATACAATTGACCTGAAAGGATTTTCATAGGATTCATGAAACAATCTTTTTAAAGCACTTGTAATCGTGCCTAGTATATGATGACTGCAACGTATGCGTTCATTAAATGAATTTTGGTTTTAATATATATTAATCATTTAAAAATTCAATTAGTACAACGTTCAGAACAGAAAATATCATCGTTGACATTTCTTCATTACTTTATCAAAATTGAAATTTATAATCTAATTAATTTGATACTTAGGGTTGTTTTATATAAGGAAGAGACCAGGGAGTCAATGAATGCTCTGGTGAATAAACTAAATTGCTAATAATTAAAACACAAAAGAGCTAGATGGCATAATTAATTTAAAATAATAAGTTTGCCATAATGTTCTAGCAACAAAGACCTACTTAGGTTGCCGAATCTTTGAAGTATTAGTCAAGAGAATAACCATTAATCTTCCTGAGGTTATTCAGACATCTCCTTGAAGGATAAGATGATGAAGTTTCTGGGTATCTCTGTCTTCATGATTCATGAGTCATCTGCCACGTTCAGATAGCTCCCTAATAATTTCATCCTTAATGTGATCATATAGAAAGTACAACCGGCTGTTTCCTGTTTCCAGTGACCCACAGCAAATGGGTCATTTGTAATAGGAGCAATATAGGTTTTATGTAAGGAAGAGCTTCATGAATGTGAAAGAGTTAGTGAATTTGGAAGTTAAGAAATGAGACCGTAGGCTCTCCTTTTGTTGGTCTATTAAAGAATAGCATAGTTAGTCTAGGGTGTATTGGTATGTTTCTTTGATACTGACCGTTTATTAAAAAAATGATCAAATTAATACCAATAACAACGATAACTTCTGGCTATTATCCATTAAGGAATAATATGATTATTACTAATAATGATGACTGTAGTCATATGCAAAGATTAAATAATTATGAAGAACTAGGAAAAAACTAAGTATTCTCTAAAAGTTCATAGTAGCTCATCAAAGGGGCATTTGGAAAAGAAGATGTAAAATATTTTTAGAAAGATACTAGCATACAAGCATAGGATTTAGAGAGAAGAAAACAAGCCAGTTACTTTAACAAGGACCGTAAATGCCTTGTTAGGGGAAAGCATGGCGAATCAATCAGAGTCAGTGTCCTGGCTAATGTGTTATCTTTCCATTGGTTTTTCCATTATTGGCCTAGCAAGGTTAATTTCATGTGGGTTTCAACTAACCACAGGTCATTGGTTGGTCTTCTCGTCCACAGCAGCGTTGAGAATGAGCACGGCTTCCCCGCAGAGCCGGGGCTGAGATCTTCTGCTTTGGGCCCTGCCTTCCACTCCAGGCGTGTGGCTCGCGTGAGGCCGAGGGTGGGCCTGTGCCGAGGGGCAGCATGCTGGCCGGACACCAGCCTGCGGGAGGCATGCGCGGCGTTCCCTGCGGCTGCATCCGCTCTGCTTCTGCCTGGTGTGCCTTCTTCGAGCTCGGGAGAAAGGGGGCGTTTTTTTCTCTCTTCTTTAAATCCCTCCCCCTCGTTACATTTTCCAAGTGCCAGATTTACACCTGTGGCCAAGATAAGCCTGCCAAGTTATGTTGCTTAGAGTGTTCCAGAACATGTCCCAGAGCATGAGAGAAGAAAGAAGAGTCGGCATATATAAAACAGGGCAGTGAGCATGGGCAAGTAAGTCCAGCTCACCAGATTGCTCATTTTAATGTTTACCTTGAATTTGCCATGGAGTTCGGAGGCAGAGGACACACCCACATCTTCACAATCAACCTGCCACCAATATATGACGTGACTGTGTGCTCCTGACAGATAACGTCGATGAAACTGTGGCGTGAGCTTTGCCGGTGTGAGTGAATAATGAAAGATCGAAGCAATTATTTGCCAAATATCCGAGTATTTGAAATAGTCCTTCTATTTTAGATAGGTTGAACACTTTCTACTTCATCATCGGTGGCTGATTTTGCCCGTGTCTGCATGTGGCTTAATTGAATGAGATTCCGTGGACTCGGAAGCATCTCTTACTGTCACTGCACGGCTAGTCTCGTTAAATTTTATTCCCTCGGTATCACTGTTCGTGACCATTCCTTCGTTTCTGATTAGAAAATTAAATAAGAACACGTGATACTAGTATTATGACAATTGATTTTTTTGAAATGTTCTCATTCTAGAAAATAAACATACACATCATTCTTCTTAATGTTCACCATTTACATTTAAAATAACCTTTGCATTTCCTACTGAGCACCAGTAAGTGAATAATACTTCTATCGTTTTCTGTTGAAGATGATTATTAAATTGGTTTCCTAGTCTTTTATTCTTATAATGAATTAGCGAAAGCTAGATACTTGATAACTTACATAACTTTTTAAATATCCTTTAGCAAGAAATGTGGACTACGTCGGACGATTATTTGCTGAGAGACTATGTGAAGGTACACGTCTCTACACTCATACACAATGTACATATTCACACACAATTTCAAAGGAAAAATAATTATATCTTTCAGAGCAAGTTGCAATTCCTATGCTTATAAATAATAATAAACCAAAAAGGTACCTTAAACTTAAGACATTAGGTATTCGATCAAATTGTTTTTGTGCAGCAAAATAACTTTTGGAATATTTAGTATAAGGCTGAGGTAGGGTTGCTGGGGAGCCGGCAGGTAGGTGGCTGGTTCAGTCTAATTCGTCAGAGTTTAGAAACGGTGAGACCAAAACTTCATTCTAGGAGAACGTTAGCCCAGGTAAAGCCCATCGTAATTTCCCAGCGCTCACATCCGCTCGCCGCTGCCCCGCCCGCCCGCCTTTGCCGTGTGTTTTAAAAAGCATCATTTTTCTTGGATAATTCCTTTTCTCTGGGCGATTGACCCAAGCCTCACTTCACCTCAAACTACCCTTCCTGTTTCAGGGCAGAGAGACAATCTTCTTAAGCAATGATCCAAAAAATGAGAATCCGATATCCAGTCGCCCCTTCTGCTCGCTTACCTGGGCTCTAGGGCGCCGCTCACACATCGCTCCAAGTGTATCGTCATCTTTACTTTTCTCTTTGTTGAAATCGCGTGTCCGAGAGTGACCAGGGACAGCGTACGTCAACATTATCGGCATCTTACTATGTGCCAAGCGCAGAGCTGCTGCCGGTTTTACGTACTGTACTTCCCAAGGCTCTTCCTTTCAAATGCAAGTTTGAAATTTAACTTGGGCAAAAGCGATGGAAATTGGCCGGCCGACTGAATGGCAGAGTTCGTGTGTGGGTTCAGGAGCGGCTGGATTCAGGGGCTCAAGCGGTGGTATCGGTCCCACCTTTCATTTCCATCCTGATTGCTTTTGGTTCCATTCTGTGGGGGGGTCTCCTCCTGCACAACTGGGAAAATGCAATTTGATGACAATGTGCTTGGATATTTTTTGTTGTTACTCTGATGGGTGTTCGTCGAGCTTATTGGATCTGTGGGCTTGTATTTTTCATCAAATTTGAAATCATTTCAGCAATTAAGTCTTAATATATATATATTTTGTTCTCACTCCTCCCTTCTGGGACTCCAGTAAATTAGACCTGTAGCTATTCGACTGATCATTATTTTCGCACGTGCTCTATTCACTTAGAAAACTGTTTTTATTTCTGTGCTACAATTTTGGATATTTCCTATTATTATATCTTCAAGAGCAAAGGTATTTTCTTCTGCATCGTCTCATCTGCTGCTCAGCCCATCCCATGTGATTTTTATCACATTGTATTTCCGTCTCTAGAAGTAGTATTTTGGATTTTTTTTTTAATCCGTCATTTTCCCTTCATCTGTTTATGTTTTCCTCGACTTTCTCGATCACAAGTAACATTTATATTAGATATTTAACAATTCTCTCTTCAAACTTAATTATCGATGTATTTCTGGCTCTGTAACGGTGAGAAAAAGAGGAAGAATAAACAGTGAAAAAACAGAACTACCTTGTCCTGATCAGCCATCAAAAAAGAAAAACGTCAAAAACGATATTTTGGAAAAGGAAAACATTCTGCTTGACACATAAAACAGAGTTGTAGAATTCATACAGGGGTCTTCCACGGTCAATAATTTATAGATGTCCTTTTTTTTTCATTAGCTTAGATATTAACTTTCTTTTTTTTTGACAAAATAATAAAACAATTTGAAAAATTTCTAACTTACAATTCAAGGCACCAGCACCATAATGGGTTACTGGAGTTAGCTCATAATGGATGGTTGTACTCCCTCGGCCTACTGTAATCATTTTCTAGTTCACGTTGAAAGGGATAAATTTGTAACATAGATATGACCATGAATCCGGCAGAGAACACGGTGTACCCAGTTCATAAATTTGTGCTCACAGAAGATAGTATTATAGTCATAAAATATGTATGGTGGATCCACCTTTTCTCAGATCGTGGCATATTTACAAATTGTAACTTTCTCTAGAGACGTAGTGTGACTAAATTGCTGTCTGCTTTTGCTCCCGTGCCTAGAGGCAAAAATGCATGCAATCCATCTTGTTAGACGACGCTAGTGAAATATATAAGCACAGGGCCTTTCACTGTGAATTTCATTCCCTGGGAACACGAGGTAAATATGGGGGATTGATTTTCACCATGCAGCAAGCATAATCTACAAACTTAGAAATGATAGGAAATGCAAAACCGAATATTTTAGGAAAATCTTTGCAGCGAGGTCACGTACACCAGCAAGTAGGATTTTCGACAAGAAACTCCTGTAAACTGGCGAGTATTGTATTTGCTACGATGGGAAATTTATTTATTTTTTTAATTACAGCTATTTAAGACTATCTTCTTATCTCCTGAGGCCAGTAGTAGCGTGTAAATTCGGCCAATTCATTGCACATTAGACGCAGATGCGACACATCTGGGATGTGAGTTTGTGGGAAATGGATGTATTTGGTTTGGAGAACTCTCATCTGACACCCCACCAAGCAGTGATTCGCGGGAACTCAGGAGGTTGCTCGTTCAAACTTCCCACACTTCCCCCACTGGCTGCAATTCTAGAATCTCTTCTATGACATGACAAAGATAGTGATTCGCCACCTGAATGAACGCTTCCATGTCGGAGAGCCAGTGCAGCCCGCTTATTCAGTGCCTTCCGTGTGCCAGACAGATGGAGCCCTTACAGCAAAGGACTGTGCAGGGAAGTAACTCGTGTGCCCCGCTCACACACACACCTGTGAGACAGGTGGAGCGTCAACACCGTTCGGCACACGATAAAACACCAGTTGCTGCTAGGCAGGGTCTACACCGAGGTGGGTGGGGTGCGTCCAGCGGCTCCGTCATTCTCCGCTGCGGGACACTGTCCCATATTCTGCAACGTGCTTTTACGTATATTGTCTACTTCACACGATGATATCACGGCCCCTCGACGACTTGGTTCTGACTCAGCACCAGCCTTAGAGTAAGAGAATCCACGTTTGAGCTGCAGGCCTCCCGCTTGCTGCGCAGTCGTCTGCATTATTTCGTTCCTCTTAGCTCGGGTTTCCTGGCCTGTAACAGAGGAACAGTCGCTGCTTCATTTCTGTTAGGGAAAAAAACGCTTGGTATCAAAACACATCGGAGCTGGAAGCATCAGAGCTATACTGATTTACTATGGCTCCTTTTTTCTAGCGAGGTAGCCCGTGCGAGTAACTCTACCTGTTCAAATGTTTTTCTGAACAGAAACGTTTCCCCAAGGGCCATGTCGAAACTCTGGTGCTTCTTCTTAAGGATTCTGAGCTCCGACGCCATCAAAGTTGGACGCTCAAACCTTCGTCCCCCTCCTTTACATTCTCAGGTTCGAGAAACGTTTTCAGGACTGGAGATGCCCAGAAACAGCGTGACCAGTAAAGAGAATTATGGATTTGCTCAATTATCGTTTTGGATCACATCATATACAAATCATGTCAGTTGTACTGGAGAACATTTTTATTAATGAATAAAGCCCAAGTTCTTAAAATCGTTGGCAGGCTCACCTCAGGGATAATGGCTTTTGAACTCGTCGCCAACTGAAAAATCAAGTTTTCTTTTATGTGAACTGCTGGGGGAAAGCTAGGCACGCTTTACCCGCTCACGGACAGTGGTTTGGGTTTTTATTTAAAAAAACAAAACAAAACAAAACAAAACAAAACAAAATTCAAATGAGGAAACCGGAAGCTCCGACTGGCTGCATGAAGCGCTTCATGAATCGGGCAGCAAGGCGGGGCGCCCCCAGGGATTGTGCAAAATGGGGGATTTTTACTGGAAGGAAGGCGGGGAAAGGGAGAGATTAGCAAACGGAAAGAAAGATTGTGTTTAGACCGCAACCGCCTGGCACCTTTTGCGGGAAAAGGGACTGGCAGGGGTTGTATCACGCAGATTGTCTCTTTTTTCTGCGGAGGGCGGAGAGAGGCTCATCGGCGCTGGCCGGAAGATTCCAGGCCGGGTGGTGAAGCTTGCGTTTCTGGCGAAGGCGGAAACTGCAGTTCATCAGGTATTAACTCAAGGTGTGTCACGGGCCTCGTCAGCACAAGTCGCCCCATTTCGGGCCTGTGGATTTTCTCTTTAACGGGGTGGTAGGACGACATCGTTTTGGAAAGATCTGTGTAACTACTCAATTGTATTCTGGATAGCTTTTGTTCTTTTTCTTTTTCGTTTTTCGTTTTGCCCTAGGCCCAAATTTGATCCCAGCAATGCAAATTATAGAGATCTAGATAATTCCAAGTAGTCTTTGCCTGAGCCATAAGTGGCACGGCCGCCTCTTTCCTGATAGAGGTTCGTATTTACACACAGCATCCTCTGCTGCCTCCAGCCAGTGAGCCATGAAGGGCAGAAAAACACCCTCCTCGGTCGGCCCGCCCGAGTGCCACGTGCGGAGTCGGAGGGGCTGGGCTCCGTCTCCATCAGAGCATCCACGCAATTCTCAGGACTTTTGAAAGGGCTCACCTGCAGAGGCCGTGCTCAGTGATCAACCATTTCGCTGTCTTTTCTCTCCTTCTGAAATCGTAAACTGTTTTATTTCTTGCCGTCCCCGTGAGAAAATGTTCTCTCTGCCATTATATATCTGAGTAGCTTCTAACACAACTTCCTCAATAATCATGATGTAAATTAGCCTTTCAGAGGAGCTTAAATTACCGTATTAACGGGACTATATAGTCAGGAATTTGTAGTCATGATGCAGTGTCAAGAGGTCTATATGTATAAGTCGCTTCTGCTTAAAAAAATCATCGTTTCTATTAAACTATGGTCAGAAACCAAAAGAAACCAGACGTCATGGCAACGAGTCTCAATGATTAGGAATTTTAAATGAAGTGTTTAACTTTGTGAGATTTCATCGTAATTGCAAATAGTTTACTTTATGTTTTGTAGACTCATGGCTTGTAAACGTTTTGAAACTATTATTATATTCTAGCACTGCCAAGAGGCATAGAAGATGTTTAATAAACATCTCGAAGCCTATTTGCACTAGTACATGTCCACGAGACTATTTCCAGTAAGATGGAATATGGTAGAATTGATAGCACTGTGAATATAAATAGCATTTCAGGTTGGAGTTAAACCTCCCATGAAAGATTAAAAACAAGCCCCGTGTCAGACTCTGCTATTAGAGATCACATTTAAACACGTGTCATGCATGATCGATTTTACAGGGAAGCAAATGCTGGCATATTGTAGGACTGTAAATGTGTTTGTGTACATGGTAAAAAAAAAAAAAAAAATCCTTGACTAGAACGCCTCCTGGCTTATGAGATACGCACCTGAGACATTGTCATGTCCGTGATTTTGACTTGTAAAATGTTGCCATTATCTCGACATCTTGTTCATTGATTTATTTCTTAATTTTTATAAGAAACATGTTATACAGAACACAGTCCTTGCTTGGCCAATGGTTATATTTTTAAATGAAATAAATTTCCGTAAATATAATTCCATATAAGATTTTTAGAACTAAATTCAATTACATCTATAGAATTTTTAGAAATAAAATTACTTTCTGGCAAAACAAGTTTGTTATTTATTTTGTTTACCTGCCATGTTCAGGTCTGAGCAAATAAGTAAATGGAGCAATTAAGTTGTAAGTAACTGATTTTTTTTTAATTCGCAGAACTGGACGATGTAAATTTTGAGATTCTGATCTCGGCTCAAAGTATTTATCTCACAAGTTACTTAAAAACATGTTTTTGATGGACAGAAACACATTTAGAGCAACGGGGAATTACGTAGGACTGTACAATGACAAAAAGTGGCCTTTTCTTGCCATACCTGTGAGGACTGACCCCTGCACAATTTCAGCTTCACCATGGGTGAGGGATGGACCTGGCATCTGAGGAGATACCGTGCGTCCAGCGGCGTGTTAGACAATGGCTTTGCTCGCCAGCACGTCTGTAAGCTACACGAGGAAGGAACCGTGGTCGTTTGTGACACATATCTCAATGAGTTTTGTTATTTTCTCTTTAAAATTTCTAGGGAGCACAACAAAAATGCGACTTGATGACAAAGTAAGAATAAATGCTACAAGGAGCATGTGCAATGATCAGGAGTTTAGCTGTGTTAGAAGCACTGAGTCAGAATGGAACGAGTGAGATTCTTTCGGTCCAATAAAAACTTCCCGCAGTCACGGTGCTAGACGTGTTTATAAAAGTCTTCAAGTTTTTCTCAGACGTTCTTTCAAAGGTTCCTTCAAGAAATGTTTATAAAGCGGGTGCCGTCTGAGGAGCTGGGGACGCCCCAGTGAAGAGAGATGGGAAACCCCCTTGGGGCCTGGCCTCCTGGGAGGAGCCAGTTACAACCTAAGAAGCAGAGTATTGTGTTCGAACGTGGTGGGGTGACACCAAGGTCCTGCCAGTGGCTGGCTCTGACACCTCAGCCAGCATCGTTTGTTTGTTTGTTTGTTTGTTTGTTTTTTATAAGTTGATAACTGAGAAGCAGGGTCACAGCAATCACCATTATCTGATTATTTGTGAAAATAATTCTATACCTATGTAATAATTATAGAATTATTAATAATTCTATAAATATGCTGCAACTCAAAGAACATCGATTCTTACTCATCAGAGCAAGAATTTTCTGGAGGATAAGAAACTCCATTAAACCGAGTCTACCCTTAGAATTAACTTTTGTTTCAGTTTTCTAGAAAACTAGGGAAAAACTCTTAACAAGCTTCGTAAATTTGTACTGGCCCTCTACTTGTCAGCATTGCAGTCATGGTATATGAAAAGATAGTTTACTTGGAAATCAACAGGTACGTATTTATTTATACATCATTTTGTACCGAGCAGTAGCCATGCTGGGTAGTTGTAACCATGGCCTACTGGTCGGACATATCGATACCGTCTTTCCTTTCGTGCCTGCTCGAGTCTTCGACTATGGTCTGAATTGAGTTGTCTTTTTCCGATTTACTCAGAGGAATTATTTTCTGTGTTCTGGATATGAATCTTAGTCAGATAGATGTGTTGCAAACATTTTCTCCCAGCCCGTGTCTTGCCTTTTCACCTTCTTAATACTGTATTTTGATGAGTGAAATATTTTGATTTAAATGAATTTAAATTCTTTAGTTAGGTTGGATTTTACTGGGCTTTTCGAATATTTATGGGCACTGTTTCAGCCCTTCTCAATATTTTTTACTTCTTTTTTCTCTCATCTTTTTATGAACCCCCAATTTCACAATCTCTTAATCACACGAGGGTATCTACAGGTCTGCCATTTTCTGCTTTATTATCATTGTTTTTGCACAGACTTCGCATGATTCTGCTGCTGTGTAGTTCACTGACTCTTTCTTCTGCGGCATCCAGTATGCTATTAAGCCCATCTAGTACATTCCTAATCGACCTTGCTGTAAAAGTCTTAGAACAAATTTCTATGTCGTTGTAAATGTTCTAGAATATCCCGAATTCCATTTCTGTTCAAATTCTTCATCTTTTCCCGTTAATAACAGTTAGTTTAGGCACACGTTTGCTAATTCCTACATCTGAGCTTCTGGGTTTTGTAGCAGTTGACCTACTTGCCCGCCGTGGCGTGTTTTGCGTCCCATGGAGTTGTGTTTGAGCACACGACGGGGCCCGCGGAGCGTATATAGCATTTTCCCTGGAAAGCACAGGCTCCCCTCCCTCCCTGGGCCAGTCAGACAGGAATTCTACCGGGCCGGACCCAGCAGCAAACTTATTTCACTTCGGTTGACCTCTGGTTTCTAATAATTTTATGGCAAGATTTGTTCTCTGTCTCGATTTCCAAGACCATGATGGAAAACTTTGTCCCGTCTGAACGGCCTCATGCAGGGCCCCGGGCAGTGACATCCGTCTGCTTTTCCACGTTCTTCGCTAACGCCTGTGACGGGGAGTCAGATCGGGGGGAATAGCGGAGTCTATGGGACTTTCTCCACGTCCCGTTTTCCTCATCAGACACGGTGGCCCTTGATGTCCCTGCTTGGTGGTTCCTACCCTGGAGCGTCGCTCCACCTAAGGCCGGGCGACTGCCCCCGATGCTGGGAATGTCCTGGGCGGTAAGTGGCTGCCAGCGCCTGCCGCGTTTCTGAGCACCAGGTAGTTTGGAATATTTTGCATACAAAGCCCTCAGATACCTTCAATCTTGTTTCGTTTTGTTTTACTGTATCTTTTTCTAGTTTTTACAATGGGAGCAATGTCTACGCTTTCTATCTCCAAACCAAAATCTGAGATCCAAGTGTGTTTTTTAAATTATTGCCCAAGTTTAAAAATGAAAAGAAATAAAACTGAGTTAGAACAAAAATATAATTAACGTTTTGATTTTAAGGAAATCATTCAAGAGGAGAAAACAATCCCTGTGCAATTACAGCGAGAGTAAGTAGCTCGGTTTGGATTTGATCGAATGACATTCCTTCCAGATATGCCATTTCGTGTCCCAGCACTTATGAGAGTTACGAAGCCTGCAGAAAAGGAAATGTCACATCGGCTGCTTTTCTGTCGGAAGAATGACGTTTGCTCAGAAGGAAGGCAGAAGAAGCAGCCTCAGTCCTCTGCTCCATGGCTGCGGCCGAGTCACTGATGCCACTGATCCTGTGATTTTCTGCAGAGCCCCCCGGGAGGCGAGCGTGCGCCCGGCTCGGCCGGCTTCTGGGGACAGGGGGTCAAACCTCCAGGCCCAGGCTGATGTTCGGTTGGATCACATGGATCTGGGCGATGATGAGAAGGGGCCATTAAGCTGCAGGGCAGGTTTTCCGACTGCCCGACTGCTCGTGGCTGCGTCGTTTCTCTGCAGAACTGTCATCTTCATCCCCCGGGCGAGCCTCTCGTGTTGATGAGTTTCTGATTTCTTGGGGGAAATGATTGATTCAGAAAAATCCTCACCAGCGTGCTCCTGGCAGAAAATAGATTTGGGTTATTTAAAGGACATTTCTGGAGCTCCAGCTTCCCGAGGCAGCGCACATCATTGTGGGGCAGAGCCAACGAAATTCGAAAGTACGTTTTTTTTGTTGTTGTTCTTTGCCGCCGTAGTAACGTGCATCCTTGAAATAGTGTGCAAAATGTCACAGAGCCACACAACCCAGAGTCTGCAGCCGTTTACTGCAAGGGGGACGGGGGCGCGGCTGAGGAGAAAGCGGTCGTCTGTGTGTTAGGTGTTTCCTGTAGGAAAGCAGACTGCATCTTAAGCCAGGTTTGAAGGAGGAATCTGAGATGGACTGTGAGCTGGGCGGGGGCTGACCACGACACCAAACTTCACACGCCACGATGATAGTTTTTCGAAGATTAGTTTCTTCTTAAATATTGAAATACTATAAAAGTAGACACTGAACAAATAAAGACCAATTAGGTAACTGTTTATGCCCTATTCAGATTACGAACACTGAAAACCATCTACGAGCTATTTATTATTCCTCTTTATCATTCAGGAGTCTTCTAGAGAGGAATTAAATGCTGGCTAATGATTATATCCTATACAATTAATTTTATAACTAACGGCAGATTTTAAGTTGAAAGATCATTTATAAACATAATCACTTAAGTATAGGGACTTTGCAAGAAGAAATGCTGAATTGAAAAGGTTAGGAAATAAGGAAAGAATTAGAAACAAAATCAACCAAAAACCGTTCTTAAGAAGTTCTGGAGAGACGCACCCTATAATGTCCCGTTATAAACGAACGGAGATACCGCAGCTTACGCGCCTGCCGTCAGCCCACAGCGTTTAGTGACGCTGGCGGGCTCCCCCTAGCGTGTGCCAGCGTGCAGAGGCAGCGTCCCCGTCGGGCTGGCCACTCCCTGACTTGTCTGATTACGCCGTTTCCTACATTAAAAAAAAAAAAAAGGCTCACTACACAGAAATCATTTTAGGGAAATGTTTGGCTCGTAGGCCGAGTTTTAAAATGACGACCCACAAGAATACTGTTACTGTCACTACCCAAGAAATAAGTTGTCTCTCCTGGACAATAAATTAGAGACTTTCTGAGTCATGGTATTTCTGTCAGATATGCCACTGTCACTGTGATTGTTCACAGACAGGGTTCGTTTTATCACTGTATAGTAACAAACTGTAATAGAAAGAGATGCCCCCCCTCTTCCCGGAGCTGCACATGCAACTCTTTAACACACAGTGGCGCTGTGCTCGTGAGCGGAGACTGTCAATGCCGAGCGTTCACCTTCACTCTCTCGTTCTCGACCCTGTATCCGATGTCGTCCGTGCAGGCACCTCGTCCTTGGAATAGGATTGTGTGCTGACATTTCGGCTTCGTCCTGCCTCTGTGGAGAAACGCATAGCCTCTCCCCATGCTCAGCTGCACCGACTCCCCAAGTTATTGCTCAGGACACTGTGGGGAAGGGACAGTGCAGCCAGCCCAGAGTGCCGTCCTGTACACAGGGCATGAAAGGGAGGTTTTACCGAGCTCGTTCACTGTAAGCCAAGCGCCTAGGTCACCTGCCACAGTTTCTGACAGTCTTGTCGTGGAGGGAGGTGTAGCTGCCATTTTTTTTCTTGGGAACAGAAGAGCCACTATCGTCCAGTTATCTCGTGTTTTCAAGAGCTGCAAAGCAGAGCTGAAGCGCTCTGTCTGTGGGACACATGGCAGGGGAGGCAGCTGAGGGGCAGGTGGCATCAAATGGAAACGGCACGTGTGCTGGACAGGCTCAGATGAGGCGAACTTTGTGGGAATAAACGGCATTGGGATTTATAAAAATCCAAAGCGTCCCAAGAAATTATTCAAGGGATTCCAGAATCCGATGGCAACTGCAAAAGATTATCTGTAATTTGATGAATCGATTCACATAACTTTGGATCATTTTTGGGATTGAAATCTTAAACCTAGAGGGTGGATTTTAAGTCTAAGTATTCACTTTTTGAAGCACCTATGTCCAAAAATAGACCCTGTTTCTATCACACGCTGGTGACAGAGAATCAGACAAATTATGTCACCCTTTGGATCCAAAGTATGACATCTATAGGCTGGCGGTGATTTAGTACTAGCCTTAAGGTCACTTTCATAGAATAAATGGCATTATAGATGCAAGAGGCTTGGAATGTGCCTGCTGCACACGTGCCTTACACACGTGCCTTACACACGTGCCTTACACACGTGCCTTACACATATTGGCTACCGGTTTTATCATACACCAAAACATGGCATTTTGCATTGTAAGCATGGTTTAAATGATTGATGCACGTTCCATATTTGCAAATCGGTGATTGGCAGAAGCTCGCATAGTGTGTTTAATGTTTTGATTTTGAGCCTCCTGATTACTTGAATGGACTTCTGGACCTCAGCCTCCTAAGTACAGAGACATAAAAGACTCGAGATTACGGGAAACGGAATGTGTGAAACGCGGCCTCGCAGTGACCTCCGGTCCCTTTCTATTCACATGCCATTCCAAGCACCTTCCGCCCGCATTGGGTTTTCAGCCTGCGATGCATTCTCCGGAGCTCGCGAGGTACGCAGGGGACAGGGAGCGTGCCAGGACGCGGGCATCATTTCGAAGATGAGGGAGCAGGAGGAGGGGCGTAGGACGTCACAACCAGCTCTCAGGAATGTCACCCTCTCAAAAGAGGCATGACACAAAATCACAGTTTTCAAAAAGCAAAACAAAAAAGGCCCGCGGAGCTCTCTGTGCTAAGAGAACGCTTCTTCCCTAAGCGTGGTTGTTGACAAGGAAGACATTGATCTGTTCAGTCCTGCGGGGACAGAGACTAAAATCTCCCCGTCTCGCGTGGCATCGCGGACTGAATCGCCATGAGGAAGAGCTCTCCGATTTCCACGAACGGAAACCAGGCGGGAAGGTGCGGATGTGGCAGCGGAGGAGGTAGGAGGTCCCCGTGCCTCCCGTGCGGGCCGCTGGACTCGGGTTCGGTTCTTTCTGAGTCTGCTCTCAGGCAAAAACCAGATGGACTGCACGTTAGGTAAGATTTCATCGGGACCACGTCCCCATGTCATCATCCAGAGAGTTCTTATGAGCTTTCGACGACAGCGGCCTCGAGCCAGAATTCCTGGTAGGAACCGAGAAGGGGTTCTTATCATTTCCATATTGATGCTGGCAGCTCTGCCTTTAAAAAAAAAAAATGACCTCTTTCGATTACTTAATTTTGGGACTAGAATACAGAGCATCGAATAGGTTGGCACTGTGTTTAGAATTTAAATATAAAAGCCACTAAAATAGCAGCATCAGTGACAACAAGCTATTTATTGCTTGGAAAGTGGCGAAGTCAAATGGCATTGATTTCTGGCATAATGTACCATGACCCTCATCCATCTGCTTGGGGCTGATGCAGAGATCAATATGCTCTTTTCCTGGGGATGCCCAAGGCCCTCTCTGCATTTAGACATAGTGCTTCCAGGTTGCTGATGTGATCAAGAAACAATCAAGGCCTTCCCAAAGCTTCATTTTTCAACATAGTCTAAAAAGGTTTCTCTTAAAGGGAGCTCTTTCTAATCAAATTTTGTTATTCTGTTTATTTCTTTCGTTCTTTGCAATTCAATTATAGCACAGTTCTATTGATTGTATCTCCTGAGACTCGCAACTGAGTTCAGATGAAAGCACGTTTGCAGACTGGTTGAAAAATCTACCTAGTCCAGTATGATTATTCTTCGAGTATCAGTAAACATGTGTGGTTGAATATTTCAAGGTTGTTAGGAAATGCGTATTTGACCTCAGCTTTGGGCAGCAGGAGGCGTTTGCATGGCTTTAATAGTCTAAAACCTTCTAGATTTTGGTAGTATTTCAGTCGTACCTAAAATCGCCGATTATTTTTTTCTTGGACTGAAGACAAAAGCTGAAAAAAAATTCAAAAATTTTATCGTCCAAAAATATTTTCATGTTTGCTAGTGCAAAAGGCCTGAGAGTCTGAAATTTAGCCTGTGTGTCAGCAGTTAAAACAAAACAAAACAAAACGAATATTTTCCACGTAATTCTGGAAGGACTCCGTTGGCCCGCGTTAGGAATTGAAGTTTCATAGAAGGTGGGAGACACAGTGCTCACGCCTTCACGTGCAGGAAGGCCATAACCGGTTTGGTTTTCTTCCCTGACCTGAGCAGGTGTTAAAAACATGACTTTTGTAAATGTCCCTCGGCAATTTTCCTACTTACCTGAGCTTCAAGACACTCTGTCCCGTGTGGTTTTTAGTGCTTACATCAGAGATTTGAGAGATGTCACTATGCAAAAGTATGCACGTCATTGAGGAAATAATGTTGGTTAAAGGCCAAATTCTTTGCGAATAGATTGACAATGAACTTTGTATTTATTATAGAAACCTTTGTTTGAAGAAAAAAAAATCCCATTTCTGTAACATTTATGTATATAAATAGCCAGCCCCTATCAAGTAAGTGATAATCTAAGAAAAACGGAGAACTGCCCGTAATACAGCCACCTGTGTCGTGAGTAGGTCACTATTTGAATTAGCATCTATTCTGCTTTAGTGTGCATTAGTGTCACGATAACCCCTGATGTTAAAGAGATCACACTGTACTTGGGGATGATGCCAGTAGGCTGACAACAGGTGTGGCAGGTTCTCATTATTCGCAACTGTTAAGCTTTATAAGATCGCCATGGACACTGAATTAATGAATAGCGAACCATTGCTTTTAGAAGAAATACAGAGTCACGTTCCCGCCGGCCTCTGCTCACAAAGCATTCGTCATCAGCTGATCAGTAACCTCGTTTTGGGTGGCTTCCTGTTAAAGACACCGTATGGAGTACATGTTAGTGATTCCTTAGCGTGGACCTCGCCGCCAACAGCACTGTGACTCGGCCTGAACGAATCTTCTCCAACACTGGCCTTCCCCAAGGCGAGTCCCACCTCCTCGTGCCCAGGGACGCCAGATCCTTTAGCACTGCACCCGGGGCCA
Organism: Pteropus alecto; assembly: GCF_000325575.1. NCBI lineage: Eukaryota > Metazoa > Chordata > Mammalia > Chiroptera > Pteropodidae > Pteropus > Pteropus alecto. The sequence goes on along the minus strand of NW_006440645.1, from coordinate 1,957,520 downwards.
TTTTAAACAGCGAAATCACCAACAAAACCCTCGAAAACGTGAGAGGTCGCTTGTTTCTAGCAGAGGAGTTGAAATCGCTAAGCGGGATGTAGCCCTTGTGGGAAGTGGGGGAGAACCCCCCTCCATACCTGTGGCTGGACTAGTTACAAAATAATAAAACTGTCACAAGACCAGATTAACAGGAGAAAAAACGATTTAATGCGTGCACACCAGAGAATCACAGTGTGATGCTCAGACTGTAAAATGAGGCTCAAAGACATGACCAACCCAGCACCTCGTTATACGTTTTAGATGGAGAAATGATACATTTGGGAAGGACAGGACAGAGAGAGCCAGCGCCCATCGCAAAGGAGCCCGAGCTGGTCTGCGTGCCCGCTGGCGAGGGGTCTAAGCGAGGTCTGGCTTGGGCGGTGAACCAGCAAAGGCGTCAGTTACGACGTGCGTTCCGTGTGTACATGCCCCTTCCATCCGGGGTCTGGAACTCGGGAACAGACTGTGTCTCAGTCCTATCATGAGGACTGATTTCCTGCTTTTGGGGGGCATGACGGTGGGTCAGAGGGCTCTTCCCACACCTGCTGCTTCCCTGGTGATTTTAGTTCTGAATAATCAATGTGCCACTGGGGGCTGTCCCGGGACCCTGCCCTGGGCGCCCACACCTCGTGTGAGCTCAGTGAGGCATGGACGTGACAGGTGACTCGAACAGTGTGCTGCCGTGTGTGTGTCCACGGCTCATCTGAACCTTGATTTTGTGGTTACACGTAAATTTTAGCGAGGAGGTGAGTTCACAAATAGAGAACTAGCAAATAATAAGGGTTTTGTACTCCGATGTAGCCTAACAGTTTATCCCCACTATATACTTAGGTCCTGCATAGAACACTATCTTAGAGCCATGATCTGACTCTTACAAACAAGAGTTTTAATGCGGCGTGTGCCATGGAAATGAAAATCAGAGATAATAATGATCCTTACTTTTCCATATTGTGTTAGGTATTTCTAAACAATTAACTCTAGGCAAGTTGTCTACTAAGCAGTGAGTAAAAATGTACTTTTTTGCAAAAATTCTTTTCATTCAATCACACTTTTAGAATACAACTTAAAGATATTAGTTTTATCAGGGTGAATATACATTTGAGCCAATGAAAAACTCAATGGAACATAAGAAGTTTGGTAAAATAAAGTGAAAATTGCCAGAACTATGTATCTTTTACTAAAAGAGAATAAATTAATGCATATGAAGAACAAAAAATGTAAAAAGGTTTTTCACAGTTAAGTTGCTACACCGAATCTGACCAAATTGATCAAATTGATAGTAACTCAAAATTGCTCCCATGGGTTTTGTAGCTGCTGAGTAATCTGTTGATGATATAAATTGGCTTCCCAGTGGGTGGGGCGTAGGGAGTTAGACCATTTGGGAAAGACCTTAGTTGATGCTCACTGCCACTTGAACCAGCTGAGTCGAACACAAATAAGACGCGTGTCAGCTTTTGTCAGCAGGGCTGAAGCACACTGGTGAGCAGGATCTGAATTCTTTTGGATATTCATATGACTAGAAAGATCCTTATCCACAAAGGTTATTCATTATACTAAAATTCTGTCGATGGTTTGTTTATGAGATATAAAGTGTCGCCTGTGGATTCAGGCATTGGATGCCGCAGACATCACTAACATTGTTACTAAGCAGAGAATTATTTATAATCAGCCCTCAGTTTTGTGGTCTGGGTGAAGAGTGTTTTTTTTTTTTTTTTTTTTTAATTTAATTACAAGTACTTGCTTAACAGATTTAGTCTGTACAGTATGAATCGATGATCCAATTTCAAAATTTTAAGTGAAAATTTTATATAACAAAAGTTATGATACAAACTTACATTTTTAAAACAAATATTTAGCAGTTGCTCTTAGATCTTGTAGCCTTTTTGAGGTAACGACAATCAGATTCATAGATTCTGCAAATTCCAGTTAAGCCGTTAAAGGATTTCCATTTCCCAGGAATAACAATGTAAATGCAATTTAGACCTGTGCGGGATATAGTAAATACGCGTAAAGGATCGTCTAAGATACACTATTCGAAATAATTCTCATTTTAAAATGCTATAATAGCAAAACATATGTAACAAAAAAATGAAATGTCAGCAATGAATGACTGTGATCTTTTGGGGAAGAGAGAAAAGTTAAATTATCCACAACGAGAGTCCTTTTTCCGTGAGAGAGGATGGGTGGGGCATCTGTGTCCAACACGCTGTCCTCGGAGCTTAATTCCGGCGAGATCCGCTCTGTCCAGCCGCCCAGCTCACCTCCCGCCCCCCTCAGAGCGAGCATTTGTCCGTCATTTTGGAAAATAGCTGCTTTTTAAAAATGTTTCCGATTTTCCACTTATAAAAAGCCCATCTCTGAGCTTTGTGCTGACTGGCAGCTCCTTGGAGTCATTTGCAGGGGACTCCCCGTTCTTTGCCTCCATCGGAAGACGCGCGGGGTTCAGGCTTGGCGGAGGGCACGGGGTGCGGGGGTGCCCAGATCGCGCGAAGTTCCGAGAGTCTTAGCTAATTAAAGTAGAATTAATTTACAATAAAATTTATTTTTGAATTGTTAGAAATAGTGAGTCAAGGGGAAGATTTCAGAGCCACGAAAGACGCGACTGGGGCCGGGCGTGGGGGGCGAGCGGGGAAGGGGT
>NW_006440645.1:1935637-1954772 GCF_000325575.1 Pteropus alecto | reverse complement strand
GTGCGGGGTGCGGGGTGGGGTTGGGGGGCCTGTGCCGGCGGTGGGGGGCGGGAACCAGGGCCCGTCCCTTCCCGTGACCACGCTTTTGGTATATGCAGCGGACAGGCTCCCAGGAGAGCGTAAAACCTCACAGCTCACTTAATCTATAGATCAAAATAAACGAAGAACTCGCGAAGCGGGTGGGGACCCCGCGGAGGGTCACCCCGCGAGGCGGCCACTCGTGTCACCAGCCTGCGGCGCTCCCTCGGGCGGGACGTGGAAGGCACCGCGCCCGGGTCCCGGTCCTCCTCTTAGGCGCTGGTCGCGCCAAGGCCATTTCCACCCCCCTCCGCCCCCCAAATAACTTTAAGGAAACGTCGCGCGCGTCCGGAGTGATCCCGAGGGGCCCCGGGCGCGCGCATCGGGTCGCCAGGATTCGGGGTGGGATCGCTCCGCCTCTGCAGGTGGATTCCGAAGGCAAAGGTTCTCGGGAAAAGCATTTCCTAAAACTTAGACGTTCTCTCAACGCGGGCGTCCCTGGCCCCTGCTGGTGGCTGCGCGTCCGCAGCTGGGGCAGGTGGACGGGAAAGCCGGGCAGCGCATTGCCCTGGAACCTTTGCCTTTTAAAATTTCCTACCCGGCGTGTCGTTTTACACATGTCACGATAAATTGCCTATGAGATGAAGTGAACAAACCGTAACCAGCCACATCCTACATTTCTTTTAGGTGTATAGTTTAAATACTAATGATGGAAAGAGAAAGTGCTTTAAGATAGAGGAGCAGAAACGTGCGGGATCATTTCCTAGCCGTAGTACAGAAATAAAAAACCCTTCCAGGTCCTTCCTCCCTTCTTCTTTCCTTTAAAAATGATTAGTTGGATTTATAAAACTTTTATCCTAAAATTGCCTTGTAGAGTAACTTCTAGGCGGCTTTACACATCGCAAGTGAGTTCCTCAAAGAGGCGTTTGAAGAGGCGGCCCTTGTGTGTGGCTTTCGACAGTGTGAATGACAACTATGAGTAACGTCATTTAATAACTATTCCCTTTAAAAAAATTTTGTTCTTCCAGAGTGGAGGGGTCAGAGATTATGGTTGCTCGTTTGTCAGCAGAGAATACTCTGTTCTCGCGATTTAAAAAATACATTTTTCTTTTAGAAAAGTAAATTCAGTAAGGAGGACAATTCCCTGGTCTTTCTAATGGCCCCACAACCGCTGTGCAGAAAGCCAGCCGCTGTGGTCATTGTGGTGGCTCTTTCAAGACCAGCCCGTTCGCCCTGTTACAGCTTCGGCCCGAGTGACACTCAAGTCGCCTATGTGACCTGACGCAGAACTGGAAAGAGACCACATCACAGCACGCCTCACGTGGACCGGCTTAAACGACGAGGGGCCACTGGGTCCAGGGGCCACGTGGGCTTCACGCCTGTCGCATTCGGTGGCTCACTTCTGTCACTGAGGAAGCAGACCTTCCATCTCCCGGCTACACTGCGGAGTATGAACTCGCTCCAATCCCCCCTGCCCCCGGGGCTGAAGAGTCGCCGCCTCAGTCAGGGGACCACTGCCTTCCCGCCCCACACCTCTCCTTCGCATCCGTAGAATAATCCCCCCTCCCCAATTTCTAGCTCAGCACAGGCGCCTGCCTCTGCCGGGGAGCCTGCCAGGGTTGGCTCGGGTTCAGTCCACGGCTGGCAAGGGGCACGGGTGCCCTGGCGGGCTTTGCCGATCAGGGATCATTCCTGGACCGGGGGGTGGTCAGTCCCCAGGCACGCCTTTTTGTCCCCAGGAGAAGGCTGGAGTGGGTGCTGGAGACTCAAGTACCACGGGTCGCTTTTCCTCCTGAGCAGCCTCCTGTCACGGAGGAGCACAGACGAAGGAATTTAGGGAGAATAAGACTGTGAAAAGAGGGGGGCAACGGCTCCAAACCCCCTTTATGTTCAGCAAAGGGCGTCGTCGTGCCCACGAACCCCCTCTCGCTAACGGGACATAAACCGTAATGAGAACAAAACATGTTAAAATTCAGTTTAGAATCGTTTTTCTCAGCCTCAGTGGTGCCTTTGGGGCAGTTTATTCGGGGATCCCAAGTTTATCTCCTTAGGGCACCGGCCTCCCGGGTCCAGGCTTCAATTTCTGCCGTGTCTAGCGTCTGGGAACAGGGCGAGTGACATTAACTCAAACTGGTCCCCTGTTGGCGCAAGGCCATCCTGCGGCTGGGCTGGAATCCGCTCTCCGGCCTTGGAGCGGGACACTGGGCAGTGAAGCTCCAGCCCTCGCTCTCTGAGCAACACGGGGGCCCCCAGGACGCGGCCCGCCGCCCTCGGCTGGCACCGCTCAGGCTCCCTGTAGCCCGCACGTCCCCCGCGGCCATGCGGTCTGTCCGCTCTGCTCCCGGGCGTGGGCGAGTCCGCTGTGCCGTCTGTCACACACGCGCCCCGTGCTCCTTGCTGTCGGGGCTCCCCTACGATCTGACCCAGGATTTGCTTGGCTTCGGGAATGTTTGGGGAGCCACCACGTGCACGTAGGGACCCTAGAGCTTCTCGGCGACGGCCCCGCAGCATTGACACGGGGGGCGCATGGACAAAAGCTAGTCTACTTGGGCGACAGTTTGGGGACATTACCTCCCAGGCAGGGACCCAGGGGGATTAGGCAGTCTCACCGAGGGGCGGCTCTTAGCCTCCCATCCTGCGTGACAGTGAAGGGCTGGTGACCGCGGATGACGCTGGGGAGGGACTGAAGGGCATGTTGGCGTGTGCCAGTGTGTGAGGCCACAAGGCCCGCCGGAGCAGGACGTTTACACAGGGTCTGGGGGACACCAGTCGCGGAGCGCATGCGGGCGGGACACCGCGTTGCTAAGGGGCGGTGCTCACACCGCGGGCGCGGCCCTAGCGTAGGGCAGGTGGCCCCAGAGTGGCAGAGGGTCGATGACCCTGACGCGGCGGGGCGGACGGCACAGAGCCAGGCTGCAGTGGCCCTGACAGCACGACTGGCGACATTAAGTCACCGAGGTCTCGCTGCATGTTTGTACAGCACGGAGGGCTCCGGCAGAAACGCACCATGCAGGAGGCGTCAGCTCCGACGCCGGCTGCGGGCGGTGAGAAATGTGAGACGCGCATTTAGGTTCGAGTCCGTTGTGAAAACCAGGTGTTTTGTGCAAAAACGCTCACCAAGAGCCTATATCTTATTTTCTCAAAAGGGAAATAATCATAAGGAAGGATTTATTAACCCTAAAACACTAACCAAGTTCCTAAAAAGTAATAGTAACTGAACTTAGCGAAATGCCTGTATATAGATAAAATTGATCTTATTTGGATGAAAAGGCTTAAATTATTACTTGCCGATAACTAAGTCGCTTTTCCGGTTTGTAGAAATGTATTTACTTTGCCCACCATTCATATGGAAACTGATCTTCGTCATCTTCCGTATAATTCTGACAATCTACCCATTATATTTAGAAAATACCTTGAGATTTAACTGCTCTTTTTTATTGTTGCTGTTTAAAATGTTATATCAAATTTTGGGAACATAAGTGTATATTTTTCTATTAAAAAAAAAATGAGCCAAAAAATGGTTTACTGAGAGAGATACCTATTAAATTTATGTATTGAAAACAAGGTGTTTTCTCCTGGGAGCATATTTAAGTGGCATTTATGCCTGTAAATGCCACCGGCTGAAAGCTGGGGGGACGAGTTTGTTTGTTTTTTTTTTTTTACACCTACAGCACCTGGTCTTCCTAGGTGGTCTCCCATCCAAGTACTAACCAGGCCCAACCCTGCTTAGCTTCCAAGATTAGACGGGATCAGGTGTGTGCAGGGTGGCATGGCTGTCGGAGCATATTTAAGTGGCATTTATGCCTGTAAATGCCACCGGCTGAAAGCTGGGGGGACGAGTTTGTTTGTTTTTTTTTTTTTACACCTACAGCACCTGGTCTTCCTAGGTGGTCTCCCATCCAAGTACTAACCAGGCCCGACCCTGCTTAGCTTCCGAGATCAGACAGGATCAGGTGTGTGCAGGGTGGCATGGCTGTAGATGAATAAATGTACTTTTAATATTTATGGCTGTCTTCAGATTGTTTTCCCAATGTCATAACTCTTTACAGTTCTGCTAGAAAAAGTACCCTTTGCTGTTTACAAGTTCCAAACCCAATCCATGCGACAGCTCTTTCAAGTGTTTTCCCAGGCTGACAGGTGTGAAAGAATTTTTTTGTTATTTTCTAAACCATTTCTGAGTTTGATCAAAGATTCACATATGTTTGATTGCCTTTTTTTAGTATTATTGTCATACGTCTTATATGCTTATTATTCTTCATTATCAGCCTTTCAAATGATTTTTTAAATTATTGGTTCTCAATTTGGGGGATGTTTTGGCCATAAAAATGTTTTACATTTTATTTAGTTAAATATACCTATCTTTTTATTTCCATTTATTACCTTTTTAAAATTGGCCTTTTGAAGATGTTAATATGTAGTTTTCTATCTGTTCACGTAAAAATTATTAGCGACTCTTACACAGGGTGAGCGAGCCCTCTGATTTTTTGTAATATGACTGAGTAGGGGATCAACTTCACTTTCTTCCAGGTTGATATTCATTTTGCCATTTCATTCAATAATCCAATATTTCCAAATTTATCGACACGCAGCCTTAGCACGTGTTTCAGCGTCAGGGCACTAGATGGAGTGAACGCAAAAGCTAAGAGCTAACGGTCAGAAGTGTTTCCGCGTGAAAATACTCTGGAATCGAACATCCGCGAACCCAACAGAAGCCAGCAACAGAGAGCTGTTCGTCAAGTACGGCGTCCTCCCGCCCTGTGACGGCTTCTCCCTCCCCGCCCTCCGGCCTGCGGGCTCAGAGGTCACAGGCTGCGAGTGGACAGGCCGGGATGGCGCAGCGGCATGTCAGGCTCCGGCCTGCCGGGTTCCAAGCTAGGGAGGCGAGAAGCTTCGGCTTTGAGTGAGAGGTCTCCCCCATCCCGCTTCGCGACTCTTCTAATGTCCCCGGCCCTCCGCATCCGCGCCCCTCTCCCCTGCAGCTGTTCAGAGGAGGATGCTGTCACTAGCATCCGGGAGGTTTGCGGCGGGTGCCGGGGGAGGCCTTGGCGCACAAAATGAAGCCGTTTCTTCTTCCTCCCCCTCCCCCTCCTCCTTCTCCCCCTCCCCCTTCCTCCTCCTCCTCCTCCTCCTCCTCCTCCTCCTCCTCCTCCTCCTCCTCCTCCTCCTCCTCCTCCTCCTCCTCCTCCTCCTCCTCCTCCTCCTCCTCCCCCCAGATGCCCCGAAGTCCCCCGCCGCCCCGGGCAGCGGCCTCTGAGCCTCTCACTCGGCTCGGAGCTGCTCTGTCCGTCCTCGATCCTTCTGCCGCGTGCGATGTCACCTGGAAACAGGACACCGGCACGTTCCCCACGGAGCAGCGCGGCGCGCTCCACGGCGCCGCCAGCCGCCCCAGCTGGGGTCTTCGCACTCCCGCCCTCGCCTTCCTCCTCCTCCCGTGTCCGCGGAAGCGTCTGGAAAGCGTTCTCTCCGCCACCGGCCGGGCCGCCGTTAGGTTTCAGGAGACGCGGAAGGGTCGTCCTGTGGCTGCGGGTCTCACGGACCCGCGCGCGCCCCGTCCGCGTCTGTGTGCAGGTCTCTCCTCTTCATCACTGTCACTTCTCTCCTTCACTGTCCCCATCGAGTCTCAGTTTAGTTTCTTTCGTTGTTTGGACAGTATTTTCTTTTCTCTTCTGTTTTTCGAGAGACAAAGGACGATGACTCCAACGATAGCAGTGGCCAGAGTATCGTCCTTTTTCTTACACCAGCCCCCCGAAACCCAGTCCCTGCAGAGTGGCACGAAGAGGACCAGGGGACACATGCGCATGGGGACTCACTGCAGAAGAAGACCCCTGAGCTTAGGGGTCTTTTTAAAATGGGCAATAAGCCTGCCTGGCTTTTGTCACACAGAGAGACATTGTTACAACGGCCCCTGACGAAGGCTGCCCCTTCATACCTGTCTTCCGAAGCCGCTCACGATTCTGGTGTCCTCGAGAGGGTGCCCGGGCCCAGGCGGTTGCTCAGGCGACCGCAGACACGGCCAGGCCCTGGGAGCCGGTTCCCTAACCCTCCTGGTTGACGGTTCTCTCTGTCCCCAGACGCCTCCTGGGACCCTTCTGCTCCGCGCAACCCTTTCTCTGCGCGCTCACCTGCAAACCTGAGGCCGCTCCCCCTCGCTTTCCGAAGATTTCCGAAGAAATCAGTGTATCGATGATCCATTTACTATAACGGCCTTTTGGTTTCGTCCGTTTTTGTCCATGATCCGAACCTCGACTCCGCCTTCCGATGGCTCGTGAAGTCGAATGTCACTTCATGATGGTGGGGACTTACTTTCAGGTGTTTTGGGTATTTTTTTTATCCCGACGGGTATATGTAAATTTCTAAATTCCAGTATGGCCAACAAGATCGATGTCTGACATCTGATTTCGTTTCTTTTTTTTTCCTTCATGGTTAAGTTTTTATTTATTTATTTTTTTATCGGAGAGTTTGAAAGTTTTTTTTTTTTTATTCTTTAGGTAGAAAATTGTACTGTGTGGTGACTTCGGCCTGTGTAATTTTTCATCCGTCCGCCTGAAAGTAGGTTCGCCCTTCCAGTTGGCACACTCACATTTTTCTTTTACGCAGGGATTTTTACTGTTCCTATGTGTTTAATTATCATCGCTCTTTCATATCATCACTTTGCCCACTTGGGCCGATTATATCAGACCTCCTGCTCCTCATCTCATGCCCAGGATTTCTGTCTCCACACGTATTCGCTGTGCCGTGAGAGATTTTTTTTAACTTCGACTTTCAGACCCATAAAATGAGTCTTAGGAGTGACGTGTTCTCGTCCCTTAAATGATTTACTGATTCTTTTACTTTGCTAAGATAAACGTGGCTCTGGAGCGACTCGCTTTTGTGTGAGCCATTGGATCTTCTTAAGCGCTTTATCATTTAGTTATTCAGCTATTTTACACCTGAAATAACTCGAGTGACTCTGTGCCTTTGATTTTCACATTCTGAAATCTGCCTCACCTTGTCTCTCGACTAGACGTGTCTGTTGTTTCTAAATCTAGGAACATATTTTGGCTCAGATGCGGTTATTCAACTATTTTTTTTCGGGATCCCTTAGGCAGGGAAAGGCAAAGGCACCTTGTCCCTATGGAACGGAAATGACTGATGTGGCTGTTCACATTCCCCTGGGCTTGGCTAACCCTGAGACGGGCCTCCTCTGACCAGAGACCCTGATCTCTGTTTTCTTAGAGCATTTGCGTTAGCAAACTTGTGATTATAAATTCTTTTGGCTCCCCGTTTTTTAAAGCTTTTTTTTTCTCGCCATTTTACAACCCAGGAATGTCTTCTTCAGACACCTGGGAGTTATTCCTCTGAAAGGCAATTGTCAAGGAAGCCAGCGCCCCATCTTCCAGCCGGTGGGCACACAGGGGCCCAACTCCTGCGGGTCCAGGTCACAAACACGTGGCTTAATCACAGAGAAAGTAGTTGCAAATCCAGAAATAACTCAAAGTGCTTGATGCAACCGACTGATACTTGTGCTGCTTCTGGAGTTCGCGTCGGCACTCGGCGGGTGGGGGCGGGGGCTCCCTCTTCCTTAGCGGAGTTGAATTCAGTCTCCCTCCTCTTGTGATGGTCTTGCATAAAGCCGCCTTTGCTTGGTTAACTTAGGTGCAATTTCTGCTGTGCCAGAACCTCGGACGCCTGCTGCTCTGTGTCTTCTGTCTCGGGGGCAGGAGAAGCTCAGCTCGCCAACCAGTCTCCCTTTGGGCTGGCTGGAGTCAAGGACCCTCGTAACCCCCGTAGGGGCCTCTAGCCATCCCATGGGCGAAGCCCTCCGAACGCCAGGCTCGCCCTGGATCTGCCACATCCCAGGTCTCACCCTAGACCCTGATGCCTTTTCTAGACAGACGCCCAGCCCCATCCATGTGATGAGCCGGCTGGCTGCTGAGTCACGCAAACCCTGGGATCTTCAAATTATACGGGAGTAGTAAATATTTATAAATATTCTAAAAAATATGAAAATGGCCAAGTGAAAACGAGAATTCCTACCTTATCATTTCTTTCCCCCAATCCCATTGTTAGGGGTTTGTCGTAAAAATGCAGACTTTTGTATTGATTTGTTTTATTTTGTACAAACGTACCATCACGCTAATTTTTCCCTGCATCTCATTTTACTCACTGATGTAGCTTAGGTATATTTCATCCTAAAGTCTTAAAAATTGGTACTTCTGAGGTCCTTGCGGACCGCACCTCCACATCAAATGCTGGGCAAAATTAAAAGCACTTATCGAATCAGAATATGTTGGCACACACAGGTATCAGATGCCTCGGAGGGATGGAACTCAGCATCCAGGAGAACGCACTTCCCTTGGCAGGTTTCATGAGCCTTCGCTTTGAGCCGAGTTTTCTTTCCTTGGTGCTTTTAAATTTCAGTCGGAACACCAGAAACTGCAGGAGAATTATTTTATTAAACTACAGGTGAATTGGTTTAAAATCCATGGGCCGATTTGGCAAATTGGTCATAATGACAAATTGTTCAACATGACACATTGGTCAAAAATGAATACTTCTGGTTATTGGCTTCAATTATTTTTAAATTTTGTGCAACATGAGGATGCTTTTGCAGTTTTTATGCACCTTTAAGTATTTTCATCCTCTTATTATCAAAAGTTTGTGGGGAGGAGTAATTTTGCGTGTGTGTGAACTCCGGGAGGGTTTAAGGAATTCGTACAGGTTTCTGACCACTTTGGTTTAATTTTCTTCTCTACGCATGTCACTCTGTGCGCCTTGAGATTGTGTGTCCTTCCTTCTGTCACTTCGATCTTGAAAGCAGAAATTCTTTGAAATTGTACGATATAATGGCATAGAAGGATAAAAGTTATGTTTCAAATGTTGCTGGAAGAAATTGCCTTAGAGTAAAATACATATGCAATAGGAAAAGTGAAAAACATAATTAAAATAAAAGAATAGACATGGTCAACAGAATATGAATTAATTTTAAAATATAAAAACTTCAGAAAGCCGAAAGTGTTATTCAAATGAGTTTTAAAGTTTTGAAACTGGCCTTTTGACAAATCGCCTGGAGCTAGAAATAAAATTAAAAATTCATGAACGCAAACAAAAGCATTCTGGTTAAAAGAGAATTTTTTAAAAAATAGAAGGAACAGAAATGCAAAAAGTACATAAGTTGCAAACACCCCCATGAGTACAAAGAAAATATACAGAAAGCCATAATCAGCGTCTGGAAGTATCTTTGTCATTTCAACGCCTTTCGTTTATGACCCCGTCAGCTACCTCCCATTTATTTTTGTATAAATCACTTAGCAGTTAGCACGCATGATGCCTAAGTGTCCACCAATAACCTCAAATACGTTTTCTGTGTCTGTGGAAGCAACAAACTCTTCTCACCCATCCGTGAAATAAACGGAAGTATGAGTTCAAATCTCCGTAGGAGAAACTTGGCTCAATTCGATATACAGTTTGAAATAATAAAATAGGTTTTATTTGTGGCTTATCGGTTGCCTATTATCTTCATAGACAAATTACATATCTAATAAAATCAACTCAAACTAAGTTCCTTGGGAATTTTGTTTTCGTATACTAAAGCGGGCGGATTTAAGTCACATGTGTCCTTTGTATCTGTTGGTAGTGGCGGAAGCTTGTGCCATCTGTCCGTGCTTCTGATTCTCCTAGGTTCTGAAGCCGGCAGCTCATCGCAGGGCAGGCTCGAGACTGTCACAGGACTGTCGTGGTCAACTTGTCCGGACGGGACACAACGCCACTTCCAAAGAATGCTTCTTCTAGAAATAAGAAAAAAAAACTGTTTAGCTTTGGGGAAAATGGAGTCATTTCTTAAAATGCAAGACATCATTAAGAAAAAGCCTTTCCTTAGAAAACTAAAGTTATGTTGAGAAAGTTTTGACCATTCCAATAAAATTCAACTTCTAAGAGGTCATCACTGAAAAATATTTCCTTTCTAAAAAAGAGTTTTACTTCAGACAAGCCAGGTATAACATAAAATCCACACTTAGAGGAATCATACACATTAAGATGCCCAAAGATTCGAATGCGTCCGCTCAGTATAAACCCGACGTGGAAAGGCAGAGCTCTCTGTACGTGGGTGGCCCTGTGGCTTTAGTGTGGGCTGAGATGGGAAAAGGAACATTCCACTCTGGGGTAAGCAAGCATGAACCCAAGAAAACTCTACGGGAAAACGGAATGCAACCTGCCGGCGGACTCAGGGCAGCGTCCCCAGAATGCTAATAAGGCGCGGTCAAGTGCGTCCTAAGACTGTAGCTTGTCGCCACTTTCCTACTACTTTACGCTCAGTTCTCAAGTCCTTGTAGATCTTCACTACGGTAGGAAGTAGTTTAAGAAAGATGCTTCGTCGCTTTGACTTTCTTGAGGAGTCAAATAGGAAATAGTCTTTAAATACGAAGGAATAGTCTTTAAATACGAAGAAAATGGACAAACTAGAAGAATGCAAAAAACGACAGTATTGCTAGATAAATCTCAGACGTCTATGGAGGGTTACTGGTTGGAAAGTTTTCTCTGGAAAGTAATATCAGCTTAAGAAAAACAAATTCCTTCAATGAAAAAAAGGAAAATCGATTACATTCAAGGTAAGTCATTATTTAGAATGTGTGTGTGTTCATAGAAGATATACATGATAGATGATTAATATAGATACAGATAGAGGCTAGATCTAATACTCCATATTCTGACTCCATAATTACGGAAATCCCTTTCGTTTACTGAAACTCACAAAACAAAAAGAGTTGGGATAATAATAGCATTTGCTTATGTCGGCAACTTCTCAGGACTCCGTGACGGATACAGTAAGTTGGGCTCTCCACATTATGAAATCGAGTATTAGAAGAGACCCAGAAACCTCTCGCACATACACCCACCACTCGACAACCAACAACAGGAAACGCATAACTTTCATCATCATGTATTTATTTTGCATGTTATCGCTCTGTAAAAACTCGATCTTTCGTGTCTTTGTTCACTCAGCACAGTGCCTGGCAGGAGCAGCCATGTTGTGTGTGGCGGCACTTTGCTCCCATCGCGGTGTGACACTCCATCGGAGGATTGTATCACAACTCCTCTGTCATGTCTGCTCTTCAAGGACGTGGGGTCGCTTCCCTTTTTTTGACGCAGAGAAACGGGGCTGCCGTGAGCATGGTGACATGTGTTCGCTCGGCGTAGTGGGTTCACCAACTACAAGTCCAGGATTCGTGCTTTGGCTTCAACTGCAGTTTCTGGTTTTGATATCCTAATGGAATAAAAACATTTGTGAAACCGTCGGTGCAGAATCTATTGATATTTTTATGACTCACACCCCCTCCCCCCATCCTTTATTGTGGTCTGGCCCGTGAGCATTCTGAAAACAATTTTAAGTGACATACCCACGTTCATCTCCTGTTGCTAGACAGTGCAGCTTAGTTTTTACAAAAACATCCGTCTTTGTTGCGCATTCGTGTTTTTTTTTTATCTGCATAATATTTACTGAAACAAATAGGGCCTGAAGCAAGCCCAGCTGCCTGTGTTAAACAGAAGTCTTTCGGAGGGGGGTGGAGGCTCGGGTCTGCGGAGGGTAACTGCACCCAGAAAGCCTGTTTATTGGAAAAGACAAATCTATTTTGGTTTTCTGTAATTTTATTTTTTTCGCCTTACTGTTCTTTCTTTTTTTCAACATACGCTCTGTTGGTGAGCCTCCTCCTATGCGACAAGGTGGGACACAGAAAAGGCGGGGGAGGCGAGAAGTAGGGGCGCGAAGGAAACACACGCTTGGGGATGAGCTCAGGTCAAACTTTAAACTGGAGGCCACCTTCTGAAGCCACTACCTTCCTGCCCGCAGCCCCTCCCGGTTGCTAGGTGTCTCGGTTGCTAGGTGTCTCGGTTGCTAGGCGATGTAAAGCGAGGAGCTCAGGCCTCCTTTCATCAGTGGAACTGAAACGGAAGTAGTTAGGAAGTTAACGCCTCCAGGAGGAGACCCCGACTCCCATCTGGGCCAGATAAGTTGGCCCTGCACTTTCTTCCCCTCTAGTGTGGATTCAATGATGTAAAAATCCCTTGAAATCAGTGACAGTGTCTTTTTTTACTAAACAAATAACAGCTACAACATACTGGGCACTCAGGATGTGCCAGCAAATGTCGCCCTTCATCGTTTCTAACTTATTTAACTCCCAAAATAATGTTTGACGCAGACATTATGATTCATCCCCCTTTTACAAATAATTGAAACATGGCACGTTCTAGTAATTTTCTCATTGTCACGGGATGTAGGTCAAGAATGTGTAAAGATGATTGTCACTCTGTGCGCCTTCTCACGTGGCTGAGCACAGGGTAATTCACGCTCATTTGATGTTAATTGATGTGTGATTGACATACGTGGGGGACTGGAAAGCTGCGTCGTGTCTTAATCTCCGGAACCTTTCAAAGTTACCTCAGTGGAGAAAAGGTCTTTGCAGATGTAATCATGTTCAGGAAGATGGAGACGCAATGAGAGACATTTGCATCCATTCTAGGTTTTTGCATGAAAATGTTTCAGATCCCATATCCCCGATTAATAAATATTTTTACCCACCTCTGAGACAGTCACCGACATAAGTCTGCAAGTTATCTTTCAGAGTTTGTCATCTTCTATTTTTGATGCAGGAATTTCCTAAAAGAAATACATAAAATCTCCCAAGTCACAGCAAATGTAACGATGACCACCAGCTGGGCGAGGTCTTGTCCCGGGAGGCGGGGCCTTGGGCAGCTGGCCCCTCCCCACCAGCTCAAAGGGTGAGGCCTAGTCTGTCACTCCTCTCTGCGACATTTAGTGATTTTTTTCCCTCCGAATTTTGAAATAAAAAAGTAATATCTAGTGGGACAATCAGGGAACCCCCCCCTCACTTGACACCCACACCTAAATGAAATCAAACTGTGTGCTGTGCCCTTCGGCGCGCCTGGCCATGGTGTCTGGACAGCGGGACTGAGGTGCGGGGGCAGGACCGGCCGTGGCGGCCGCCGGTGCGTGAGGCGGGAGCCTCCCACGCGTGACCGGCCTCAGCCCGCCTGGGCCGCGCACCTGCTCCTCATTTCCCGCCCCGCCGCCCGCAGGTGGCCCAGTGTCTGGAGGCGTCTCCTGAGTCAGGCCGCCGTGGGGCAGAGCGCTCTGCGCTGTTTCGCAGGGCGCCGCTGTCCCCTCTCCTGCTGGCCGCTGAGGGGTCTTTCTCCGATGTTTACTGGGGGAGGCTGGCGAGCTTGTGGGGGGCGGTCTCCAAAACCGTGGGGGCCCCACGCCAGGCACCCCGGACTTCACTCTGCGTGCTCCCCGGCCCTCCAGCTCTTCCTTCTGCGCCAGCCCGACAGGTGAGTCCCCGTTCCCCGGGTGCCCCGGCCGCTCCCCAGTCTCGGGCGGGGCGCCCTCTTTCCTCGTCCTCCTGCGGGTCCCAGAGGTGTCATGACGTTTCCGGCCTCGGTGTGACCTCCCGGCTCCTTCCACGTGGAGCCAGGGCCGGAGTGGGCGCCGTCCTCCCGGCCCCGCTGCCCGGCCCCGCCAGGTGCTCCCCCAGCGGTCAGTCCCCACACCTGCCCTGTCCCCTCTCTTGTGGCTGTCGCCTCCCATCGGGGCCCCCGTCACGCAGGTGTGACAGTCCCCACACCTGCCGCGTCTGCTTCTCGTGCGTGTTTAGACCCACCTGTGGGAAGGTGCGCGTGGTCGCCTGGGCGAGCGGAAGCGGTGTCACATCCGGGGACTGCGGAGGGCGATGGGTCCCCTGCTTCCTGTGGCGGGTCTTGGTCCCTGGGGGCCAGTCCCCTGAACTGTGATCGTCACAGGGCCGCGCGAGGTCCCCCTTGGTGGGTCAGGGTGGAAGGTGTGAGTGGGGTCTCCGCCTCCCCGGTGGAGCGTCAGAGCCCCTGCCGTCGGGTGTCCCCAGGGTGTCCCCAGGTGGCGCTGGTCTAGCCGCATCTCCCCAGGGAGGGCGAGCTGGCTGAGGACAAGGGACGCCCCCCATGTGGGATGGTTCGTGTCCCCTCTGCGTGCCGGGGCCTCCTCCCTCAGGTTCCTGAGATCCTGGCCAGATGCCCTGAAGTAGAAGTCTGCACGGTGGGGGCGCATGACGGGTGGGGGGTGGGGCTATCACCTCCCAGACTGGGTCCCCCCCCCACAGTTTCTATACTGCCTGTCCCTCCGGTTTTGGGGGGCATGGGGAGAGAGCGTCGCCCTGCAGGCTCGCTGCTCTTCCAGATTTAAGAAGCGTTGTCTTCAGTCTGTTCAGCTTTTTACTCGTTAGGACAGTGGTGACTTCCCAGCTCCTTACAGCAACCTGCAGCGTCACGGTCCCTACGGTCGTCTGGGGTTTGGCTTGTTTTGCTAAAGCGACGTTTTTGATGGTCGCCTCTGCGTTGGGCAGGTGGGAACAGGCGCAGCTCGCCTTTTCAGGCGGTGTACCTAGGGTCGCTGGAAGGGACCACAGCCCAGGTGTTCGCTCTCACCTGGAGGGCGGTGGGTTGTTCCTCTGCCACACAGTTTCGTTGTTAATGCCCAGTGTTGGGTCCCGTCAGGTGAACATCGTGGAAATGTCTTTCTGTGGACCACGTCCTACTTTCTCTAGGATAAATACCTAAACGGAGGCCTTCTAGGTCATAGGGTAGCTGCATGTTTAACTTTATGAGACTCTAAAAACTGTCTCAGTGAATAACTGAGCAGTCCAGGGTCCCCATGCCCTGATTAATTCCTGTGTCTCAGAGACTCCTCTGAGCTTCAGCCACTCCAGTGTCTCTGAAGTGGTAGTTTCAACATGGATATCTCTGAGCACTCCTGGCATCAATGTGGTTTTTATGGTGCGGTGGTCAATTTTATATTTATTTGTCAAACTATATTATAAATTCTGGATACCATTCCCTAGAAGTCTACCCCAAAACATTTTCTTAATGTCTGTGCTTTCCTTTTATTTCTTAAATATTGCCTTTGGATGAACTAAAGTGTTTAACGAAGTCGAGGTTGTCAGCTACTTTTAACGGCACATCGCATCGTCGCTGAGATGCCTTTGCCCACCCCAAGGCTTCGCACATGGTCCTCTCTGTTTTCCCAGAGGATTTACAGTTTTACTTGTATGTTTTATGTCTACGATCCATTGAGAGATAATTATTGTATGTGGTGGGAGGTATGAGTGGAGGTTTACTTTTTCCCACAAGTTTATTCTGTTGTTTTATATCATCTGTCGAAAATATATTTTCCTTTCTCCGAATTTGGCACTTTGGTTGAAAAACAGACTGTAATCTCTGGACTTTCTATTCTGTTCCAATGGTATTTCTGTCTAATTTAATGCCAATACCACAGCGTCATGGTGAGTATAACTTTTTAATAACTATTGAAATACGATAACTCTGTGACCTTGGTCTTCTTTGAAAGATTACCTTTCCTATTCTAGGACCTTTGCCCTATGCACACACGTTAGAACCGGGTAGCCAATTTTCATCAACCAAAAGCCTGTTGACATTTTGGCTGAAATTGCATTGACTTTCCAGGTCAATTTGGTTAGAATTTGTGACGTTTTGCAGTCTTCACTGTAGAAGCCGCGCGTGCACAGGCGCACCTCGTAATTATCTCAGAGGTTCTGGATCACAGCATAAAGTCAGAATCCCAGGAAAGCGAGTCGTGACGTTTTTGCTGGTGGAGGTTCTTGCCTCCAGTTTGTGACAATCACAGCCTCCGGGAAGTGTGATGAAGTGAAGAGGCACAAACCAGAGGTCTGTGTGTGTTTCGTTGTGTTTAGTTACTTTCTTCAGCGGATAAAGGTTCTCAGTTGGGGGAGCTGAGCTCGGAGGAGGGGAGGGGCAGAACCCAAGGGAGTCGTTGTAACAAACTGTTTAACATTTATCGCTGTTAGCTTGGCGACGATCGTGTGAAATCCAGTGAAGAAGCGAGGTCACAAACCTTCACTGACTCCGGAAGTTATATGTGACCCGATGTGTCTACCTCTGCGAATGCGAATTTCCCGTTAGGCAAAATCTCGTACGATGCGACAGCGCCTTTGCACTGACTGCGAGAACGGAGATATGTTCTTTAGAAGTCGTTGTCACAAAATCAGAAAGGTTCCTTCCCTGAACAAGCATAACCTAAATCGTCACCGTTTGGGTCACCCAGGTGACCCAAAGCTTCGAACCCCAGCTTACCCGTCGTCAGCTGAGCTTGAATCCTCTCAGCTGTCGTTATACTTTGTAAAGAGGACGTTTCTAACCGCATTTTGAGAGACAGATGGAGACCTCGAGACGTGGTCACCCTCCCCGGGGAGGCGTCTGTGGGAACCGCAGTTAACTGAGGGCCCCACGTGCACCGCGGTGGTGGACGTCCAGCAAGTGGACGTCCCCTCCTGTAGCGCACACCTGAGTGGCCACGGCTGATGCTGTCGCTGGCGAACAGGACGCGAGAGTCAGCCCAGCGACGATCTTCTTAAAGCCTTACTCCAAAGCTTCGGCAGCGTAGCCAGAGGTAGAAATCGCCTTGGTACCCTCTGAGCTGCCGGTCGGGGTCCCTCGCCCGGCGCATCCCACGCGGATGGTGTCACATCTCGGCTCAACCATTTATTCCACGGGCATCGCCTGTTGCTTTCCCCACGTTGCTTAGAGACCGGCGAGAAGAGACGTAGCTTAGTAAACCACAAACCAAACGCGGCCGGTGGCTGAGACTGAGTTTCCAAGAGAAGGGGACTCGGCGGACGCCCGTGTCGGCCTCTGCCACGAGACCCGAGCGACAGGGAGGGACCGACCAGGCCCGGTTCTTACTCTGCGCCGCATGAAGCAGTGGACGGCTTCGCTGGACGGCAGGGCCTCGGTTGACGAGCTTGAGAAATGCTCGTGTTCAGACATATGGCTTCTTCAGCTGGGATGGGCGAGGCTATGGGATAGTGGGAAAAAACAGCGAAAAACGGTCCCTTGACTTCACAGGTCACACGGACTTCTGCGCCCCAGTGTCCTTGCTCAGAACCCAGGCAGAGAGCATTAGCTCTGTCCGGACAGCACCGGTGGTCATGCAGAATAGCGGGCGTGGTGACCGCGGTGACCATGGCGACGCCTAACGTTTCCGCTCAGAGGTGGCACGTGTCACTGCCTCTTGCATTTTTCTCATAAAAGCAAGTCACTCGAGCAAGCTTGAGGGGTGTGCGACACAGGAGTAAGGACCCTCCGCCGGGACGGCAGAGGGCAGTCCCGGGCCATAGAATGGACGCAACGATGCTCACGCCACTGACGGACGGAACGATGCTCACGCCACTGATGGACGGAACGATGCTCATGCCACTGACGAGCTTCAGTGTAGCGTTCGGCTGTCGCAGCGTGTGGCGCTGCGTGTTCGTACCGCGGATCGAAAGGCAGCGAGTTTCTAGTTCCTTTACCAGAGCTGGATTCGGTCTCATTCCTACGACTAATAAAATACGTATAACGTATGTATATATGTATGTACTTGGGAATGTTATGGATACTGTCATTTAAAAACCTGCCACATAAAAATACTAACATTAAAGACATTCATGACGGGCCAAGGGTTTTTCCTACTCTTTCCTCTCCACGGAGACTCTGTGTTTAGATAATTAAAGATCAGATTCGGACAAAGGGAAAGTAAAAACTACGTTAATCCAGAAGGAAAAGGAAGTGGGCGCACGTGGCAGACAGCCCTGGGTGTTTTCGACGTCTCATGTTCCAGTGTGACACGGCTGCTGCGGGTGCGGGACGCATGGCCCCCCGGGGGGGGACCCCATTTCTCACACTCTTTTCCAACTGAGCGTGGATCTGTGGCAAAATTTTGGCCAAAGATATGTAACTGGAAGTGTCTCGTGGCGGCTTCCAGAAGCCTTTCTTAAAAAAACAAAAACAAAATAAAAAAATGAAACGCATCCGCCCCGTCCTTCTTTGTCCCTCAGCCTCCACGTAGGAGCGTCCGTGAACCAGGATGGCAGGGGACGCCCGCGGGGACCAACAGCGGGGCACGGAGCCCGCCACCGCCTGGCCCCACGCGGCCGGGCCCTGACCACGGCCCTCCTGGCCGCACTTCTACGAGAGGAAAACAAGCCTCGCCTTGCTTTGGAACCGTCTGGAAAGGAGCAAAGAAGCCACCGGTCATCAGAAATGCACATCTCTGTTTCACAGGGGGAAAGCAATGTCAAACGCCATCTGCCGAGGGGACTGCGTCTCCAAGCCTTCCTCCCTCACGGGTGACAGGGAGGGGTTTAGGGCTTCCAGGCCCCTTCCGTTTTAACTGCTGAGAATAGTACTCAATCAAAGGCATTTTCATGATGACACAGAATTCAAAGGGGACACTTTAATTTCCACTTAAAATGGGATAATTATTGGCTTCCTCTGTGCAGAGTATACATTTGAAACGTAAATGACAAAGAGGAGGCAAAGCCCACATTCACCCCGCGGATGACGGGTTCAGAGACAGGATCCAGCAGCCCGCCTGTCGTTTCTGTCATTCAGTTCTTCAGGCCGCAGACACGGACGAAGAAACGCCGGAATCACCTGGAGAGCGCCCTGGAACCACAGCCCGGCGGATGCTGCGCAGAACGTGTAACAAGTGCGCGTTCCCGCTTCAGGAGGCAGCACGAGCTTCCGTTTGCAGAGACGATGGAGCGCGTGTGGGGCGGGTGTCTGCTGACGGATGTGGCACTTTGGGACTGAAGAGGGATGCAGAGGGTCCGCAGAGAGCGCCTCGGTTTCCTCCCTTCCCCAGCCTGGTTGCCTTGACCCTCGCTTGAAACCTGGTAGAGCTGCACCGCTGCTTTTAGCTGTGTTTTCCACCCACCTCCTATGGCCGCACGCATGGAATGTTCCAGAATGTCTGGTTGTACTAGTTGCGGTGAGCAGAGGTTAGTTCATTCCGGCTCTAAACAGCATCGTCTCTGTCTGGGGACGTGGCGGACGGTTCTGGGGGTCAGGGAGGGTCATCCCGCTCAGCTGTAAATGGCAATCCCCCCACTCGTAAGTAGAAAAAGAGAATTTCAAAATCAGATTCAATATTTGTATTTTGGTATCATTTCATTTTTCCCTTCTCTGTATTTATATATGGGGGGCGGTTTGTTTTTTTTAGGGTCTCCCCAGGAGTTCTCCTTTAGCTGTGCACCAAGGCTGCTCAGAGGCTCGAGCTCAGGGAGCAGGA
>NW_006440645.1:1911148-1935229 GCF_000325575.1 Pteropus alecto | reverse complement strand
TCTCCCCTGCTGCCTGCCCCCATTTCCAGCACCCCCCACCCCAGTTTCTTCTTCATTTCCCAGAAGAATAAAAATACTCCAACATTGGGACGGTGTGATTAACGACATGTCCGCTCTGCTGTTTTCTGTAGACGGAGGTCACGTGACTGACAGCTCGCTCTGTTCCTTTTCTTCTGCCTTAGAAACAAAATGTTGCGTGATCAGTGCTGTAAAATCTCTCTCCGCAGAGCACCAAGAGATGGAAATTGGGAAATAAAAAAAAAAATGGGGACATAGGCCGCCCCAACACCCAAAGCCTTCGCCGCGTTGTCCACCGTTCTCATCACTGTGTTCCCACGTACATATTTTTGACACAAAACCCTTGGTACTTCCAGTCATTTCATAAAGCGCGTCCCTCGTGTCTAAACGTGCATTTTTCCCCCTTCGCTCCAGGCGAGAGTTTCATTATCTGAGGCGCAATAATACTTTCTCTTTCCTATTTTTCTTCCTTGTTGCTTTTCATAAATTGATAGTCTAATGTTTATTCTACTCTTACTGAATTTTAATAAATCTAACATTTTCTTACTAATACACACACGTATTCTCTAATCGTCCTCCACAGGCTAAAACAAATCTGTTGGAAGAAAAGCAGGAAAACCTCTAAATCCCAGAAGTCGTCTTTTTGGCAGATGTTCCAAAAACGCTAGAATATGTTAAAACACATGTTAGAAACTTTAAAAATTGCTTTATCTAAACCACTAATGTTACATAGGAAAGCAAAACAGGGGGTCAGTGAGGGGGAGGGACTTGCTTAGGGTCACACGTGAGTGTGCAGAGGGGTCACGACTTGAGCACGGGACGTGTGACCCCCTCAGCCACGCACACTGTCACTGGGTTCTTAACACTTCTGCCTAAAGGGCAGATCATGTCGTCAGCTGCGCTCCGGCTCGCTGGCGATCCCGGTGAAGTCGGCGAACTACCTGCTCGAGATGGCACGTGACACCATCCTGGTGGCTTGTCCCTCAAGGCAGAGATTGGCAAAATAAGAACGGCGTGACCCCAGGTTGCAGCAGAGATGGGTCAAAGCTTCGGTTCTGCCAGGGAGACGTGCTCACCGGGGAAGCGGGGATGGAGCCAGCAGCCCCTGGGGTCCAGTGAGCTGGTTTAGGTTTTGCAGTGAATCAGGGCCGACAGTTCTGAGGAAAACTTTCTGGTCTCGCCAGCGCGGCTGCCCCGGAGCTCAGTCTTTACATAGCATCTTGACTGTACCAGACCAGACCTCTGACCGCAATGTAAAAAACCAGCTTCCTTGCAAGCGCAGTTCGGTCGTGTCAGTCGAGGGGTCGTTCTCGGGGGGCAGAGGGTGGGACGTGCTCCTCCAGCTCTTTCAGTAACTGTAAGTAGCTCATTCTTAAAATACTCGGACATCCTCTGCCATCTGCATCCGAGATCTGCTTGACAGTTTCGGGCGCCAGAATCGGTCATAAGCAGATGATCTTCCAGGTTTGGAATCTGGAACGTCACCTTAGTTGGGAAGCAACGCTCTCATCGCTGCGGGAAGGTGGGGCCCTGGTGCTTTGTCGTTTGCTGTGGCCAATGTGACAATGCCTGTAGAATTTCAAGTCTCACTAGTTCACGTCGATAGTCCCGGGAAATACGTGTGGCGGTTCGGTCTTCCAGTGCCCGATGGGGAAGGGGAGGAGGCAGTTTCGATGGGAGTGATTGTTGATAGAAGGCGCTTCCTGGCGATTTGGGGTTCGCCGTGGAAAGCCGAGCGTAGGGGAGCAGTACCGCTGTGCGGCTGTGAGACAGAGCACTGAGCTCCACGACAGAGGACAGAGGACGGTGTGGGAGGACTCGGAGCGCGGGGTGGACGGGGGTGCGCGGAGCGGCGACAGGTTTGCACCACCTTCCCGGACAACGCCCAGAGGACTTCCTTCCCCTAGGGGCGGGACGCCGGCTGAAAGAGGCAGGTGCGTCCTCAGCGGCGGCGGCGGCCGTGGCGATAAAGGTGAGCGTGTCACCACTGAAACGGGGCCGCAGACTGCAGTGCCACGTCAAGGTGTCGGTAAGGAAGAAGCAGGTGCATAGCGCTCCGTGCCCCAGGGCGGGCGAAGGCCAGCTGGTGCGGCAGGCGACAGCAGGACGGGCTGCCGACCACGGCCCCCGGGACCTGAGTGGGCCATCTGCACAGGCCCTTTCCGCTCCGTGTGACAGCGTGAACTCTAAGCCTTACCAGACTAGGCCGACAGGGGTCAGGGCAACGGTCGGCCTCTGCCTCTCACCCCATGGCGGCGTCCGCCAGCCTGTGAAGTCCGTGTCCCCTGGGGTGGCAGCTGCTTCTGAGGGAGGACCCCTGGCATCACCAAAGGCGCCGGTGTCTTATTTAGAAAATGTGCACTTGGGGAAAGGGCAGATGTGTAGGACGTCCACAGCGGACGAGGCACTGGCTCGGAGAACCGGTTCTTGGCGAGTCGGAGGACCGGCGAGCACCCACAGAGCACGTGCGGTCTGGAGCATTTAGCGGATGAGGTTTTGTCCAAAAACGATTTTAGAATTAGTCTGGCGTTTCCACGAAGCTCGGTTCTGTTTTGTTTATCTGGCCAGGTAAAGGACTCCGTCCAGCTTAGACTGGAGGAAGGGAGGAACATGTAACTGTCGTGAATAAAGGAAGTCGTGAATACCAGCCTGGCCTGGTGACCATGGAAGCCAGGCGTGTAGGAGTGTGGGGCGACAGAGACGTGGTGGGACATGGAACCTCTCTGCACCTGGCTGGGCAGCTGAGCCCACGGGCTGGAGGACGTCGACGGGGACTCAGCTAGAGGGGGACCCGGAGGGAAATGCCGTGACTAAGGGAAACTGGGACTTTCCTTCCCTTTCGAAAGAGTGCGACAATGTCGCTCTTTTATGAGGCATGGTGGCAATATTTTCCGCCGGAGCATGTCGTTATAGCCGCTATTATTGAGATTAAATATGGGACTAAGTCTGTGGGTCCCCCGACGAGCCAGCAATGGGAAACAGGGCTCACAGGTTAGAAGGGTTCTCACCTGTCCCGCCCACTTGTGCCGAGCCGCTTGGCACTACGAAGCCTGGCATCTCTGTGGCTCGGACTCCACGTGTGCGATTTGTTTCCATCAATTACGTGAGACTCCAGGTTGGAAACCAGTGAGGGGGAGGGCAGTGGGCACCCACGGGCCACGCTGATCGCTCGCCGTACAGCCCGGCCAGGTGACTGGGGCCCTCAGTCCCGGCATCGCCCCCACACCCCAACCATCTCCAAGGCGTGTCCCTGGAGACAGCAGGTGTTGCCGCTCCCCCGTCCTAATGGTTAAAATCTGGACTTGCTTAAGGATGCCAAAGATTAATGAAAATCGCGTGGTCCGACACTGCGGGCGAGCGGCTGAAATTTACACTGAAATTTCATGATCTTGTGTTTATTTCCTTATATTACATCTTTCCAAGTGTCGACGCCTAGAATAGATTTATTAAGAGTGTACGTTGACCGCACATCGGAATATTATTCTGTGATTATGTCGAATGTCTATTGCTTTTGAAAATGGCCACTTCGCAATCGAAAACACATTAGCTTTTAAAAACACGATTTAAAAAACCACTTTTAGCTGGTTTATTTACATAATTGTATTATGCAGAAAATAGAAAAGATAGCTTGTCACTATTTTATAGAATATGGTAATTATATTTAAATATCACTGTATAGTACAAAGTATACATCATCTTTAATTTTTTTATTGATTACAGACCTGCGAGATTTGAAGGCCGAGTAATTATGTCTACTTTACAAGAAAAAAATAATGAAATTTAAGAAATGTCTGTCCAACGCGTAGCTCATAAAACTTGAGCGAGAATCTTCAAAGGGCTTTTTACTGCTTTGACAAAACTTTTCAGGCTTTTATTAAGCAGCCTCCCTAGTTTCTCACAATTTTAAAATGAATCGAAAACTCGTGCATATATCATAAAGATAAGTGATTAAAAGTCCATGATTCATTTTCTGAAGAGACATTATAGGAAGAGTAAGTAGATCGATGAAATAAACATTTAGTTTTATATTTAGTATTTAGGTAATAACTGTTTTTAACTCGACTCAAGTACATCACTATGTGGAGTAAAGAAATGGTTTCGCCTTGCAGTAGAGCACGGAAAATCGAGTGGCTCTTTAACGCTCCGTTTGTGCGCGTGTCAAAACCGTCTGATCTCGGGGTTTCTTCAGTGAGACTGAGGAATCGCACAGACGGACCGCTGACCTGCTCTGCTTGGAGCATTGCTGTGCGCGTGCGTTCTCGCTGGCAGTTTCGCCCCTCCCGCCAGACCTCGTGTCCCTAACTAACCCCCCCCCACATCCCCCTTCTATTTTTTCTTCTACATCCTCCCCCCTCCCCCCACCAGGTGGCAGCAGGGGGCGGACACCTGGGCGGTGCAGAGCGCAGTGCGCAGACACGGTTAGAGACCCGCCCAGGTGCTAAGTAACTGTGTTTCCCCCGGGGTCAAGCGTTCGCTGTCACTATGTTAGGACCGAGCCGGCACCGCAGGCAAACAGTGACCTTCAAGGTCCCGATGAGCTCGGTGTTCACTGTGGGCTACAGGTTCGTGGGTGCTGCGCAAACCACGGTCCCCTCCATGTCCCTGGCCACACCCCGGCCACATGAGTACTGGGCGCCCTGAAGAGTCCCCTTCGCACCCTCAGTCCCCGAGTGACATCTTGTGAGTGACAGAGCGCGATAACGCACGCAGCCCTCGCCGTCCGGGCCCGGCCTCGGTCGCAATGGAACGCATTTTCCTTGCTAAAGAATCCGGTTTATTTTCTAGATCAGCCACAGGGCATCCGCACATCCCTCGTAGCCTCTGAACGGACAGCCAGGTGGAGAGACACTGGCCTCAGACGACAGTCTATTTATAAAGGCGGTGGCGCGTGCGTGTGTGTGTGTGCGCGCGCGTGCGTGTGCGCACGCATTTCCATGGATGCATCCATGTAAAATACATACGCTCCTTAGGGAGATGGGGATTTTTACAGTACGAGGCAGCGGTTCCTGTGAAACCGTTCAGTGATACAAAGCAAAGGGGTTTACGATGGCTTTCCTGTCGTTCGTAGGAAAGCCTTAATAGGCATAAAATATATATAATAAATATATAAATCCATATAAATTACACGTGATTTACATAAGCTGTTTTTATAAATGCGAATGTAAATTACATGTGTAAAATAAATGCAAACCATTAAGGCAGAAAAATATGAGTGACAGGGCACAATCGGAAAATAGAGCTGGCATCAGAAGGGCATTAAGTCGTTTAAGAAGATCGTAAATGAAAGAAGATTATGAATATCCTCACCAGGAGAGCTGTCTGATCAAGCTATAAACGTACACCACTCACACCCTGTCCAGAACAGCCGATTTCCATCAAGGCCACAAAACATGTATTCTCTTTCTTCGAATTTTAGATTAGAAAACATGTCCCAAGAAGTGATTCTTCAGAATATATCTGCATCCTGTTTGTCTCCGCAAACCTATCTCCGTGACTCATTTCTTCCCTTTTTCCAGCTGCATTTGCGAAATCTGCGTTCCCTTCCTATAGGTCCTCCCGCTAACGCGCCTTTTGATTTCCAACCAGCAGAGTGTCACAATATTTTTAAATAAAAGAAATAGCTGTGTTGCTTTAGAGCAGCTTCTTCAGCTACGCTCACACGCAACGTTTTAGACAAACTCTCTCTGTTTTCTGCATATACATGTGGAGGGAGCTCTCTCTGCCCTCACCTGCATATGCTCTTCTCCCCATGGGTGCCTCAGGTTTTTGGACTCATCTCAAAAGCCGACTTTTCTGGGACGCGTTCCTGGGCTGCTCTAAGCAGAGTCAGGTGTTTTGTTTCGTTTATTTTGCTTTATTTATTTCCGTGCTCCTGGATTCCCACCGTTCTTCTGCCTGAGCCTCCTACCTGGACTTTTACATGGGAGGGCAGGGGTTTTGCCACCTTGGGCTCACAGCACTTAGCAAAGAAGCTGACAAACGGTGATTACTTAATAAATTTATGTTTAAAGACCCCTGTTGGTAAGAAGGAAATGATGCGAGCTATATATAGTATTTTCATTCTGTGCCTGCGTACGCAGGAGCGACGCTGGAAAGTTAGGAAAAGCAAATCATTTGCAAACGGCTTTTTTTTTTTTTTGCTGTCTTTGGGGTACTCATTATGAGGCATAAGGTATACAACATACGACATTTGTTTTCATAGAACAAATGCTGTTTGACACACTTCCACCCTCATTTACCAACTGGTATGTGAATTCTGTAGAGAGATGTGATTTAAGATGATGTTAAAAAAAAAAAAAACCCTCTCTATAGTTTAGGAGAAAAAATAATGCTAGGTAGTACCCCGGTGGAGCCTAATGAGAAAATTCTGCTAGCGTGACGGCTGGCTACATTTTCGTTAGCAGCTATAAAGAATAACAGACACATTGAGTTGGCAAACGGCTGGTGTTCACTGACATTTCGAAGAGACCAGGCGTGTACACAGTGTCTGTCTGCACAAAGGCCAAATCCTGGAGCCTCATTACTTTGTCCGTGGTCAAAGCGACTGCCCGAAAGGTAATAAAAAAAAAGATAGTTTGTCCCCGAGGTCGCTGACAGAGTTATCAGGAAAGACGCCACGGCTTCCTGTGCTTTTCTCCAAAAAAATATCCCTTGTGATTTGGTTTGTGAAGATGATGCTCCAGCTGTCTCTGTGTCACGGCAGCGAGACGGTGTCCTATAAGAGCCTTGACCTTGGTTAGGTCAAGGATGCAAAACGCCCCCGGGTTTTCTCCACCAATGCGTTCATACGGAAAATTTGTTTCTGATCGGCGGAGGTTCTCTGTTGTGACTTAACGTGTGACAGTTTAAGTCCGCGAGTTACAGTCGGCCGACAGTCTTTACATGCGACTTCTCTTCCTGGGATCGGTCCACGGTGAACCGACCGTGTCGGTTTTACGATCCATCCTCTGATCCCAATCTTCTAGCGGTGGCTTCCCTTTCAGAGCAGTGACTCCCGCTGGATGTCCCCACCCGTTTCAGTCCGTGGCGGACACCGTCTCTAGCTTATTTTCCTTAAGACGTCTCCTTCATTAAATTAGTCCTCGGCTTAGAAATTTTAAATGACGTCTGTTTTCTGAGAGATGAAGTTGAAACTTTTATTTACATCTTCTAACACCCGATCGCCCTAAATCCATCCCTTCTTCACGGCTTTCTGCCGGTCTGTGTGTGAGCTAGGACCCCGACTCCCCCGACGTGCAGGGGACATTCCTGCCCCGAGCCTTCGCTTACGCCATTTTTCCTTCCGGAAAGATTCTGAATCCCCCAAGGCTTTTGATTTTTCTGTCATACTTCCCGTCGGCGCACTGCTCTGGCGATAACCATGTCATGATTTCTAGAAGCGGTTTTCTCCTGAGCTACGTGTCATCTATTTCGATGGCATTTTAAAGACATGAGGAGGGACAGTTTTTTTTTTTTTACCCCCACTAACATAAGATATTTTATACAAAGTCGGTATCGATAGATATGAAGGGTTTCTCTACGAACCTTTCCTTCCCCTCGCTTTTCCCCAGATTCATGCTTCTGTCATGCTGACGTTCAGAGTCAGAGAAACAGTTGCCGAAACGATACTTAACGTGAGAAATCCTAAATGAATTCGTTTTATTTTAATTCAATATTAACGAAAGCCGGCGACACTGACGTTTTAATAACGTTAACATTAGTCCCTCTAATACATTTTCAGCCCATTGCCATGATGCCGGTCGTCAGTTCACGGCCCCCCAGTTCCACGGAGTAGGGGAGCAGCTCAGCGACGCTGGACCTGGACCCTGTCACGTGTTCCCTTGGCAGGTGGCAAATGCCGAGCCGTGTCGGTGGAGGGCAGTAGGGCGGCCCTGGGGGAGAGTGCTTTCTGGTGCCACCTCTGTGGGGCCGGGCTGAGTGGCACCTGCCTGGAGGGGGAGAGGTCCGCTGACAGGTGTGGACCTTGGCCTGCTCCTTGTGCTGTCTTCGCCCTGGCAGGTGACATCGCTCTGCCAACAGCCAACATACGTGAGAACCCAGAGAAGGAGGTGCTGAATCTTTACCCTCAAACACAATCTCTTCTTTGAAAGGAAACCTTTAATATTACTCTTTAAAGTCCGTGGTATTTTTAAGTAAAAAAGTCATCATCTTTTATATCGTCGGCTCTCGTCTGTTAATATGAATATGCTTTACAGATTTTTTTTTTTTCCGTTTTCTGGACGCTGTGGAAGTCAGCCGTCATTGCTTGCTCGTTTTACTGTTTTGTATTTAAACGCAGCTTTTTTCTCTTTCTCTTTTAAGCTAGCGTACTTTGTGTTTCGGCGATTTGACCGCGACGTGCTTCAGTTCTGTTTCCTTTGTATTTATGCCCCATCAGGATGGTCGCGTCTCAGGGACGTGTGGCTTGGTGTTTATTTTTGTAAAACTTAGAAAAATTAGACCCTTACTTCTTTAAATATAGTCTCCGCTCCTTCTCGGCTTCTGAAACTCCAACTGCGTGTCAGTTGAGCCTTTGAGAATATCCCTATCTGCTGCTGCTCTTTCGTTTTGAATATTTCTTCTCTCCGCTTTATTTCAGGGAAAAAAAACTGATGAATTATTTTCAAGTTTACTAATCTTTATTTTCCAATGTTTAATTTACGTTGAATCCCACATGTATGTAGGAATGCGTGTTTGTGTGTGTGTCTAGCCAAGTTGCCACGTAGAACCAAGCGTGGCACCTGGAGAGTCAAGGAAAATTTTACAGAGAAGGTGGCATTTAGGGGGCTCGTCGAAGGATGATGGTAATGGGAGAGCAGCACGTGGGTGGACATTTACCCAACAGAAAGGGCAAGAGCAACACTCGGCACCCACTGGAACCTCTGGGCACACAGTGGGACTCCCCTGCGCCGATGCTTGTGGTCCTAGCCCCCTCCTTTCCAAGGCCAGCTGTCCAGCTGACCGAGGAAGAAAAGGCAAAATTATACACCAAATTGATTCGTAAAACCTTAAAAGTTTAAGACACATGGTACTCCTCTATTCTGCAATTTCAACTGGTGTGGAATTTCTAAATTATCCACCTGTCATTTGGAGACCTATTTTTACCCTTGATTATTTCCAGCTTGGATGTAAAATTCTCTCATGGGCTGGTCCTGTGGGACTTGGCTGGAACTTCTAGAACACAGTCTACTTCTCAGAGGGGCAGGGTTACAGTGGTTGAGCAGAACTCCGTGGTCAGCACTTGGCTGTCATCTGGGTGTCGGTGCTGATCAGCACACACGGGCGCGTTCCGTGACCGGCCCGCGTCTGCAGGAATGTCGTGTGTGGCCGGGGTGGCAGGGCGCACGTCCGGGGATGTCCGGAGTGCCCCGGTGGTCCGGGTGGGGGGCCCTCCGCCGCCGTCATGATTCTAACAGCACGACGCTGTGAATCAGCAGTAACGGCATGGCAGTAATCCAAACAATCTGTGCCAGAATCACAGCGCTGTGACGTGGCAGCCACCCCCTCACTGGGGGGGCCAGGGCAGGGTGGCGGGGGACCCCTCTCCCCCAGGACAGCCTTCTGCGCCCGTCTCCTTTTCTGCTCTGAATATTTTCAGTTCATTCAGCTGTGACGAGTCTCCAACCACGACATTGAGGTATTCCTCAGGACGTGTGGATTGCGTCTGCCAACATCCTTCTGGAAATGTGGCCTAGAAATTCAAGTTTTCGCAGATACGTCCTGAGTGCAGCGTGCAGAACTGTGTTTTTCCTCGAGAAAATACTTTATTTCTACTTATGCATCATCTGCTTGCTTTGGCTTTTTTTTTTCTTTTTTACAGTAAATCGATGGTTCCATGCAGTTTATAATCCGCGAAAACTCATGGTTCTCTCCACAGGATCCATGATTACGTCAAGTTCCTCATTGTTATTTAATCCCAAATCAGAGTTTTTTGTTGTTTTGTTTTTTTTAATCCATATAAATTTCCACCTGATTTACAGGCAGACCTCAGAGGTGCTACAGGCTCCGTCCCAGACCGCTGCAGTAAAGCGAGTTGTAATGTTTTCGCTTTCATTGGTTAAAAAAAAAAAAAAAAAAAGATGCCATCTGGGAAACACAGTAAGGCGAACTGCAGTGAGAGGAAATGGGCCCAGATTCTTATGAAACGAGCCGTTCGTTAAAGGTCGCTGGGGGTCCACGTGTCAACCCACTCCGATTCTATCATTAATCTTTACTCCACTTGGTGGCAGTCACAGGTTGAAAAAACTTCTGCATCTCCATCGGAGGCATTTAAAGACCTTTCCATGGGCGCACGGCCCAGTGTGAGTCCCCGGCACACCGTTGCAGATGGCCCTCCGGACGGCGCTGCTGGGTGCAGACCCTCGGGGGTGAGGCCGTCAGAACAGGTCGTCGCTTCCCTCTCCAGAACAACAGGATACCGCGAAGCACAGAGTCCCTGCCACGTCGGATCCCTAGAGAACCCCAGAGATTCGCCGGCGTTAGGGACGCGTTCGGAGCACATCTGTGCGGACTGGGGCTGGAGCCTCCACCTCCCCGCAGCTGTGCCGAGTCCCGGTCAGATGCGGACCGGGCTCGGGTCAAGAAGACGACATCGATGGCGTCCCCGGGGCGTGAGACAGGGCCGGCTCCTCAGGACAGCTGCCCCGGTTCCCTCCCAGCCCCCCGGCTTCGTCCCGCCCCCCCGCAGGTGGATGGAGGGGACACTGCGTTCTGGATGACGGGATCTGAGTGGGAGGGGCCTACTCTTCAGGGACCAAGACTGTGAGGACAAGAGAGTCCCTTCCACGTGTCCCCTCCACGTGTCCCCACCACGTGTCCCCTCCACGTGTCCCCGCCACGTGTCCCCACCGCGTGTCCCCGCCATGTGTCCCCACCGCATGTCCCTGCCACGTGTCCCCACGTGTCCCTGCCACGTGTCCCCTCCACGTGTCTCCGCCACGTGTCCCCACCGCGTGTCCCCGCCACGTGTCCCCACCGCATGTCCCCGCCACGTGTCCCTTCCACGTGTCCCCTCCACGTGTCCCCGCCACGTGTCCCCACCGCGTGTCCCCGCCACGTGTCCCCTCCACGTGTCTCCGCCACGTGTCCCCTCCCCAGCCTCTCGCTCCCTCTGCCTGTCCCGCTGCCAAAGGCCAGCGTTTTAGGGACAAGCAGAGCTTGGAGATGAGCAGACACCGTTTGTGAACCGGGCCGCGGAAAAGCAGCCAGCCCCTTCGAGGGCGACGTGACAGAGACACACGCGTGGTCTGTGCGCTCCTCGGCACACGTCTGGGTTGATTCCGTAGAGGGTGGAGCCGACCAGACCACCAGGGAAAGGAGCCAGCCCGCGCTCAGGGAGCTTTCATAACGGGGTCTTGGTCACATAACAGGCGCGGCCGTCGCTCGGAGGGCCAGCCAGCCCTTACGCCTTTGCACCAGGAGTGGCCCTGTCGTCCGCTTCCTGAATGCCGTGCTGGTGCCTGACTTTTACGCAAACAGCCGCGTCTTCCAGGCCCAGCGCCCGGGAAGGCCCGCTGTCACCGCGGGGCACAGTCTCAGCTTTCAGACGCGTCAGCCGTGATCCTGCCTCCTGGGAGGTTCCCGTCCACTCGGAATAATCTGCCGCCCGCCCTCTGACCCCGGGCCGTGGGGCTCATGTGCCGGCCATCCCGGGCACCCGGGGGACCCCTGGCTTCTGAGACCAAGCTTTGGGGTTCCCAAGACAGTGTTCGTTTCGATGTATCGCTGGTTATGATTCATGACGGCGAAGGGGTGCATCGGGCGCGTCCGGCGCGGGCGTCCAGGTGTCCTCCCGCCGCCCAGCTGCTCCTCGTGCTTCTCCCGCAGTCACGTGTGGCGACCCGCCCGGAGGGCTGACAGCCAGGGAGGCTCCCCGCACCCCGGTGTCCAGAGCTTGGTGGGTCTCGGTCACATAGACATGACTGACTGCCGGGGCGGCTGGCCTGCGTCCCCTCTGGTAGCTGACACGAGAGGCCAGAGCCCCCCCATAAGCCACTCTGGTAACGCGGGGTGTCTGGCGTGGCCCGGGGTCCCAGCAAACCAGGACATGCGTGGCGGGCATGGCATTCAGGAGGCACAGAGGCCGCCCCCTGGAGCTGAGGCCGAGGCCGGAGCTCTCCTGGGCAGGTCGCCCGGGGCTCCACACGTCCCTCTGGGCTTCTCGGGGGCCGGTGGCAGCACGGAGAGCTCCGTGGGAGTCTGAACATCCATCGGTTCATTCGTCCGCTGGACCAGCAGCCCCTGAGCCCTCCCCACACTCGTCCTCGTCACTGGACTTCGGCTTTCCTCGTCGTTTTTGACCGGCGTGTCCTCCTGAGTTTGAAGTTTTCCGTCGCCTTCGTGAGCGTCCCCGCTCGTGGTCCTGTTGGGAGAAAGGCCGTCCCAGCTGGCGGCGCCTCCCGCCTGCGGTTCTCATCCAGGTTTAATTTGCCCGGCATGTGACTGACCTTTACGCCCGACCACCTGTCCCTATAGCCGGATGCTCCTGGCTCACATAGCACTGTCCACGCCGCACCCCCCAGGCCATTGTGTCTGCTGCGCTCACCCCTCAGCATCCTCCAGACATCCTACGCCTCCCCTGCCTTAGGGGCGTAGCCCGCTCGCCTGCTGTCTCTCTTTGAAGTTTTGTCCACAGTATGTGTTCGGTTCCCTCTGTCGGCTCCTCGGTGCCTTTCCCCCGGGCTCTCCCCTGGGAAGGCTTTTCAGAGTCTCTAACCAGAATAGAATGTCCCTCCCCCAACATCCCTTATCCATTCCCCGCTTCAAGTTTTTTTTTCTCTTCAACATATCATTTGATTTTTAACATATTATGTATTTTAGCGATTATAATGTTTACCTGCCTCTTTTCTCTAGAAGTAGATAGCGAATGCCAGGAATTGTTCTCATCTATTTCGTCCATCATTTTATTCCGAATGTTTACAGTAGAACTTGACGGATAATAAATTTCACTAGATAGTTCTTTAATGAACGAATAAATGAATGAATCTCTGTATTTTCACACAGAAGGTGCTGCTATGAAACAATCTCTTTCCTCCTTTTACTTAGCTGGATGTTTTGAAAGTGTGTGTCCTAACACATGTGTCTTTTCAATTCAGCCCATTTAGCCACATCTTTGTAAGTTTAAGATGGACCAGTCGAAGCTGTTCCAAGCTCTTGAGGTGCTAGAAGTAGATTTGAACCTGTTTTTCCGTGTCTAGCAGAATGTCCAGTACAGCTGAATAATTCCCTCGACTACTCAGTTTTCTCAGCTTGGAGAATGCATACTGTCTCCCTCCCAGAGTCCCCGTGAGAGTTATGCTCCATGACATTTTCTTAATAAACTTGTCCCCCGGCTTATTTTTAGACATTGATCACCTCCTTTAATTGCTCCCATAACATCTCAGCTACGCGCGTTCAAAAAACCAGGGGTCTGGCTTCGGATCTCTCTCTCCCGATCATCACTGCAAATTCTTAACCGGACAGGGCGGTAAAACAGTGAACGGAAACTATTACGAACGCCCTCCTGATGAATCCATTTGGCTTCTAGTCGTCAGCTGTTCTTTTCAAGATATGAATCGCGTCTGCCCTGTCAGGAGTCTTAAAAAAAAAACAAAAAAGTAACCAAACGTGTCCCTTCTCCACATCCGGCTTGGTGTTTCTTCGCTTCCTCGTGGTTGCTCGGGAACGGCTGTGATGACCGGTCGGCTCCCTGCTCAGTCACTGTCTCTGGGCGGACCTCAGAGAGGGCGGCGAGTGCACCCCGACATCGCTTCTCCTGCCTTCGCTTTCCGTTTCCCCGTGCGGACGTTTGCCGTCTGAACACGGGCAGCGAGCCGGCACCTGCCTGTCTACGTTACCGGCTTTGGGCCGCCGCCCGGGCCGCGGGCCTGGCCTGACGGTTCCGCACCCACGCCACAGAGGCGCCCTTCCCGCTGTCGCGAGGTGTCGCGAGCCTCCGCCGGTGTCGTCTGTACCATCCCGCGACGCTCTCCGCTCCCGCGTACTGGCCTCGCGTCCTCCTTCCATCTCGCCCAGTGTCCTCAGTCCCTTCCACCCCGGCACCCGCTCCCCGCATTTCCGCTCCGCAAAGCGGAGGGGCCGTGGCCCGTTTCCCCTCCTCACCTGCCATTTCATAGCCGGAGAGACTTTTCTTCGAGAGCATTCGACACCCCGGACCGTGTCCACCTCTGGGACGGGCATCGGTACCTTCCTCACACCTGGACTTCTCCGTCCGCCTTCCAGAAGCCTGGGAAACGTCAGCCGCTCGGGTTCATGGCCGTGGGACTCTGGGACGAGCTCGCTCCTGCCCCAGGAGGCCGTCGTCTCTTCCTCACCGGCCGATGCCTCCTTTGCACGGGCGCGAAGCCACGAGAAGCGAACGAGCGAGCGATTCCGCAGCGGCTCCCTTTTTCCCACGGAGCGCCCTTTGCCGTGACCTCCCCGTCGGAAAGCCTTGTCCTCAATACGCTGTTTGCAAACTAAAGCGTAGGCGGCTGTTGTTATTAAATATGTCACTGTGTGCGAGCATGTTCATGTCCCGAAAGGACGCCGAGGACCCCAACTATTTTTAGAGGTCCCTGGCTGCAGCGTCTGCTCGGACACGTTCGGGACGCCTGGGACAATAAAGCCTTCGCCGGGGGACATGGGGGGGGCTCAGTCCCCCGGCAGCTGCTGTGCGGCCCCGGCTCGTCCCCACGTCGGTGCCGTGATGTCAGGCAGGCGTTCCTGGGACGTTCTCAGTGGCTGAGTTTCTCAGTGTTTGTTTCTGCAGTAATAACACCGTGTCTCTCTCGAATCTTTCGAAACAGTGAATTAACTATGGCTGACCCAGTCGCACGCTGTCTCATGGAACCGAAATCCTCTCCCCCAGATTTCATTCTGTTTCCAAGAGTTCGTCTCGACCCCATGGGTCCTCGGCATATCCTCTTCCACCGGATCCGCTTATTTCACGTAAATAGGACGAGAAGCGAATTTCCATCAACCGTTCAAAATCCTCACATTTATAGTCGTAGGTTCATAAAACGAGCATGTTAGGTTTAAACGAAAATCACATTCGACTTTGTTTTTGCTGACACGGATTTGTGATCACAGTGTCTGGAGGCCACGGACTCAGCTGCTGTCACAGAGATGATGCCGCATCGGGGACGCGCACAGACCAGGGAACGGGTCCCGGCGGGAGCCGCCCGCCCGCCCCGTCCGCCCTCCGCGCTCTGCATCATAATCGCACCGGGTTTGCTGTCCCGTCTCGCCTGCGGCCCGCGGTTCCCTCTCGGTCGCTCCTGAAGCTAACGGGGCTTTTAATATCACGTAAACGCTGCTGACCTCGGCTCGCCTTTCTTATCAAATTTCCTTTTCCTCCTATCTTTCGTCCCTGCCTCGGTGGCTTCGGGGAGTCTAATGGCGACGCTTTGCAGGTGGCCATGTGGGGATCTGTAAGCTGCTGTCTCCGTGCCGAGCTGTGCTGCCATCTGCTTCTGCCCAGCCTCTTAGGGAAGGTGCACCATCGTTCCATCAGAGAGGGCACGGAAGCCCCTTGTCCCCCGCCCCTGTCCTATGACTCTATGTCCTTCATCTGTGGTTCCCGATTACGTCCTTTCGTAATACACTGGTGACCTGGTGAGCAACACATTTCTCTGAGCTCTGTGAGCCACTCAAGCAACGTCAGCCAACCCAATGAGGGGATGTGGGGACCTCCGATTCACGGCTGGTTGGTCAGAAGCACAGGTGACAACCTGGGCTCGCAACTGGCCTGTGATGTGGGGCGGGGCTGGGGGGGGGCCTTGTGGGACTGAGCCCCGAGCCTGTGCACCTGGCGCTGACCCCGGTGTCCTGCTGGTGTCCGCGATTCGCTTGGCGCTGTGTGGGTAAGTTCCCTACAGCCGCCTCCACACGCGTTAGAGCTGGAGCCAGGAATCTGGAAGCATCTGCAGCTTTGGGTAAATGCAGACTCTTCTGGGTGAGGCTAGGAAACCAGCACTGCCCTGAGGATTGGGGAATAAAGTGATTCAAGTTAAAGCAGAAGGGGTGATGGGGTGGGGTGAGCGGGGGGAGGGGTCGCGATGAAGGTCAGGAGGGTCGAACACCAGCCCCGAGGGCATCAGCCTGAGGCACAGAGCTGGAGGGCCCGAAGCCGGGCGGGAAACTGCGGCCACTTCTGGAAAAGACCCGATGAGCCTCGTCGGTCAGCAGAGGATCAGGGCGGCCCTCGCCTCCCCCGGGGACCTCCAGCTCCTCCTCCGGGGGTGCAGAGCCCGCCAGCCCGTGTCAGCCTGTCACTGGCACAGTCACAATGCGTCCGGGAAACGGCCTCCTGGCTTCTCTGCTGTGCGGCGGGTCCTTGGCAGCGGTGCAGGTGGCACAGGTGGTGCCCAGGGGACCGCTGGTGTGACAGGTGTGACAGGTGTGACAGGCGTGAGCCGCGTCCTGGCAGCAGGACACAAGCTTGCTATTCAGCGATAAGACATTCACGTTTGCTTTATGGTAAGAAAGGGAAGTTATTAACTGTACTTAAATGTTTGCGTATTTTCTCACCATGGTCTATTTTGAACTAGAATGGCTAATAAAAAATATTGTTTTCTTCACTCTGTAAGAGGATCAAACAGAAACAAGCCTAGTGTGCTGAGTAGCACTGGACTGAAACATTACTTATCTAACAAAATTAAAAAAATTATCTTGACACATTTCAATATATCAACTTCTTATTTGATGATGTGTTGAAACGATATTGATTCTGTGTATCACTATATTATGGTAAGAATGTATATGTGTATTTATTCACCTGTAAAATTCAATTAAAGTGCTGTTTCTCCAAAACCTTTTCCCTGAACGTACATATGTGTGCATATGTGTGTGTATGTCTATGTATACACAGATACGTATGCACGTGTGTGTGTTCATGTGCACATAAATATACCTTTTATATCAACCTCATGAAAAATTTGCCCAAACTGCCAGCTAATTATAACAGTGGAATTTTATTTATTGATAGCAGTCCGACTTCTTTTTATTAAATTTTTTTATTATTTATTATTATTTACGCCTGCAGCACCTGGTCTTCCTAGGTGGTCTCCCATCCAAGTACTAACACCAGGCCCAACCCTGCTTAGCTTCTGAGCTCAGACATCGGGCTCGTTCAGGGTGGCGTGGCCGTAGACCATGGTCCGTGGCTCCACTGGGGCGCGAACCCAGGACCTTCTGCGTGTAAAGCAGACGTGCTCACCGCTACACTATGGAACCACGTCCCCGACTTCTTTAATAAGTGCCATTGTCCCTGTACTCCTGGGCCAAGCCCACCGCCCTGAAGTAGTCGGAATGCTTTATTTTTAATACTCTCACTGTTCCTGGAGGCAGCGCAGTGATACTTTCTTTATAAAAATCTTGCCTCTTGGGCAGCCATGATTTTCAGCTTTAAATAAGACAAAATTGATTTTGTCGTGGAGGGCTAGATTTTGTGTGGACCTGTGTTAAGATACATTTTTTTTTTTTCTTTTTTAAATTATATGTCAAATCCGGCTTGACACTGGAGAAACAGCCCGTGCCTGACGCTGGAGGACGTGTCAGCCCGTCTCTCCCCGTTAAATGCCAGCTGCCTGGCGGTGATTAGTTCAAGCCAAGGGATCACACTAGGCAGAACTTCCTGTCACAATCGGCTCGATACCGTGTGACCAGAGACAAGCTATTAGTCTCTGGGAGATTGAATTTCATACTTCTAATTATTTAAGGTTATTTTAGGTACTTTACTTTGAGACATACCAATAAATCAGAAATCTTTTTCAGGGCTAGGAATGAAGAGGAAGGCCGGAACCCTTCTCAGCGGTAATACCTGAGTCACAGTGCGTGGCGCTGTCATTGGAAGGGAAGAGGTTTATCCTATTTGCCATGGCAACGTTTTCTATGAACACTTTTTACATTTGGAAAATTCTGCGCCAGAATGCACTAGGGAGCCAGTGACGAAGACCTGGAGAGCTGGACTCAGTCTTTGAAACACTCGCTCCCAGGGGGCATGGTTTTTGTGAGATTGTGGTCCTCTAATGAATTGGAAATCAGAAATAATTACGTAGATCATCAAAGCCTCCATTTCCCCCCAAGCGAACAAGCCAGAAGGAGAAGGAGAGGACACGTCACCAGCACGTTCCATGCTCAGCAGGCCAGAGGGCGTAGAGGCACCTGGGGAAGGGGACGTGGGGACAACACGAGCCCCGGCAGGTGGGTGGCCACGTCCCGGGCCATCAGCTCCCGGCTGCGGGCTTGTGGGGTCTCGTGAGTGCACGCAGCATCCAGGGGGCTTCTGGGGACGGTCTTTGCCTTCGGATTTACGTACATTTTGTTGGCAGAGCTGTGCCAGGCTTCTTCGGGTTAGAATCAGCTTATAATTTTCCATCTTGTGCGTTCTGTGTTTCTGCATCCTTGAAAATCTTCTCTGAAGAGTGCACAATTGGATTTTTAAAAATCTAATCCGATAATATTTAATTTTCAGGGGAAACTTTCATCTATTCACATGCAATATAATTACTTATAGATTTGCAATTTTTATTTACAATCTGAGTTTTGTATTTGTTTTACTTGTCACGTCTCTCTCTCTCTCTCTCTCTCTCTCTCTCTCTCTCTCTCTCTCTCGATCTCTCGATCTCTCTTTCTCTCTCTGCCGTCTTTGAGATTGATCACATTGACTCTTCATTATTTTCCCTTTTCCTACTTTGGAATATGTGTACCTGCTGTCGATTGCTATGAATTACAATAGAAATGCTGAACTTATCAAACTCTAAAGTGAATGAATGGCTTTATCTTCCTCCCAGAAATTACAAGAACTCAGACCCATTCGTTACTCATTCCAACTGTGTATTTACTGCTTCTACCCTGCGGTAAACTATTCTTGTTATTTCATAAAGTGAGTATTTAGTTTGATTTACTCACATTTTATCCCTGTGTGCTTTTCCTTCCTTCCTTCCTAACAGACCTTTTATCCGAGACCACTTTGCGTCTGAGTCAAGAAAATAGCCCTAGAATTTCTTCAGCAAGGACCGGTTTTTCTCTGTCTGCAAAGGTCATTATGCAGACGGCCCTTAGTATTTATCTACAAGGTCTTTGTTCACTCCACTGATCACATTCGCGAAGATTATAGCAAGACGTGAAAGGGAAGACGGGTTCGTAGAGCACCCCGTGTTCTCTTCCCATCCCCAGCTTCGTCCTTCACTGTGAGGATACCCCAGCTTCCTACCAACCATCTCCATTTGAGGGGTGAGGCAGGGACAGAGGGGTCTTATAAATTACGGGGCCCGGGGCCCCTGATTGTCCCGCTCTCTGTGTAGGGTGGGACAATCTTTATCTTGCGGTCACTCATTCTTGAAACGATGCTTTCGCAGTGCAGAATTCTGCTTTCAGGAGTCTGTTCTTCCATCTTTAGGATTCTGGCACCGCCATCCAGATGCCAACTGTTAGCCTACTGTCGCTTAGTCGAAGGTGATCTGGCCTTCTTCTCTGGCAAGTTTCGAGACCTTCTACATGTCTTTGGCTCTCTGAAGGTTTGCTATGAAGCGTCGAGCATGGATTTCCTTTTATTTATTCTGTTCGGGGCTTGTCGCATATGAGGATGGATGCCGTTTGTTAGTTCTGCAATATTCTCAGCAATTATTTCTTTAAATATCGCCTTTAACGCGTTCCGTGCCCCGGGCCACTATGTATTTATTGCGTACTTACCACTCCTTGAGGCGCTGGGGCTACAGGTCTACCCAAACAGCCAAAGCTGTCCTCACCCCGGTGCCGCTTCCATCCTCCTGAGGAAAGACAGACGACACACGGAAAAGCCAACTCCGTGGCACTTAAAAGTGACGAGTATAAATCAAAGCAGAGAGGAGGGCAGAGAGGGCCAGAGGCACAGCTGCGACCTGAATAGCATCTTCAGAGACGGCTTCGCGAGACGGCGGCCGTCGAGCGAACACACGGAGGCGGGAGGGAGTGAGGTTTTCATGGACTTGCGGAGAGAGACCCCCGGGAAGAGGGGTCAGTGTGGCAGTCCGGATGGCGGGGGGAGCCTGGTGTGTTCCCAGATAGCCGTCGAGCGAACACACGGAGGCGGGAGGGAGTGAGTTTTTCATGGACTTGCGGAGAGAGACCCCCAGGAAGAGGGGTCACAGTGTGGCAGTCCGGATGTGGGGGGGGAGCCTGGTGTGTTCCCAGATATTTAAGCGGTCTGACCAGGCTTCTACAGGGTCGTGTCCGCATTTCTTCAGTCCTTCTGAGAATAGCCAGCTAAGGTCCCCCCACACAGAGCTGTTCCCCTGCGGGGCAGAGGCACGTGACTCACAGCGTCCCCATCGCGATGGGGGATGCCGCCCATGCTGACACCTGTGCCTCGCAGGCACGGGACTGTCTCTCTCGGTTGCAGGAATGAAACGTGATCACTAGAGCCTTCAATATGCGAACACGGAGCGATATGCTTTATTTCTCAATAATTATTTTTATGTTATCTGGTCCAATCGTAATGGAAATTTCAGCCCATCTAGTAAAAGTTCTTACATGTAACAAAAAAACACATTTAACGTTGAGTTAACACAATTATAAAAGTATTCTGGAGATAAACTTTGGGGATGATTTTGGATAGAAATGCATATTCTTTCTGAAGTTTGGATATTTTTCAGTCGAAGGTAACGCTGAAGTGACTTAGATGCTACGTAGAATCTCCATCCGGTCCTCACGGGGTGGTGCAAGTGCTTACCTTGTGCTGGCTTCATCTTAGATGGGTCGGTGCCAATTAAAATCCTAAGAACTGTAGTTGGGGAAAACATTTTATCATCTTAAAAGGAATTGACTACAGTTACTTCGCTTTAGCTCTTTCATGCAAACGACTTATAGGATCACTGGAGAAATAAAATGAAGGTATTCGTTCAGATCAGGCCTGTTTAAGCAAGTGAATGCCCCTGTTTTAAAATCTGGGAATGTGCGTTTTCCGGCATCGTCACACGGGAGGGTCCGTGCATAGAACTGCCTGTTCTCATTGCTCTGCGTGGCCTTGACCCTGGGCAAGGCCACCATCCTCCATCCCTGGGGATGCTTTTGGGATTCTTAGGGCTTCTGTTGTTGGCCTTTCAACCTCTTTTCCTGTGCATAGGCATCCTGACAGGTTGCCTATCACATGGAAGCTTCAACTGACATCTGCGCGATGGCGGATCTGTAACATCATCTCCATTCGAGGCTCCTCTGCCCGTCTAGGAACCTGGATATGCACCTGCGTGTTGGTCGCCTCTACCGTGACGCCTCAAGCTTGTCTTAGATTCGCCTCCCCAACTAATTTTATTCCCCAAATCCCTTCTCTCGTCCTATGTTCTTGACATCCATGAATGGCGTTACTAGCCACTATGAAACCGAAGTGTAATTTATTTTTAATCCTGTTTTATTTACCTATCCATGCGAAGAAGCACACGATCTTCTCCGAGATTAGCTCTTTTG
This sequence comes from Pteropus alecto, assembly GCF_000325575.1. Lineage (NCBI taxonomy): Eukaryota > Metazoa > Chordata > Mammalia > Chiroptera > Pteropodidae > Pteropus > Pteropus alecto. Next base: position 1,913,809 of record NW_006440645.1, on the reverse strand, counting down.
TTTTTAAAAGCTCTACGGAGGTATAATTCACGTACCATATCATCGCCCACCAAGAGGCTACAGTCCAGTCGCCTTGAGCATTGTCACACCATTGTGCGTCCATCCCCACAATCAGTTTAGATTTTTATTACCCCCAAAAAGGAGTCACTCACAATGCCCTCGTCTGCCACAGCTCTAGACGACCACCAGCCTACTTCCCTGCGGAGTTATCTAGTCTGGGCCTTTCATGTACGATCCGCGGTCCTTTGCGACTGCTTTCGCGTTGCACAGGGTCCCTCCGTGCCTGCTGTGCCGTCGTCGGCATTTTTTTCACGGCTGAGTAATTTACAGACGCACCACGTTTTATCATCCACTTACTCAGACGTGAGGGGTGTGCCCACGTTCTGGCGACGTCGAATAACACGGTGGGAGTCATTGGCGTACAGATTTGGGGGTGGACGTGTTTTCCTTTCTCTTGGGTGCACAGCCAGGAGTGGAACGTGGGGTCGTCTGGCCTCTCTCTGCCCATTCGAAGCCCTGCCAGATGTTCTTCCAGAGCAGCTGCCGCACCATGCACCCCACCTGCAGTGCGTGCGCCCCAATCTCCTCTCATCCTCTGGGGGTTTCACATTATGTCAGCCTCTCCAGTGGGAAGGGGCACCTCCTTATGGTTTCGATTCATGTTTGCATGAAAGCTAATGATCTGAGCATCTTTTCATGTCTTATTTGTGTATTTTCTTTGGAGAAATGTCTATTCGGGTCCTTTGCCCGTTTTTAAATTGGTTTGTCTTTTATTTTTGGGTTGCAGTCATTGTTTATGTATTCCATATGCAAATACCAGTTATATATACATATCACCCAAGACAGCGTCTGTGTGCTTGCCTCGAGGTCATCTCTTTGTTCATTGCAGGTTGGAGCTTGTTAGCTCAAAAGTTTGTTAGCACTGGTGCCAAACTCTAATTTTTACACATCGATTCTTTTTTTAAATTGCTCAAATGAGCCCATTTTTAGCCATCTAGAGCCTGCTTGCTTTGCAGACCCCACAAGACTCCACCACACATCTGCTAGCAGTAGATGACATGCTCCCAGGACCATAAAGACACCCAGCTGCCGGCACCTTTCGGAGCCCTGGATCTGACGCAGAGATCCCGCCGGGCCACCGGGTGTCCCCCGGCCCTCCTCCCTTCTGAGTAGCCGCCTCCACCCTTTGGCCAGCATAGCTCTGTGAAGCCCGTGCTGCTGCCACCTCGGGGTCACACCTGTCTTCTTGATTAGCCCCCAGTCGCTCCTGAGCAGGTACATGATGTGCGAAAATTTTCTCTCCGTCTGCGAGTTGTGTCTTTACTTTCTTGATGATGTTCTTTGAAACACAAACGTTTTCAATTTTGATGACATTCAGTTGATCTTTTTTTTCCCCGTTGCTTGTGTTTTTGATATCAGATCTCAGAAACCACCGCCTAAAGTAAAGTTATTAATATTTGTACCTATATTTTCTTGAGTTTTATAGTTTTAGCTCTTATATCGAGGTCTCTGACCCATCAAGCTACGTTTTATACGTGGCGTGGAGTAGGGACACCTGTGTTCTCCGAGCGTGGAGAACTAGTCATCCCAGCACCATTAAAAGATGATCTTTTTAAAAGTAGACCCCGTTCTTATTGCTGTTACCCCAGTTCATAGCACAGATTTTTTTTCCCTGCATTTATGTGAAACAATCCCTAACTTACTTTTGTTCGTTTTATCCTTTCTCGTTTATTTTCTCTATTACAACCGATGATCTTTCTCAGAGAAAATTTTGATTGTGCCCCTCTCTTGTTTCAAACTTTTAAATTAAGTTTCGCTGATTTTAGATAAAGTAAAATGTCTCCGTGTGACACCCAGGTTTCGCCTCGTCTCCCACACCTTTCCTCTAAGCCACCCCGGTATTTTTAGCACGCTCGGGAAAATAGTTTGGCCGTGTTTTAAAAATTAAAATTGCGTATCCTCTCTGAGAGAGATGAGGGCGTATGCACATGAGACGGCTCCGCGAAGTTCACAGCGTAAAGATAAACGGGTTCTGGTTCATCTGTACAGTGTAATGTGGGAGGCGGGTAACCATCGATGGATACCCCGCTTAAGGACAGCAAAATAATTATGCCCAGAGGAGCCACGCACGACGCAGGAATACCTGCTGTGGGATTCCGTTTATATAAAATTCTGGAATATGAAAACTGATACAGCAAATCAAGGGTTGCCCCAATATGGGGTGTCGCTGGGTAAGGGGTCAAGGAAGGAAGAGGGAAGCGTTCCAAAGGGACGTGAGGGGACTTCGGAGAGCGGTGCGCGTACACGCCAGCCTTGCCGAGGCGTCTGCACACGCCGTCGGCCCGTGTTATGCAGGAAGTCGTGTGCGCGGCGTATAACCTTGGTGTGGCGCGGTGTGCCAGTGACCACCTCGTACCCTTTCGTTACGTGCGTTTTGCTCCTGATCACAGTTGTAGTTTTACCTACATTTAGGGTAAACCCCCTTCTTAATTTTCAAAATTGTTTCCACATGATATCTTTTTAGTGGATGTTTCGTTTTTATTTGTGGTTTCAAATAACCTTTCGTGTAAAAAAAAAAAAAAATCGCAGTCCTCACCACCCGGAGGGTAGACCATGCCTCAGGGAACCCCGGGAAGGCGGCTCCCCGGGGGTGTCCAGTAA
>NW_006440645.1:1903513-1910993 GCF_000325575.1 Pteropus alecto | reverse complement strand
AAAGGTACTGAAATCGCCTACTTGTGAGTATATACGTCTTCAATATCGAAAAGCACGAAAACCCAGCGGTTCTGCTTCGACCTGTGTTGTCATTTTCCCCTTGACCAAAGTGTGCATTGTGTGTTTTATGCTGTGATTCCGTGGCTCCAGACATGAGATCGCTTGAACGTGGAGGAATCATCGCTGCCGTTCATGCATATCAATCGATGACACTAGTGCACTTGCTCTCTCCTGAAGTAAGTGTGCAAGAGCGCAGTAAGCGCCATGCTTAACTCAACTGTTAATTCTTCTTTTCGTGGTGAAGACCTGTCAACATCGCGGGTGGGCATAGGTTTGACAGGATCCATTTAGGGTAAGATCATAGAGGTGACCACCCATCACGTGAAAACTACCCATGCTAATTTATAATGCCAGACACTAACGGATGTAAAAATAGTACATGTAAGATTTTTTAAAAACATATGTGGATGTTATTAAGGTAAAGGGTTACCAATTTTAAGTGTAAAAGTATCTGAATCATGTAAAAATTATTATGCTTGATGAAAGACATGCTAATGAAACATTAGAAGAAACGCCAAGAAATAATTTGCCGAAAATTAAACGGTGCGGATAATGAAGATAGAGATCATTGAAGAGAGAGAACAAATTTGAAAATTGGCAGAAAAACATGCTACAGAACTAATCAAATAAAAGGCAAGTAATCCACAAATTATGAATGACTGGGAAGAGGTCACAGGGATAGACAGTGAGGATGGGTGCAGTATGCCTGTAGACCTGAAACCCATATTCAATATTTGCTACTTTTTCTGGAGTTCGATTTATTAGACTCATGAAGTGGTTTATATGTCAATAGAACTTTTAATTGGGTTTCAGTGAAAATGAAAACTATGTAAATAAAATGGAATATAAATATTCAAAGCCGATGTTGACATAATGTGCTCTAGATATGTGTGTATGTATGATATATTCACATATGTCTATCAATATCCACATGTAGCGATACCCATATTCACTTAAGTATTCTAATAGGAATATAAATAGAATTGTCACTTGGAATGTGTTTTCAAATGGGAAAAATTATATTCAAAGTATTTTTGAGTCGTCAGCCCACAGTAGCATTTAGACTCAGACTCTCCAATATAGTGTGGCGAAAATCGCAGCAAAACGCTATCAAATTTCACAGCTCATTTTGGAGTTTGTGTGTTCTCACATTTCATGCACGTGATCTATACACACTGAACAGGTTTTTGACTTCTTGGTGTAGAAACCTCTTGAAACTGAGATCTGAAGGTATCTGAGAAGCAGGTGAGCACCGCGCCCCTTCGGTAATCCATTAGATAATCCATTAGCTTATCCGACTCGTGGACATGGGAAATGTGAAGCGTCAGGTCAGGAGGCTCAACACAGTGATGGAAGACCGCTTTGGTACAGCTGGCGGCCTCGGGGTGATTTTCGAATACCTGGGTGGGTGTGACCGTAGCGTTCATGGGAACTCTGTGTCTTGGATTCTCACAGATGTGTTGTGTGAGCCTTCTCAGACGATAGTACAGAGTCACCTAGATGTCACACTGTGACGTCTAAGTAAAGGCAACCGTTAGAAACTCCCTCCCCACTCTTTGGTGATGTTCAAGATATGGGAAGCTGAACAAATTAATTTGCCTTGTAGATATACTTCTTCTATTGTAATGAAGGCTTCAGTTTAGTTTTATGAAGAGACATGAAGTGGAAGAGATTCCATTGCACGTAGGTATATCACGCTTCTCAGTCGGAAGGTGCCGACGGTGTCAACGGCTCTGGGAAATTTCTGTGTCCGAAGCCTCTTGGGTGTTGCATTTCATTTCCTTGAAGTTAAGCCACTTTCTGTTAAGGCTGAAAAGGAATCCAGCGATTTCTCTACATTTGCTTTGAATGTATCTCTTAGTTACATACCTGGTGATGTGGATGAACCTACATAATCAAAGTTTAATGTTTTTAACAAACAAAACTTACAAAAAATGATATTACATATATTTACAATATTCCTAATCATCGCGCTGGATGATAGGTTGGATTTTTAAGGCAAATCCCTGTCATCTAGAATACTGTTGGGGGAGGGATGAGTGCCGGGGCGAATCCGAAGTAGTTCCAAGCACCTGCTGTTTGCAGAAGTTATACATGTTTGCGAGCATTTTTCTCGCTCCTTTGGTGGTGACCTGCAGGTCCCTTCAGTGGATCCCCTTCCTCAGGGTTGACAAGTGCCCGTAGACTGGCCAGGAGGCATGAGTCTGGGTCCTGCTCAGAGGCGGGCCCTCCCTGTGCCAGAGGGAGGCGCCAGCGGAAGATGGTCAGTCCTGTGCCCTTGAGCTCTGAGCGGTGGACCGTGGGAAAAGGGAACTCGCATAGATTAACGGGAGCCACGCATCCCGCGGTGATGCCAGGACGCTCTGGCACCACGCTTTAACCTCTCATTGATTTATTCTGCCAGGATTTTAACGGTTATCGCGATACGTTTCATAAAACACACTAGACATGCAACGGCATACAGAAATGCAAGGAAAAGTATAAAATGTATGATATTCAGAGGTTTCCGATCTTGCCTGAAAAAGCACCGCCTCCCGCCTCGCTTCAGAAATTCCCACTCCCACCAGCGGCGCACGAGGGTCCCCGCTCTCCGCGTCCTCGCCAGCGGTGGTTATTTCTTGTCTTTCTGATACTGGCCATCCTGGCAGGCGTGAGGTGATGTCTCGTGGTGGTGTCGACGAGCGTTTCCTTGATGATTAGTGACACTGAGCATCTTTTCATGTGTCTGTTGGCCGTCTGTACATCATCTTCGGAAAAACATTTATTCAAACCCTCTGCCTATGTTTTAATCAGATTTTTTTTTCTTTACATAGAGTGGCATGAGTATTTTTAATGTATATTGGATATTCACACCTTACGAGATATATCATTTGCAAATATATTCTCTCATTCAGTAGATAGCTTTTTGTTTTGTTGATGGTTTCCTTCACTGTGCAGAAGCTTTTTAGTTTGATGTAGTTCTGCTTATTTTTGGATTTTTTTGCAGTTGCCTAAGGAGACAGCCGAAAAAATATTGCTAAGACCAGTGTCAAAGAGTTTACTGCCTATGCTTTTTTTCTAGGAGTTTAATGATTTCAGATCTTACTTTTAATTCTTTAATCCATCTTGACTTTATTTTTGAATATGGTGCGAGGAAATGATCGTCTAATTCTTGTGCATTGCCTGTCCACTTTTCCCAGCACCATTTATTAAAGAGACTGTCTTTAACCTATAGTATATTTTTACCATCTTAGTCATAGACCAACTGACCACATATGTCTGGGTTTATTTCTGGGCTCTCTGTCCCGTTCCGTTGATCTATGCGTCTGTTTTTATGACAGTACCGTGCTGTTTTGATCACTGTAGCTTTGCAATATAGTTTGAAAGCAGGAAACGTGATATCTCCAACTGTGTTCTTCTTTCTCGAGATTACTGTGGCTATTCGGCGTCTTTTGAGGTTCCATACAAGTTTTAGAATTATTCGTTCCGGTTCTGTGAAAATGCCATTGGTATTTTGATAGAGATCGCACTGAATTTGTAGATCGCTCTGGGAAGTATGGCCATTGTGCCAATATTACTTCTTCTAGTTCATGAGCACGGTTTATCCTTCCACTTATCTGTGTCCCGTTCAGCTCGTTTCAATCGCGTCTTCCGCTTTCCAGACTCAGGTGTTTTACCAACTCAGCTTCTCTTTCTGCTGTTCGGCTGGTGACTCCAGATAGCAGCTCTGCTCTTCCACGTCCTCCATCTGCTGCTGGTTCCTTCCAGTGTGTTTTTCATCTTAGTTCCCGTAGTCTTCGGTTCTGGTTTTTTATATTTTCTGTCTCCGTCGAAGTTCTCACCGTGTCCATCCGTTCTCCTTCCGGGTTCAACGAATGTCCTTGTGACCATTACTTTGACCTCTTTCTGCAGACTGTTTATTTTCGTTCTGTTTAGATTTTTCTCTGGAATTTTATCTCATTCTTGGTCGGGAAAATATCTCTCTCTGCATTGCCTAGCTCTCTGTGTTTGTTTCTGGGTATGCGGTACATCGGTTACGTTTCCTGGTCTTGAAAAAGTGGCCTATGTAGAAGGTGACCTGTGGGGCGCAGTCCCCCTTGGTCACCAGAGCCGAGTGTTCCTGGGGTGTCCTCGTGCGGGCTGCATGTGCCCTCCTTTTGGGGCTGGGCCGTGATTGCTTTCTGCTTGCTAGTCGGGAGAGTAGGGGGTTGGGCCCAGGCCGACTGGCTGAGAGGCCCGCCTGTGCCTGCTGCATACATGCTGGCGGTCGGAGCCAGTCCCCGGGCCGGCCGGCTGGGAGGCTTGGCCGCGATGGCTGCAGGTGTGCTGATTATGCAGGGCCCTGGCCCCCCAGAGTGGGAGCTGCTTTGGAGGGGCCCCAGTGCCAGCCGAGCCGCCTCCGGGTGTGGCGGGCGGTGCCCATGATTTTTATGTTGTGCCCGTTTAAACTATTTCGGCTCTTCCTCTTTAAACTCGCAAAGCACGTGCGCACTGCCCTTTGTCTGTGTTCTTTCCTCCCATTTTACGAGGCTCAGGATGCACGTTTTCACCTGAGACTACTTCTCTTCACTCCTGGGATCAAAGGAAAAGACATGCAACCCATTTCAGCGGCAGTTAGTGGACGATTATTGTTTTAAATAGGATTCTGGATCCACCTGATAGAGGTTGAGGGAGGCTCGTGAATTTCACAGAATCTCCCTGGAAGTCAGATTGCAGCCTCTGGATCAGCGGCCCCCAACCTTTGTGGCCCCAGGGATGGGTGCTCCTATGAGAATTTAGTGTCTGATGATCTGAGGCGGAGCTGAGGCGGTGATGCCAGCGCTGGGGAGCAGCTGCAGACGCAGATGGAGCTTCGCTCGCGGGCCCATGGTGATGCCGGCGCTGGGGAGCGGCTGCAGACACACAGATGGAGCTTCGCTCATTCGCCCACCGCTCACCCCCTGCTGTGCGGCCTGGTTCCTAACAGGCCAAGGACCGGTACCAGTCCGCAGCCTGGGGGTTGGGGACCCCGGCTCTGGATAGATTTCTTATTTTGGTCAGTGCTGGCTGTAGACACTGAGTGAGACTAATAAGACATTTGAAGGAACTTGATGCCAGCAGCTGGGTGGGGCTCAAAAAACCCTGGTTTTGTTTGCGTTTCTGGATCTCTGGTGGCAAGCACCTTTTTCAGGCTCGAGCAAATGATCATGTGTATTCAGCCTCACGTGCGCTCCTGTAATTAAGGTTTATGTGGATCGTGTCTGTATTTGCCATGAACATCTGCAGAAGTGTCCCCCTGCTTTGACCCTTGGTGTGTGTACGTGTGTGGATATATATTTGTTTATACCCTCCCACTTACATTTCTCCATTTTGGCTAATTCTGCTATATGCTAATAGCAAAATGTACCAGCGCTTTGCATTTTTATTTCTACCTTCTACTGTTAGGAAGAAGAGCTTAATTTATATTCACTGATGACAAGTTTCATTCTGTGACCTGGATTCTGCCTGTGGACACGTTTCCCTCAGCTAGCAGAGTGTTGATAATTTTTTAAAAAGCATCTTTGGGCAGCTCATGGCCACTCTGTTTTCCCGGGGTGCCCACAGCCCCCTGGGGGCCCAGCTGCTGCCACCTCCACAGAGCCCGCTGGCCCTAGAGGTGTTTCGTGCGTGAATCTCTGCTTCAGATGAGCATGGTGGCACGGGGGGTTAGGGAGGGGGGTAGTGTGCATTGGAAAGAAAAATGATTTTTCACTTCATGTGTATGCACCTGAAGACCAATTTTATGTAGCACCAAACTAAGCCGCTGGCAAATTGCATCTTTTTAGAGAGTGTTTTAATGGTTTTGGAATTAAGTAGAAAGGCGTTCTCTATTTGAATAAGGCTTTTTTAGCGAGAATTTGTCTCTGCTGTATTGCCGTGTCCAGACCCTAGAACTTAGCTGCCGTGGAGCGAGACCAGGCGTGCAGCTCTGGGGTGGTGACAGACGCACGTCGGTGAGGACGCTGAGTCACAAAGCTTCCTCCAGGGGAAGGAGTCAGTGGGTGATAACCAACATCTTTCTCTAAAGAAAGTTTCATTACTATCAGGGGAAAAAATGGAAACTGGAAAAAAAAACAAAAAACAGAATACGTTGAAAAATATGTCTGGGGAAAATTACAGAGATGTTAAAGGCATTTAGATTAAGTGGACGGGGACTGGGGGACAGCCTCTCTGGCTGGCTGTCACCCACGAAGTATGTGTGTAGACAGTCACTTAGGACCGCCCTGCAGTCATTGTGCTGGTGATTTGCCTGCAGCCGGACGCTGAAGTTCCTGCTGTGTTATGTGAGGACCAATAACCAGACGCTCTGTTCTCACGTGAACGTAAAAGCAGGACGATGTTCGTTGCGCGCTAAACAGGCTCGCTGGTGGCATTTCGGTCGTGACACAGGGCTGAGAGATTCTGGTCTGTGTGTCATCAGATCTACACAGGAGAACGCAGCAGCGGCCCCGGTCTCCCCCGGTGATTGGTTCTGACCCGGGCTTTGCGCAGCGTGGGGGGCAGGACCTCCCGCTGTGGCGGCCTCCTGCGTCGGACTCAGGTGGGCCTGACTTATTTTAACCTCACTCCTTCCTGCAAGTTAGACACCGAGTGCGTGAGAAGAGCCGCACGTGTCGATCTCTGTTCTTTCAATGGAATTACCAGCCGCCCCAGAACTGGGGAGATGAGATGATGGGGAGCGATCTGTTTGCATCCACTGGACTCAGTGAGGAACCGGGGCGCACAGGCCGGGCCCGGCCCGGGGGCGCGTCCGTGGGGGAGCTCACGTCCGTCCCCAGACGGCTCGTTTTCACGAGCGCTGGTGGAACGTGTTGTTGGTACTGGGTGTAATTTTAACGCTGCAGTCAGAATTTAAAACTTATTGTAAATGATAAATGATGCAATGTTTTATCCTACGCATTTACATTCATTTTGCACAGCCACTGAGATTTTTCATTAACAGATCTATGTAGGAATCCCTCAACATTTTCCCCCCAGACCAGACATTAGGGAACATGTAATCAGAGAGGAAAAGTTTCTGAAATCACGTAATATCAGACGGAAAGGTGTGGTTTCAGCAGAGCGTGAGACAGGACATTCGCGGGCACCTGCTCTCTCTCCTTAACGAATTTATCTAAAATATTGCTATGCCCTTCACAAATGACTCAGAAAAACCCACTGTGAGCGGCAGACACGGTGTGCTTTGACGTTTTGATGTGTAGCTACATTTCTGGTTCCTTCTCTTTTCCTTGGGGCGCCCCAAGACACACGCGCTTCGCCTCAACACGCAGCGGCACCCCGTCTACGCGAAGCGTAAGGCGACGCTCGACTCCCGCGGTCTGTACCCTTCGTTCTAAGCATGAAGGGAGGACCAGTCCTCAGGGAATTCACAGTTACGGAGTGAAGAGTCACCCTGTGGGACCGGATCGAAGGGCCGGCCGCG
>NW_006440645.1:1901860-1903491 GCF_000325575.1 Pteropus alecto | reverse complement strand
CGCGGCCCGCAGCCCCGGGCCGGCTTCGAGGCCCAGCTCTGCCTCGCCCCGCAGCCGGAAGACCTCCGCTCCATAGCTCGTTTTCGGACATGCGTTCATCTCCTTGCGGCCACCTCACCAGGGTGTGCCAAACACAGGTCCTGAGACGCAGAGCAGGGCACAGCCGGGATGCACGCTCTGACCTCCGCCTGACCTGCCCTCTGTAAACCGGCGCCCTGCGGGGAGGCGCCCCGAGCTCCCTGCCGACGTCTGGCACCTCAGCACGTTGAGGGCAATGAGCCGGACCCCGGCCCAGCCTGGCCCGGCCCGACCCTCTGGACGCCGAATCTCTCCCGCTGGGTTCGAGCTTCCTGCCCCTACGCCCAGATGTGAAGCCCGGCAGCTGCGTGAAGCAGGTGTCTGTGTTCTCTCCTCTTTAAGGTCATTTTTCTAGAATTTTACGTGCTAATAGACTATCGTTACTGCTATGTACTGATGTGTCAAATATGTCAGTTAACACAAAGAAAACCAATATGAACCCCAAGAGCGAAACACTATAATTGACTGTATGATGAATGATGTTATAAATATAAACGTGTACTCAAATACATGGAGAATAGCATGGAAAAATAATGTCATAAAATGAAGCGAGTGAAATGAGTTTCAAAGTTATTTTTAGTCAAAGGATTTTTTTTAACCTGGAAAACCTTCCAGGCTGATACCTTTGACCCCATCTCTTAGCCTCATTCAGCGTGTGACAATCAGATTTTACAACGTGATTTTTTTTTAAACTCATTTTGATTGATTCGGTTACAGTAACATTCGCAACATGGATGAGACAGACAGACTTTTACCCACAAATCCTGTTTTCACGCTAGAAATGTTCATAATGTACTGGGAAAAACAGAAGTTAGTTATTTTACAAACCTGGACGACATTATCAGGAGTTCGCTTGCTTGTGTTTGTCTATTTTAAGAGGAAACGCTCTCTAAAAACAATCTTGTTAATGTGAAATTTTTTCTCTTTGCTCTAACGATCAACATCCCCCATAGCGGGCATAGGTGCCCTCATTTCACGTTTATTTGACTCTTTATCTTCTTCTCAGGGTCAGCTGGTCATACAGAGTGTCTGAATGGCCTGTGCCGAGAAGCAAACATTTGTGTCCATCCGGCTCTCTAAATTAACATCTCCATTAGCAGACTGAGCACTGTGACCAAATGGGGACGGAGCGAGTACGTTCCTGAAGGTACTGCCCAGGGAATGGCCACGTTTTTGGCCAAATGTCTTGTAAAGCGCCACATTGATTTTGTTATAAGAAGCATTTGATATTCCGAAAAGAAATCAATACAAGGCCTAAATAATTTAGATACTATCTCTCAGATCAATACTAATGTATATCACTTTCCATTAGCTACTTAACATGACAGCCCAAAGTCTGTTTTTTTGTGACTTATATTATTATTTACATAAGTGGGTTTTAAACGCTAAAAAGTGGTATTTTTTTTTTAAGTATAATTAGTTTAAAAATTAACGGATTCTGATTTTCTTAAGTAATTAAAACAAGGACCGCTCTCTGGATTTGACCTTATCTTTTAATAAGTCACAAAATAAGAGAATAACATATCTATGTATTTAGAATTTCAACTTTTTTA
>NW_006440645.1:1882316-1901812 GCF_000325575.1 Pteropus alecto | reverse complement strand
GTTAAAAGAAAACCGATAATGAAAACCGTACCCACGTCACTTTGAGACAACCATCGAGCATTCTGTGAGTATCTATGTGTTGATACTCAGTAGTCACGGTAACTGTCTGTGGTTAAGAAAACGGTGCGTGGAACTGCGAACTCGCCCGGAATTTGATTCAGACAGTCTTGGATAACTCATCGATTCAATTACTAGGTTTGTAAATCACTTCCTTGTAACCGATAAGCTCTGTTATCACCCAAGCTTTTGAAAAATATGCAAGTTTTTAAATAAGTGCATTTAATATGTCTAGATAAGAACGGAGAACTCGATGGAATGTTTCAAGGCTAGGATGTCTGAGTATAAATTTTTAGCATGAAGCCCTCCAGAGGGTTGGCTCCTAAAGGAGACTCATAATGTCAGTTTACATACGAATAAATACAAACGGATACAAATCAAAATCGGCAAGTTTAATTCTTAATCAATTCCTTTAGCGACTCATTGAGTAGCATGGGATGGGGGCACGAAGGTCCCCCATGTCCGATGTGAATCAGGACAGTGATTTTAACAACCTGGGGCAAGTTCTTCAGCCTCACACGCTCCCTGCTTTCCTTGTGGGGTGGTCGTGAGGATTTAATTAAATAATACAACACTGAGATCTCAGAGCACACGCCTTGGGAAATAGTGAGCTTCTTAAAAAAATGTAGATTAACTTTTATTTTAAAAGTTTCACCTTTGAAAGGAACATCTCTCATTATTTTAAAGATTTTAGGACCTCAGCTCTATTCCCTGTTATTGATCAGATAACTGCTATGAATACAGAACACCCCAGAGGCGGTGGGCGCGAGGCTGACACAGGGCGGAACGCTGCCTGTGGCCCGCAGGCTGGCGCTGCCACGGGCTTCCGGTGACGGTGACGCAGTCAAAGATCCCGCAGTTCACTGACAGATGTAAAGTGAGGGTTATTAGGGAAGTCACTCCGGTATTATGTAGAACAGAAAGAATTAACCGCTGTAATTTCACGATTTCAATCTCGGTAGTGAAAAGCAAGAAACATCGCCGCTTGGAAAGCTCGCTGGCTACGGTGGTGGCGCTTGCTTCTCACACTGAACCTTGCTTTGAGTTCTGCTTTTGATTCTAAGTTCCAGCTTGCTGAGTTTCTTGGTCCTGCAGGGTTTTTTTTGGTTTTTGGGTTTTTTTTTTTCCTAAGCCTTTTGGATCACCACATTGCTTTTCATCTCAGGACAAAAGGCATACATCCTTTCTGATGCTCTGTTATTCAGATGACGCTGGTGCTGTTTGGTTGGCTGCGTTATGCGGAACTTATTTCCAAATTAGGACGGAAACGGTTTCATTGAAAGGCAGCGGGAAGTTGAACACGCAGAGCGAATGCCTTCTCTGTCCGCACCGCCAGGTGGCGCCGCAGTTCCTGGTGGGCAAGAGGTTCACGTCATCCCTCAGGCTCCGCCACTTACAGGCGGAGCTGCAGCACCCAAGCATGGCCGTTGGCCCTTTCAAAACAAGAATCACCCCTTCCTTTCGACTTTTAAAATAACATTATGAAAACACACACGCGTGGGGAAAATGCAGTGGTTCCTGTCCCCTGTGTCCGTGCCATCCTCGGTCAAACTCCATCCTTCCGTTCTCCACCTAAGCGTCCCCAGGACGCGTCAGATGCGCCCTCCTAGGTGAGGGGTGCGCCTCGGCATCTGCTTCTCAAGTGTCCGTGTCCTTCGCTCCTCCGTAAAGCAGCCTGCACGGAGCTCCAGAGTTTTGACATTTCGTGAAGATATAAACTTGTGAAGCGGAGGTCTCCGCCCCTGGTGATCAGGTCACAGATTTATTGTCAGTCTATAATAACTAAAAGCAGTATGTATGATAAAGAATGTATACATAATAAATCATCACCAGCATTTTAACTATGTATACAATAAATTACCATCATATTATTATGATTATGACACTCTGTTAATAGTATAACTGTAGATAAGGACCTTAATGCCAAGGTTCTTATTAGGAGTTTACCTTCTATTAAGGGAGAAAGCAAGAAACTGTTACTTTGGACTCAGGCAGAGCCGGGTTTGGATGCTGATTTCATCGTTTGCTGTCAGAGAGACACGGGCTGCTATCACGCTATCTCGGGGTCAGTGTAAATGTATGGAAAATGCTTACGCTGTGCCTGGGTCATAGTGTTGACTAATGACAATTATAATAGATTACAATAGTTATGATTACATGGAAAAAGTGGCTATTAAAACACATTTAATGCGCGAAAACAGGTACCGAGCACTCGTGCTGGGTGGTAGAGAAGTGGAAATAAATCGCCGTTTCTTCTTTGGCAGAATTAGGCAAAAATCTGTATCCATTTCTCTGCCGTACACGCTGCATACGTGTGGACTCGGCGGGAAGAGGGAAGAGAAATAGGCAGTCAGCTGGCCATGGGCGGACCGGTCCCCAGCACACGGTCTCAGTGCTGCACGGGGTGGGGGAAGCTGTGCCCTCACCTGGAGGCTGAGCGGTGGGGTGGGGGCCGTCACTGCCGGGGTGCTCCACCCGACCCGGCTTCCTGTCGCCCGTGGTGACCGCGGTGCTCCCGAGTCACCCTCTTCACAGGCCGCCCCACGACGGGGCAGCCCCCTTCTTCGGAGCCGGGGAAGGGACGTCCCTCTCCCCGAGCTGCGAGTTGGGATCCTCCGCGATGTGCCCCGATGACAGGCGACTTCCCATCGCCTGCGCCACGCGATGGGCGGGCCCTCGTGTCCATAGGGAGAGAGTGGCGTGTCACCCACAGGGGCACACGCGCCACCGGGGCCCCCACGGGACCGCTCAGCGCGGGGTGTCGCCGAGGTCGAGGCGGGGATTGGCCATGAGCGCAGAGACAGGTAAACGCGAGCCGCAGCGCGAAGGGCCGTGGGCGTCTGTCACGGGGTTGGGCCTGTGTCAGAGGGTTGGGCCTGTGTCACAGGAGGTCGACTGTCACTAGGAGACTCGGAGCAGGTAAAGGGAATACGCAGATCTGTGGTCGGGAAGCACCCGTGCGGCTGAGATGGATGCTGGGCTGGAGGAAGGAGACGGCCAGGCGGGGCGGGGCCAGGTGAGAGGTGGAGGTGGGGCCAGGTGAGGGCGGGCCTGTGGGGGCGGGGCCTGTGGGCGGGGCCAGGTGAGAGGGGAGGCTAGGTGAGCGGCGGGATCCTTGCATGTCTGAGGAACCAGAAAGGGTAGAATAGTATTAGCCACAGAAGCTTCGATATTTTGAATTTAAAAATGCAATTTAAACCTGGGCCTGGAATATCACATCGATGAGGTGATAAATACTGGTTGTTTGAAATATGTCCTTCTCTAACGAGTCAAAATTGAAAATCTCATGTTAAAATGCTTACAATGTCCAGACAGTTGACATCTAGAGCCGTGAAAAAGTACATGGCTTCACCGAGTCTTCAGTGTGTGATGTCGATGATACTATGTTGCCTAAACACCAGGAAATGTGTATTTGGTAACTTAGCTATTTATCCTTTATATTAAAGTAAAATATGGCTATTTAGACCTTAGAATTATGTGACTTGCTGGACACGAATGGTTCACTGTGACATGTAAATCGGCAGTCCACATGTTCGGCCCATCTATCTGCCTTGTCTTCAAAACTGGGAAACTATTCTGCAACCGAAGGTACTTCACCCCTGAAATTCAGGATTAAGCACAAACACTGTGTGCGGTGGCCTCACTGTCCCTGAAGTTCCGATGACATTTCATTTTCCCTTCAGAGGCTAATGTGGTTTAGTTTCGCGGCTGCCATGAGGTCCTGTGCCAACAGCAAGGCTGAGCGCTCAAACCATCTGCCGGGGCCCAGGGGACGGAGCGTTATCTGCTGCTTCCTCCGGGAGTCAGGGTTACGACAAGGTGTGTTTCGATAAATATGCAGGAGGAAGAGAAATGGTCTAAGCGGGAACTACCAGCTGTCCATGCAGTTACTGACACCAGGGGAGGAGGGCAGGGCGGCAGCCCCGGGGGAGCACAGGCCCATCTGGGAACAGATTTCCATGGGGTTCTGAGGTTCGTCCCACAGGCTTGTCTTCTCACGGAAGCGTGTATTAAAAGGCGTCTTAAAACTCTCTGCACACATTCTCAGCCATTGTTATAGCATCTGTGCTTTATTGCTGATCAATATAACTATAGGGTATGATATATAGATTTTTTTTTTTCTCCAGAGAGAAACAGGACTCGTGTTTAAAAGGAAGCAAGAGAAGAGGGATTTGCACGTGGCCACCTGCGGCGCTTGCTGTCGGTTGAGAATGTTGTCACTGGAGGGGGGGCTCCCGAGATGTATTGTAAACGGACGAAGTCTGAGAGCCTTGTGACAAGTGACGCCTGCGTTAGATGTACTGTTTTAGTCCAGAAGTGCAGTGATCCATTGCGTTATTTTGAGGTCGGTTAATATTTTTGTGCCCAACTTAAATATCAAAAATCGAATGGCGTCTTTACTCTTTTCTCTTTCCCGGAGTATAGTTAATATTTTTGGCGCAGCCCTATATAGTTTCCACTTTTATTGGCAGATTAAAAGCAAATGTCTGTTTTTCTCTACAGCTTTCTCTATAAAACAGGTCATTTTGGCTCCAGTCACAAATATTTTAAGAGGGATAAGCAGCATGTCCCAGAAAGGTATTTAGAAGCAGCACGGTAAACTGAGTCTGAAGGTGGTCTGCTTGTTTGCTGGGGGGAGGGAAGGGCGGATGGCACACAGGAATGGCTGTAGGGTTCCCTGACACCACCGTCTGCCCAGGCCACAGACACCACGCGACCTCGTCTGGAAAAGCATCCTCGCAGACGTGGCCAACATAAGGGTCTGCAGACGAGGCCACCCTCGGTCACAGCGGGCTCTAGATCCAGTGGCAGAAGTGACGTCATTGGTTTTTGTCTTTACTCGGCTCACTTCACTTCGCAGAACGTTCTCTAGGTCCATCCGTGTTGCTGCAAATGGCAGGGTGTCTTGCTTTTTCGTGGCTGAGTAATATTCCACTGCATGTACCTTCCACCCACTGCTGGACACTTCCACGCCGTGGCTGTTGTAGACCACGCTGTAGTAAACGTGGGGGTGCGGCTGTCCCTTTGAATTAGTGCTTTTGTTTTCTTTGATAAATACCCAGCAGTGGAGTCGCTGGGTCACGCGGCAGTTCTGTGTTTAATTTTCTGAGGCACCTGCGTACCGTTCGCCATCATGGCCGCACCAGTTTGCAACCCTGCCAGCAGCGCTCGAGGGCTCCCGTTACTCCACGTCCCCTCCAACACTCGTCATTCCTCGTCTGTTTGATAACAGTCCTGCTAACGGGTGAAGCGCTAGCTCATTGTGGTTTTGATTTGCATTTCCCTTAAAATTAGTGATGTCGAGCATCATTTTATGTAGCTGTTGGCCATCTGCATGTCTTCTTTGGAAAAATGTTTATTTAGATCCTTTGTCCGTTTTTTAATTTTTTTTTTTGCTATCGAGTTGTATGAGTTCTGTATATATTAATCCCTCGTCAGATGTAGACATTTCCTTTCCCTTCAGTAGGCTGCCTTTGCATTGTGTGGACTTTGCTGTGCAGAAGTATTGTTAGTTTGATGTCCTGCTCATTTTTGTTGCCTTTTGTTACATTTGTTACCGATGTCAAGGGGTTTAGCGCCTGTGTTTTCTTTTAAGAGTTTTATGGTTTCGGGTCTTACGGTCAAGCCTTTAATCCACCATGAGTTAACTTTCGTGTGTGGGGTAAGGTAGTGGTGCAGTTTCCTTCTTTTGCGAGTGGCTGTCCAGTTTCCCAGCACCATTTATTGAAGGGACCGTCCTTTCCCCATTGTACGGTCTTGGCTCCTGAATTTCTGCTGTTTGAAGCAACCCGACGTGTGCTCATTTGTGAGGGCAGCCACAGGAAACGGGGTGCAGCCATCTCTCTGAATTAGCGCTTTTGTTTTCCTCGGATAAATACCCAGCAGTGGAGTTGCTGGGTCACGTGGTAGTTCTGTTGCTCAATTTCAGTTTTTCCAGACAATTTGATTATCTTACCATATGTTAGCTCGCGGTTTGCATCGAGAGACAATTTTCCTTGGGTCTCTCGTGTTTCTGCATATTTCGTGAACAAGCCCTAGAATGTTCTTTTCAAAGACTGTCTTTTGAAAGACATCTGAATAAAAAACAGCCTTGGAAAATAGTGTCATCCCTATAGGACGGGACGGACATGTTCACTACGCGTTATCAAATATTGGGGTTCTGAAGCTCGAGGTCCCTGTTCTGTAACACAACTCTCTAAGTGTCCAGGTGTCGTCCGCCCCTCTCCATGTGGCTCTGTGCTGATTGGGCTTGTGGCACCAGTGCGGTGGTGACACCCCGGCTCCTGCATCTGCCGTGAGTGACAACCTGCTCGTTTCTGATCCACGCGTCTCACGTCTCCCATTGTCGTCCGTGAGACTGTGGCCGGCCACCCTGTTAGCTTGCGCGTAGCACGAAGTCATGAGAATTGGCCGTACTTTTCAGTAGCCTTCTTCTGCCCGGCTGTCGAGCACGTCCCTCTGACCCTTGTCAGCCTCAGGGGCTCATGACGGGCACTTCTCCCCAGAGGCCCGTGACACCGCGGACCTGGCAGTGAACACACGCAGTGTCCCGCGAGTGTCCCCGGCCGTTTCTAAACCCTCAGGCAAGCGGTCACCATTCCACCCCCGGGCAGGACGCGATGTTCCTTGTGCCGTCCTGTAGAGTCAGCGATGACCGGTTAATTCTGTTTCCAGAACTGCTTGCCCTGCTCCTGTCCAGACGCCTGTCTGGCCCCGTGTGGGTCCAGTTCTTGGAGGAACAGAGGCCACGACGGGATCAAACGTGTTAGGATTCCGTCAGGGGGACGAGCCCGGCGGTGAGGACTCTGGAGAGGCTGAGCGAGCCATCGGGCTGGGACACAGCTGCCCTTGAGTGACAATAAACACCCAGGTGGGCGGGTGACAGTGTCTACAAAAGCCGAGCAGCCCGAGGCAAGCTGAGCCAGCGTGGGGGTCCCGTATCCCCCCGGAGAGAAGGCTGCCTCCGTGTCCCCGAGGGCCGAGCACGGGAAGCACAGCTTGGCACCAAGGCCACCTGGTGGCCAAGGTCACCTACTTTCCCTGTCTCCGGGGATCTGCGCAACGCTCTCTCCCGGTGGCCACGGCCCTCGTGCAGGACCCCGTGCTTTCGTGGTAGTTTTAACATTCGGCCTCATCCAGAATCTCCCGCGCTGCCCGTCCCCATGCTGAGGATCAAGGCGAATCGGACCCATCCCGTCTTCGTGAGAAACTCTCGACGCTTCCTCCTGCCCAGTCCCGCCCTTCACTCATCACGTGTCGGTGACCGGACCTCGGGCGCTCAGACTTTGGCCCAACATGACTCCGGCGTCTCTGTGAGAGTCCACTGTTTGGATGAGATTGACATTTAGGTCTGTAGACCGGTGACCCAGTCTCTCGTGGGAGGGTCTCATCGGTGCCTTGAAAGCACGTGTAAAACAGAAAAGCTGACCCTCCGTCCCCCGAGGGAGTGAGCACCCTTCCTCCTGCCCGCCTCCCCTCTGGGCGCTGCTTGCTTTCCTGCCTGTGGACATCGGCCCTCCTGGGTCTCCAGGGTGCCAGTCGCCCTGCGGATTCTGGGGTCCATCAGCCTTCAGAGTCACGTGAGCCAGCACCTTCTGACGAATCTCTCTCTATACTGCCCCCCGTCTCTAGTTTAAAAACAGAATGGATTATTTGATGTTGGAAAACGGTCCTCAGCCACTGCGTCCCACTGTCGTGACCACTGCGCTAACTCGTGGGTACTCTGGCATCACAAATCAGGGCACCGAGAGAAGCCAGAGATGCCTGACACCGGACCTCACCATGCAGGAAGCTGTGACATCTCGGCATCTGAGAGGACGGATCTGACAAGTTAATTCATTCGTCTTCTCTACTATCCAAGCACATCCATCACACGAGTCCTCTCGGCAACGCAAAATAGCACTTGTCTTCGAGAATCACGGCCACACCTATGCGAAGCTTCCCGTCACTCAGATGCGGTTGTGCTTTGTTATGAGGACTTGGAGCACGAGATGGAGAAGCGTCCTTAGGACCTGGACAGCACAGGTCGCAGCGACATAGCTCGTGCGTGTGTGTGCGCGTGTGTGTGTGTGTGTGTGTGTGCGTGCGCACCCGCTTGTGACTACTGAGGCCCTTGGAAATGATGGATGTCAGTCGGGGTCCCTCTTGCCTGCGTGTCTGAGGAGCATGACAGGATTAGCCAGAGCCTCGCAGCTTTGTTGGTGGTTAGAAACGTGAGGGCCAGACACTGCGTTCTTCCTGTACCCTGCAGACTGAACGCTTCTGTCCCCCAAGTTCACGTGCTGATCCGATTCCCAATGTGCTGGTATTTGGGGACATGGAGCCTTTGGGAGGCGCCCTCACGTGTCAGAGGCCCACAGAGTCCCGCCCACCACCTCCACCGTGCTCAGGCGGGAGGATCTTGTGACCGGCAGGAGCCCCTGTCCGCGGCCACCGAGCCTGGGCTTCCGTTACAGCCCGGAGCAGGCCGAGCCCGCAGCCAGGGCGAGCGGCTTCCCGATGTGCTCCTATGGTCGGTCCGGTGACAGTCTGCCCCGTGGGGCCACTCGCTCGCTCGCCATTTGTGCCGGGAGCTCCACAGAGTCACACGGTGCGGCGGGCACTGTCACTCCCAGGGCGTGCTGGCTGCCGTGGCCGGGACGGCCAGGCGTAATGAAGCTTCGTCTACTAGACTCACGTGTCAACGCCGAGACGGTGGCTTCCTGCGGTGAGAGGGTCCCGTTTCACGAGAATCGTCACTGAAGCACGTTCCAGACAGCTGGCGAGTGCGGCTCAGGGCCGGGGACTTACCCTTGAACTTTGTTGCCACGTAATTCGTACCTGCAGCCACGAGGGTGGACGAGGGTCCTGGGGACCAAGCACGCGGTGAGTGTCCATGAGGAGGGGGGCAGTCTTGGCACTTCGTCGTCAGGCGCGCGGACCTGGGCACAGTGGCCAAGGCCTGGGGTTCGGGAGTGACGCGTCCTTGGCGAAGGCCGAGCCGAGGTGTTCGTCGTTATTAGTCATGCTCTCACAGCTCTGCGGACCGACTTCCAAAGTGTCACTGTGCTCTGGGGACTGGCTGTTCCAACGAGCTTTAACCACACCTCCGGGCCAAAAAGAATTCCACCTTGGGAAGTTTTACAACACATTTCTGAGAGGACCAACAAATAAGGATGTCGGCTAAAAGAATTCAGCACCAGAAATATAGTAATGATGGGAAATTACGAGCCAAACGCGACATTTACTACATGTTAACATAGAGTCTGATACTAGGGTCCGAGAAATTACTACGAAACCCACGAGGACACAGCGCTCAGCAGGACAGGAGCGATGCGGGCGTTCGGTTCCCGCTGAGCTTGGGGCGCCGGCAGTGGGACACGGACAGCTGCCCACGTGCCCGCAGCATCTCAAAGCCCTTTAAGAGCGCGCACAGCGCGGAGCGGAGGAGTCCCGTGTCCTGAGGTGTGGACAGGCAGGGAAAAGGTCTGATGACGGGCTGGAAATCGTTGGGAGGGCAGTTCCAGGAATGTCGGGAGCCCGCGAAAGCAGGGGGCGTTTATCCGGTAAAAGCGAAACTCAGTTAACTCTGAAAAACGAGATCGGCCTTGGTCCCTGGGTCCTGGCTTCTCCTGAGATAAGGTTGTCAGGAGGGGAAGGTCAGGGCAGGGGACATCTTATCAGAGCCCTGAGGGAGGACGCGAATTGAGCAGAGGGACATCTGGGGGCAAGGAGTCTGGTGTGCACAGCCCGAGGCCGAGGTGGAGAATCCCCAGGTGGCACAGGCTCACACCCTTGCTAGGGCCACAGCAGGAAGAGCAGCCCAGAGCCTCAGGCGGATACGCACGCAGGAGAAAGGCCACAGGGACCTTTAGGGCAATGACGTCCCTTCGAACCGTCCAGCATGCTTCCCCGAAGGCTGGTCCAATGAGGACAATTACTTCTTAAAACAATTTTTTTAGGTCGTATCATTGAACATAAACACTACTACTTCATTTAGCTGAAAGTTGGACTTGTAAAGATTGGAAATTCTTCCACGTCCATTTAGGCAAAATTGTTGTGAAATAGGAAGGCAAAAAAAAAAAAGAAAAAAAAAAACGAACAGCTGGTCGTTCAAAGGCAGGTATCTGCGTCTCAGACGACTGCCACTTATCTGCGTATATTTCTCAAGTTTTTCGGTTGTCACGCTCATCACTGGTTTTGCTAAATTAACTCCTTTGTCAATACTGTCTTGTTTCCTTTGTTCCCAGAAGCTTATTTCTGGATAATTTCCTTCTGTGAACTCCTAGAGTCCAAAGTTACCCTTTTCTTGATTACAATTTCCTAAGCAGAGTCTTAAAGATGAAATTAGACCCCTTCTCGCGTGTGCGCACTGCATTCAGCCTGATTCAATAAACAAAATAATTTAGAATTTAGCAGACACTAAAAAGACAGGACAAAAGCAAGTCTATAGTTTAAAAAAATACTATTTTTTTCCTTCTAAAACATAAATATCTCCCTAAAGGCATCCGACTTTTTACAAAGTGGATTCACACATATATATATATATACCAATCTGACCTTCGCAAAACAGAGGTTGGTACAGGAGGTGTGCTTGTGCAAGGTCGAGGCTGAGAGACGCCTGGCAATGTCTATAGAAACGAGTTCTTGGAATACAGTAAGTCAGCGAAAAACGGGTAAAAGAAGCCTCAGCAGCGCCGAGAAACACATGTAATTGAAATCTAAGGCTTTGTGGGGAAGCCGAGGGACCCGTTTCAAGAATTTCCAAAATTCGGGAATCGGAAGCTAAGAACAGGGGAAGGGGCTCGGGGCCAAAGCGCTTCGAGATCCAAGCTCGGCGGGCACCGAGTCCTCTGTCCAGTTCGCTGCCGTAGCCCTGACCCCACCATCACGCTGCGGTCACAATATTTATATTTACATCCGTCTTCATATCGATAACAAGTAAGAGGCGGCGGGGGAGGACTGCCTGGCGGACCTGCGAGGAGGTTCTTCATTAGATTTCATTTCATTAACAGACAGCCAATTTTTAAAACGAGTAGTTTGGGAATGAGTTTGTCCAGTGTGTTATTCTTCTCTCTTCTAAGCGAACGTAGCCATCAAATTCTCCGACGGCATCAAAAACAAGACGTTTGACCATCTGACAGCATCAAAATCCTCGTATCTGGGGAGGGAAAACGTGAAAAAGAGTCTGACAAACAACTCGTACTTTTACTTCGACCAGACGAGATGAGCATTGATTTCCTTCGTGTCTAAAACGAAGGGTTTACGGCTCTTTGGATTTATTCTTTCCAGCTCATTCATTATTGATGGAGAACACTGGGTGTCAACCCTGATTTCATTAGTGCATGGATCTCCTGTCATCCAATCCTGAGATTATCAGGGTACAAATAAGTGCGCAGACAGGACCCGTTAATAGTTATGCTATGTGCGTAGATTTTAGGAAACTTGCTTTGACCCCTAAGTGGTTTTATTGTTTATAGTGTACTTATTAAGATTTTGTTTTTGAGACTAAACCCTTGCTTTAGTGCAGTGATCAGCCTCGTATGACCCCACGCCTGTTCTCTCTCAAGAAGAGGTGGGGACCTAATCGTCCCACTTGGTTTTATGCAAAGACGGAAAGTAAGTTCCTCTAGGGACGCTGGGCACTAGCAGAGAGCAAACCGTTTGGGGGTCTGTTTTACTGGATAAGTTATGCCTCAGTCACGAGTTGCACATGCAGCGAGAGTGCAGTTTCAGAGAGCTGGGAAGCAGGAAAGGAAGGGGGCGGGTCTTCAGCCAAGTGACCCGACACAGCGTGGGAAATCAGGCATTTCACAGAGACCTCTTAAGCTAAGGCGCCCGCAGCATTCCGTGCAAGGGCACCATTTCGCGTTTCTATAATACTGACGGAATACAACCGAGGTTTTATAATATTAATTAGATAATCGATGAAACAAAAATTTGTCTGCGGCATCTAAACACGGCACTCGACATTGAAAACACACGGTCACGTGGTCCGTTATCACTGGGGAAAGAAAACCCACGCTTTTTCTTGTTAATTACCTTCTCCGAAGACCACAAGCAACTGCTGCGTCCACGTTCCCGAACGCGTTTACTTTCGTTTCAAACAAACGTTTTAGGAAAAATTAGATTTTCATCTCCTCTATTTTTGAAGTTTTGTCAAGGCATCAAAAGCAGTGCATGCTGCGGCCAGGGTGCACGCTGAGGGGGGAGGGGCAGGGGAGCGTGAGGGGGCAGGGTCACAGGGAGAGTGGCTTCTTTCTCTGTCCCCTCTTCTGCTTGGCCAGAAGCGTGAAGCAACAATTATCTCGAGTTCTACAATCCTTGAGCTAATCCTCTCTTGGTCTGCTTGTGAAATTAGCTCTATAAATACTATATGGCTGAATGAATAATTAAATTAATACATAAATTAAAACACAAAGTAATAGCGTTTACCCTATAAAATAAACAATTACTGCTTCACTGACAAAAAGCTTTATAAAAGCATTGCTTTCAGAAGAATGTTACTTTTTACAATGATTACTCTCTTTTAAAATTTGTTCGACTGCTGTTTACTTATAATTATGTATTTTTACATATAGAAAATAATATAACCTGAGCTGGACAGCTGGCCCCAAAGCCTTACCCTTCAGATCAGGAGGTAGGTTTTCTGCCTTTGCCTCTGGGTTGGCCAGTCAGACACGAGCAAGCATGTCTCATTGCATGATCCAGCATAATTCAGATCATTTCAAACATGTCATATGTGAATAGGAAAATCACAGAAAGCGAACAGTGATACCTAATAAAAATGGACTATTGATATTATAGAGAGAACTGTGATACGCTTTCTTCATATTTCTCTGGGCCCAATACTCACACACACACGTTACCTGGACAAATCGTTTATCTTCAGGAACCGGCGTAGGCATCACTTTCTCAGAGTTGACTCACTATTCATCACGATCACAGGTCAGACCTCCTTCGAGCCGTTCCGTACTTCCAACCATCAGAACAGGTACAGCCCTTAGCGGTCATGGTGTCCTTTTGGGGTGCTGCATCCTATCACCCTCAGTAGGGTACTCAGCATTCGTCAAACACTAACGAGTCCATGAAAATTGATAAATACTGTTAAATGTGATCAAAATTTCTCCAGTCGATGCTTCAAGAATTATTCAGAATCTCTGAGGGCCTTCTCCCACTAGAAATTGCCAACATATGCTTTAAAAAGAGTGAAATAACATACCTTACCCACAATAGGACACGCTCTGATCTCCTTTCTTGGAGTTTTACTCCTGTGACACACATTAGCATATTTATTAAACTAACAGAGGTGGAAGTCCTTCCAACAGAGGTGAAGAAAATACTGTAAATTATAATGATTCCTAATCAAAGCGGAAGATAATGAAATCTTCCCAGACAGAAATTCATCCACCTAGTTGATTAAAATAAAAAAAGAAATAAAATAAAAAAGAGAAAGGATTCGAAGGGCTCTGCATTTCACGCGGCCTATCCTTGGGAGAGAAAATCTACCTCTGAAATGAAAGTGACTTCTAATCAGTCTCAATTAGGTTGAGTTGCACTTGACGTGGTTCCCTTTCTCTAAAACGTCTTCTGTGAGCTTCTCTGCAGGATTTGACTGTCATGTGCTTTGCATATGAATATACTCATGTGTTAAGCTGTCTGAATTAATTTAAATTCCATTTAACTTGGTTAACACTAATAGGCTGTTTTGACAAATTGAAAAAAAAAAAAAAGTGCCTAAAGAAACCGAAGACGGTGAAGGGACAGGAAAAGCTTTTCCGCCCGTGAGAAATGAGTTCCACTGGCTCTGGGACAGGATGACACCTTCGCGGGTGACGCGATTCTTGTGCAGACGCTCCCCGTAATGCAACACGCACACAGGGACGAGAACGTAAGGCCAGGGAAGGATGGGGACAGTCCGGGGGACTGCGGTGAGAGATGCGCTTTTGGTTTCTGACCAAGGGCGGCCTGCTCTGGAGACGCAGGTGTGCGCTCGCCGTTTGCCCCGAACCGTGTCCTCAGCGAGAGCGGGGGCTTCAGCAGGTGCCACGCGAGTCTCGGGCGTGGGAACTGGGCGTGGTCCGAGCGCGGAGTCTCACCCGTTGTGTTCGCGGTCACACGTCGCTATCGTCACTATCGTCGCAGACACTGTTCCCCAGGCGCAGCCCCCGCCCCTCTCCTAAGGCGGGGACGTGAACGTGAACGTGGGGCGCTGCGGGGGCGTCTTCCAGGAGGAGGGACGGAGACAGGGGAGGGTCACTCACCTCGAGGATTCCCTTCCCCGGCTGCTGCGTGACTCTCCCCGCGGCTTCCCGGCTCGGAGGAGGTGCTAGGCCTGGGCGGGCGCGGTGTCAGCGGGGAGGACGGCGCTGCTGTCCCCGCGTGGACCTGGCCCTCGGATGCTACAGTGGGTCCCCCACAGGGCCAGCAGAGCCGTTCGGGACCCGAGGCGGGACCGCCACTGTCAGGGTTGTGGCTGGCCCTGCAGTGTGCGTGCTGGAAAAGACCCCACCCTGACCCTCGCAAAGCCCCGGCTGGCGAGGAGCCTGGGCGGGCTCAGCCGCCGGCAGAGCGGGGACCTGTGTGTGTGGCGGGGACACCACGGGCTGCCTGCTCCCGAGCTGCTCGCACAGGCAGGAAACCCTGGTTTCGCTTCGTTTCTTCGCTGGTCCGTGTTTGTCCTTCTCCTCTGCCTATTTTTCTCTTGGGGTTTTGGCATTTTCTTATTAATTTTAGGAGTCTTTGCATATTAAGAAAATTAACCCTTTGCTGTGATCTGTGTTCCAAGTAGATTTTTTTTCCCGTGTGATCCTTTCTCGTTTGGTTTTGTTTATAGTCGTTTTATTTTTTTTTGTTTTTTGTTTTTTTAGAAACAGAAGACCAACCTACAGCTATGCCATGGCTAGTGTGTCCTGTGTGAGGGACCATTCTGTTTTAGACGAATGAACTTCGTTTGAGGGCATTTTAAATCGTTGAGCTTAGTTACTTGTTTTCAGTGTTTATATCAGAAGGCGACTTTCAGGTTTTTTTAAGACGGCCATCGGCATGTGCTTTGTACTCTGCGTCAACCTCTGTCTTGCCTTGTCGCGTGCCGGAGCGGCTGGGCCAACATCCTCTCGTGCCCGTTTCTGTGTGCAAAGGACGTTCATACCTTGGCCACAGAAGCAGCTTAGGTCGTGGGGCGCTGATGAGGCACGGATCCCTCTCTGCGGGGTTCCGCTTGCGTGTCCGCCCGCAGGCGGCTGCAGGGCCTGGAGCTCGGGCCATGAGGCGCTGCTCTCCCCCGAGGGCTCGGCTCGGAGCGTCTCTCTGTGCGGCTCTGCTCCGCCCGCAGCCTGCGGTCCGCTGGGCTTCAAGGGAGGGCTTCGCTCCCGGTCACTTTGTAAAAGTCGAAGCGACACATTTTTAAATGATTTACGTAAACTGAAAAACAGTTTAGAATGGAAGAACTCCAACGACGAAATAGTTGAGAAGTATGTAATTTTATTGACGTGGTCTCAACCACAAAACACAGGCGTTTCAAAATTTATCCTACGAGCCAACTTCTGTGCAATTCGACATATCAGCAAACCATAAAACTGCAGAAATTACGTTAAAATAATGCCATAGTCTACGACTGATACATGTATGCAGTTTGGCCCAGTGTAACTGTTTCTGCTGCGGCCGAGTTCGGTGTCGCCCAGCGGTGGGGGCGGGGAAGGCTCACAGCGCAGAGACGTAGTCAGCGTTTGTCCTCGCTTCCTCCTCGTCCAGCAGGACGCAGTGACGCAGCACAGGGCAGGGAGGTGGAGGAACGTGGCTTAAAAGGACATTTTCGAAAGATGAAGCACGCCCCGAGGAGGCGCACGGTCTCAGCAAAGAGCTGCGAAAACCACCACCATAACCAACGCGAAAAAGGCCGCGCGGGGGACGGTCTGCGCGATGGCTGGGCCATGACGGGGGCTCCGAAGGCCTTGCCACGTGACTGGCACGTGAGGTCATCCAACTGACACGTGAGGTCATCCGACTGACACTCGGCCGCTGTGTAGCCGCCTCGTGCGCCCTGCGTGCCCAGGATTCTGCGGATGGTTTGCTGATATGTCGAACTGCCCCGGGGTGTCCCCTGGGCCCGCTCCTTCGTTCCCGGAGCTCATGTCTGACAAGCCACCTGACAGGCCCTGTGATGGCTCGAGTGTCCCCGGCTCCCTCCGTACTGGACACTACAGGGCGGGAGGCGGGTTTGGTCTGGGCAGCGGGCACGCAGTCCGCCCAGAGCAGGTTCCAGTGAAAACATAAGAAACACGAAGCCATGATGGGTGAGTAATGACGACACACAGACCTTACCTAGGTTCTGCTTTATTATGTTAAACCCTTACCCTGAGGATAAAGTTGGCAAGAGATACAGACCACGTCTAGTGGAAGTGCTAATCCTGGCATTTCAGATAGAGGGGACGAACTACCACAGATCCATTATTTTAGCTTCTTTACTTAAAATGACAATATTTCTTCTTAAAAACAAAGTAGCATACTTTATACTTTTTTTAAAAAAGCGAATTCCCATTTTGTGTACTTACTTTCTTTGGAGTAAAACAAAGAAATATGTGTTGCCTAATTTAAATAATGAGATTTAAATTGGGGCTTCTGAGCTCCAGAAATATAAGATACGATGTTTGCATTTTTAACTATAAATTTGGGATAATTTGGTAAAGCAGCAATGGGAAACAAACATAGTTACTCAATCTCTTTATTTTCAAGAGCTTAAAAATGCGTCGGAAATAATCCAATACACACCTTGTATAAAATTCAATTAAACTGCTACCTCACACATAAATATGTTAATTTTTATAATTTATTTTTTGGTAGAGGCAGACTGGTGTAGAAAGGATTTCGAAAGTGTAGTTATTGCCTTCAAGAAGTATTTATGAAAACTTTCAGGAACATGTGAGTTTTTAAATAAGTCAACATGTGACAAATATTTTTGTGGGGCATTCAGCTAAGTTGGCATGGGTACTTTCCAGTACCCATAACATAGTTGGCTGCGAGTCTTCGTCATCATCAGAAAGACTAGTGGTAGTTTGTAGATGCCCTAACATTACAATAATATAAAAATGATTATTTAGTATCTTTGCTGAGAAACTTGATCTTTTATGGCATCTCCTTATTATGCATTTCTGTGATAAATTAATCAAGGGAACTTTATTTTCACATATTTTTGTTTAATTTTCTTGGTTAGTCTTTTCAAATTGGAGGGGTTTTTTTTGATTAGTTTATGCAAAAATCTATTTGAGATATATATATATATATACACACATATATAAATTTATTGGGGTGACCTTGGTTAGTAAAATGAAACAGGTTTCAAGCGTACAATTCTGTAATACAGACGACTTCGCTCATAGGTGGGATAGAAAACGAAAAGCGACAAATGAACAAGACAAAAACTCAGGACAGGCAGCGGTATGGTGAATGGAGAAAGGGGGTCACGGAGGAGATGTGACTTAGGGGCGAGCACACGGTGCCACACACGCGTGACGCGTCACAGAGCGAGCCCGGGTCTGATGTCGGTTTCTAGGTGGAACAGCCCGGGGTCGCCGTGAGTGGCGGTGTCCGGGGCGGGGCGCAGCCGTCCCCAGAGACCTGTCTCTTACCCAGGTAGGAAGTCCGGGCGCAGGTGGCGCGTGTGATGCGGCCAGGTCGGGACCCAGCTCGCGCCTCCGGGTGGAGGACAGCGGCGCTTTCTTCCTCTCAGTTATGTGGTTAAGAGCTGGAAGCAGTTTGGGGGACACCCGATGCGTGCACAGAGGTCAGCTGTCACGGGCTGGCGGGAAAGGACGCTGCGGAGAATCAGGGCCCGTTCGCGGAACGGAAACCACCGCGGAGTCAGCCTCCCACGCAGCATGAACTTACGAATTAAAAAGCCTGAATACAAAAGCAGATCTTACACAGGATTCTAAAGCTGTAGTTTATAGAATGTGCTTCATTGCCCTGTGTCCCAATTTCTCATTTCATGGGGTCATTGTCCTTCATTTTTTAGTCAAAACACATTGTCATGGCTTTTATCTCCTCCCTTTGAAAAATCGTGCATGTGAAAATATCATGGCATAGAGTATTAAACACACATATAAAATCATACACAGGTAACCAAAGAATTCTAAATACGGGCCTAGTTTTATCCTTTTACTGTGCTATTAAAGATGAGCCTGGCAGAAAGGATTAGTCTGCATTAAGAAGAAACGTTTGCTGTGCTGGCGTTTTCTCAATGGTGGGCTGTCGCTGTCACGTTTCTGATAAACCTCAGGTATCCCGTGTTTAACGAGTTTCCTTCTGGCAAGCTAACATCTCTTTGTTTAAAACTAGTCGCTGCTTTTCTTCGGGACCGGCTGTTCGTCACGGCTTCGGTATTGTCCCTGCCTCCTTTCCTGCCATTCTGAAATGGGCTATTAGGTTTGTCGCTTAGACAATTGGATAATTAATAGCTATTGAGTTTATTGTTTTTGAAGGTCATTTTTTTTTTTTTTTGCAATACCTTAGCAATGTCTATCTATTAAATGGCCAATCAACATCTGTTGGATAGGAAACATAAATTCTTTATAGGAAAGTAATTGAACCCCGAGACAGAAGAACACAAATATAAAATGAATTGCCTTTACTTCCTTTTTCCATTTCCAAAGTTCACAGTCTGCTGGGAGATATTCGTTAGAATGATGTATGTGTTTAATTTCACCCAAATAAGCAATACGAGACATTTGAGATCTTAGCGTACCCTGCGCGTTACGACTCCACAAATTAGCTGTGATCTATACCTGCCGCCTTTGGAGAGAAACAGTAGTTTCTCTTTTTTTATTCTTTGATTTACATTATTGATCTGGGGCCATCTTAATTCTCGTGTAAGTACATATATCTTCATTACGTGGGAGGAAGCGCCCTGCTTCTCCACTGCCGTGTGGCTTTTGTGGCCTTTCCCAAGGTGTGCTTCCGGGCGGCTGGGGCTCAGCGTGGGGCACGGCGAGGCCCCTCAGGGCTGCGACACCCTCTACCCCCGGCACCCAGCACCCAGCACCCAGCACCCAGCACGCGCCGCTGCATCTGCCGCGACCGGCAGGCGGCGAACAGCCCGCTGCGCTTTCGCGACGCCGCGCGCTGGCTTGCAGGCTCCGGCTAAGGGGTTCACACCTGTCTCCTCCGTCACTAAATCTCTAGCCCTGCCACCGTTTTCCATTCTGCGATTGAAAACGATTCAAGAAAGAGCCACCCTCAGTAACCTGCGCAAGGAAGAGATCTCCGGATCTCATTTCTAAAACCCCCAAAAGATGTATATATATTTTTAAAAGGCCGATTTTCTTTCACCGGCCCGGTCATCTCCCAGGATTTGTTCGCCCATCATCGCCAGCACAGCCACCTCGCTGCCTCCGGACACTGCTCCCCTGCCCGAGGACGACGGCTCGTGGCCAGGCCGCCACCGACCACCGAGAGCCCTGGAC